>NW_020799142.1:27987606-28119335 GCF_003259725.1 Athene cunicularia
GGAATTCATTTTCAATTAAAATGAAGTAATAATTGTGAGTTGGACTATGTGTCACTGCTGTTCAGAAAGGCCCCCATTAGAGAAGCCTCTATTTTGAAACAAGCCATTCATCATCGCAGTATAATTTCCAGTAAATATATTGTTTGTTCAACTGTAATGCTAGAGATAATGTTTAAAATTCTCCCCTCATATCTCATTATGAAATAATTGATAGCAACATGGCCATTTCTTTTCATTTGTGAGGCTTTTTTGGTTGTTGTTTTTTTTTCTCCCTCTTCCTTTAAGGCAACCTCTTGAAACAATCAATATCAGCAGTTTCAAAAGTGTGATACAATAAATAAATCTCTCAGACAATGACAGAGAACATCCTTATTATAATAAATTTACCATAAATAAAACTGTGTGTGATATTCCTAAGAGCCATTTTACATGAATGCCTTCAAATTTTGTTCAAGGAGAGAGAGGAAAAGGATGAATTCCTTCCAGACAGCATTGTCACTAAAACATTTTTGGACAGATCGGTATTTGTTATTGTTTGGGGATCATCAGGATAGAGATATTTGCAAATGGGATTCACCCTTCTCACTCTCTGACAGAAATACGGAATTCATTTTCAATTAAAATGAAGTAATAATTGTGAGTTGGACTATGTGTCACTGCTGTTCAGAAAGGCCCCCATTAGAGAAGCCTCTATTTTGAAACAAGCCATTCATCATCGCAGTATAATTTCCAGTAAATATATTGTTTGTTCAACTGTAATGCTAGAGATAATGTTTAAAATTCTCCCCTCATATCTCATTATGAAATAATTGATAGCAACATGGCCATTTCTTTTCATTTGTGAGGCTTTTTTGGTTGTTGTTTTTTTTTCTCCCTCTTCCTTTAAGGCAACCTCTTGAAACAATCAATATCAGCAGTTTCAAAAGTGTGATACAATAAATAAATCTCTCAGACAATGACAGAGAACATCCTTATTATAATAAATTTACCATAAATAAAACTGTGTGTGATATTCCTAAGAGCCATTTTACATGAATGCCTTCAAATTTTGTTCAAGGAGAGAGAGGAAAAGGTGGGGGCAGGGAAGAGGACAAAGATGTGTGTTCCATAAATTGCTTCATTCTCAAAATATATTAACTTTGGCTTGCTGTATGGTGCATACAGAGTAAATTCCTCCCCCCTTGCAGAAATACGCTGTGTTGTTTGGACTTGTTTGCTTAATATTGTCCTCAGTTATCATATATGACTGGATTATTTGTATCCTTTTTTAATAAGATACATTGCTACAGCAGAGTTTGAAACTTATCTATTGTCTCACAAAACACTTTTGGAGTCTTTCTGCTGAAATATGGTAATAGACCAAAATCATTAAGGACCAGTTGCTTTTGTCACTGAGGTCTGGCTTGAAGTGACCCAGAGAGAACATACCAAACAGGTTTAAATATCAACACACATCTGAAATATAGTTTATACCCTGCTTGGTACAGTACAAAAATTCCTATTTTGCAGTCTTTTCCTCTCTTTTCATATGCTGCAATTCAGTACTTCATGTGAGCTTGAATTTTTGGAGAAAATTTATCCTTTCGCCCCCACTGGCTTTCAGTAAAACTGGTGCTCCATTGAGAATTTGGCACCCAGCTTTCTCAAGCCTAAAGCATGTGTTTTAATTTAAGTACGTGCATAAGTGATTTGCTGAAGAGGAATCAAGCATATTGTTAACCTTACAGAGATGTCTTCTTTGACTTAGAACAGAGATGCTTCAGGTGTCTACACAAAAGACCAGAAGAAGGAAGGGCATATTTTTATGCAAGACTTGCAATCTGTTATGATTTTATACTGGTACTGGGACCCTGTGGTATAGAGGTGGTAAAATACAGGCAGACATGAAGAAAATAGGCTCCTCTGAAATTTTGGATTGCTTAGATCAAAATATGTTTTCTTTGCTGGAAGTCTTGAGCTTTCCTACTGACTGGTGTTATCTGAACTTCAGAACTATATTATTTAGGGAAAAAAGAAGAAATAATACCTGGTAGGTGGTATATGTTTTGTTATTAATAGTAATACTTGGCACTTAGATATCACTTTTCGTCTTTAAAGCACTTTACATAATTAACTAATTCATCTTCACCATCCCTGCATGAGATGGAGCTTTTCACTGAGGCAGCACAGGAGCTCATGCATTCAGGACTGACATTGTTCACAGAGCAGTCAGACTATCCAGATGGGACCACTTTGGGGTGAAAAACAGCTGACCTGTCCTAAGGACAGGGCTGACTTCGGACATTGTGCATGGATATGTGCTAAAGGAGTTTTTACTTTGAAAATACCTGCATGTGGTTCCCCAATAGTCACCTCAGTGCTCTGCATACCCATGTGGAGAGGGATGTTGCGCAGAGCCTGTTCTAGTGACTCCCCTCTCCTGGGCTCTCCCCGTGTCCTGGTGACTCCCTGGATATTTGGACAGCACTGGGGATGGATTGTCACACCTGCAGGACCTACATATCCATTCAGAGCCATCCTCTGCCACCAGTGGGAGCCAGGGGACACAGGGTGCTTCTTGGTCCAGGTCTGTGGGCAGAAGCCACATGTGAGGAAATCTGTGAAATCTGCCTTTCCTCATATTTAGACAGGCACCAGCATTTCTAAGCAAATCACAGCAGTGACAAAGAGCACCCTGCGGACTTGGCTGGAGGCTCCTTGCTCAGCAACTGTATTTGCTGACATGACTATAATATTTTCTGCTTTTTTTTTTTTTTTTTTTTTTTTTTTTTTTTTTTTTTTTTCCCCCTATGGAATGACGGAACTTTTTCATCAGAACCCAATCCAAAGCACCTTGAAGTCTGTTTTTCTGCCCTTTTTTTCAATGGTCTGGTCATATATATGGGCCAAATACAGACACCTACATGCTCTCTGCAAACTGCTTGGAAGAACAGTTTTAATCCTGCCAAAAGCCTGGACATGCAATGATGACTTCAGTGGCACAGGTCCTGACTCTGCAGTAGAGATCATAACAGGCATCTCCCAGCCAAGCTCTGGGGAATAAACATAGCAAAACAGGAGAAGCTAGTTTGAGGGGATAACATGGGGCAGAAAGTCCATGCAGGCACCCTGCTTTCTCCTTCTTCCCCACTGATGTAGAAAGCTCAGACAAAAATTGCTTTTGCCGCAGGCTCCCTAGTGAGGCACCAAAAATTAGGCTGCATGATCTTCCCATGGGTTTAGGCATGTGCTCTGCTGAGTGTGGGAAGTGATTAGTTTTTTTCTGGGTGCATGGCCATTTGCACGTGGATGGGAGGGTCTCTCTGCCAGAAGGTGATTTGTCAGAACTTGCAATGAAAGTCAAACCCTGCAATTAGAGGGAGCGACTGTACTTAAAAGAGAGATGTAGAACATCCCAGTGCGCACTTGGATTTATCATATTGAAAGAACATAGTCCTCTTTCTACACAGTTGCAGTTTTTGATAAACGGCCTACATTAGGACACCTCAAAGGTGCACTGCATCATTAATTACCAGGGTATATGCTGAAGAGGAAGTTAATAAAACTTGTGTCTTGCATGGAAGTGAGAAATCTTACTACCTGATGATTCCTGATGGAAGAAGATGTTTCTGAAGCCACATGTGCAACCTTGTACAGGTAATAATAGCAAAACACTCAGGGGAGTCTTTTATGTTTGAAGATGTCATTTTTCTTTTTGATTTATAGGATACTAATGGCTTTTCTTTTTTTTTTTTTTTTTTTTTTTTTTTTTTTTTTTTTTTTTAGCCAAGAGCCATGGTAAAAATCAACTGATGATGCTGAGATTCAAAGAGAAAAACGGAAAAGAAAAAAAAAAAGCAGAACAGAATAAAATTGGACAAATACGAGTCTCTCTGGGAGGAATGCCAGCCGCTAGCTTCGCTATTATTATACTGGAGAATCTTATAAAACTCTAGCCATTAATAATGGGCTGCTGCCAGATATTGATAATTTATTCAAATTGTAGGTCTGGATTTGAGGGAGCAGATGTTCCTCATGCAGACACTTTCAGAAAATGAATTCCAAAGAAACAAAATAACATTCGGTGCTATCAGTAGAGAGGAAAGGCAGTATTTTAGTGTGCAGTAAACATCTGGACTGCCTTCTATTTTTATTGCCTCTCTCGCCTCTGGTTCTATCCTACCCATCCACCCTTACCACTGGATGATTCTGTCACTCTTCTTTTTTGATACCAAATAAATAAAAAAAAATACACTGTTTACTCTTCTGTTTGTGTTAGAATATATCACGATGAGTTTCATTAGGAGTAATGGGACCTGACCAACTTGAAATCATTTTGAGCAGGAGTAAAGTCTCCAAGCAATCCACCCATTAGGAAGACTAGAAATTAATTTTGATCCAGAACAAATTCCTCTAGTCATTTCAACGTTTTGAGATTGCTCTGCCCAATATGGGGCTTAGTTTTGCCCTCCAGCAAATTCACAGATGTTCTTTCTTTCTTTCTCTCTCTCTCTGCCTTGCTACGCTGGAGGAAGACTGGGTATTCATAACCCCAAAATCTCACTGGCACAGATGCTCCAAATTGAAGCAATCTGTTCTATCATCTTCTCCAGTTGTTGGCTGCTCCATTTGAAGCCATCCTAGACATGGTGCAACAGAATGTGCTGTGTGTCCAAAAACTGTTAAACATATTTCCTTGGGCACAGTGACAACTGTTGATGAACACTAAACTGCAATGCTTGCTACCAGTGGTCCTGTTCTTTCCAAAAAAGAAGCAAACCTCTAGGACCAAATCCAGAGGTCATAGTGAGATCATGTCAGCCAGATCTTATCCCTGTGAGGTCACTTTTCTTTCTACAGATCTGTGTAGTTCTGTGCCGCTTGGAAAGGTAGATAGGTCCAAGACTGCCAAGGGAGCTAGGATGGTGGTCTAATTTTCAACACTTTACAAATGACTATACAGACTTACATTCCCAAGCAGTCCCATTTTACAATTCCCATTCATTTCCAGTTAATCTCATGCAATAACTTGTCTTCCAACCAGTAGCACATTACCATCTGTCTATGCTCATGCCTGATCCCAAGTTGCCATCTGCCCCTGGCCAGTCTTTTTTTAACTATATACCCCATCTGAAGAAGTACATAAATGATACTGCTCAGGGGTGTGAGTTCTTCAGACGGTCTAGTCAAACCCTCTGACTGACACCTGGCTCTCACACCACGCAGAGACTGAGGTAGACCCTCTTGACACCCCTCCCCTTCTCACACACAGAACCTCCCCTTTGCAGTAAGTGCTACAAAGGATTGTTTACAAACAGAGGGAACCAAAGATGGATTAGTCCAGGGAACTACACAACAGGTTGTGAGAAGTACCAGGGAAAGGAAAGAACAGTCACAGGCAATTTATCTGCAAAGGGTGTGCAGATGCAGTTGTGGGTTACTGCACACACTGAATAATAAGAAAACCAGTTAAGAGTCCCTGTTTGCTCCCCACTGCTGTGTGCCCACTGTTAGCAATGACAGGCATCTAGGGGAGGCTCTTGCATGGCAGGAAGCTTAAAGTGATTGTGTCTACTTTCTCCCCAAAGCTCGAAGGGGGGCTTTTGAGAGCTCTTCATGAAGAATTCCCACTACTTCTGAGGCTGTCTTGCATGGAGGCCTGTTCCCTCTGTGGGATAAACAGAGTGTAGCTGTTGCAACATTCCTCCGGGACTAATTGTCTCCTTTTTCTCTTCCTTGTGTTTAGGTGGGAGCAAAAATTTCCAAGTTTCACTCTGACCTTGACAGCACTTCACGGTTGGATAGTAGAAGGGGAATAGAGTCATAGATCACTTCCCATCCTTTGCAGTGCTGCCTTGGCCTTGGATTCTACACTTCCCATGCATGATGTGGAAAAGAGTGGAAGGATCAGGGCCTGAAAAGTTGTCTTAATTTTTCCTGTGCCCACTTATCAGCTGCCACTAACTTTGCAAACTTTATTGACTACTGCTATGTATGGTGCTAAGTATCTTCAGACTTCATTCCAAGTAATGGGAAAAAAAACTGAGGGGCAATCAGCTAGTTCCATGATGAATGAAGCCCATGTCACTCAGAGAAAATGAATATTTCTTTGCAATAATGACCAGATGGTAGCAAGACTCAGATCCAAATTAAAACATGCATGATAAATGCCAAGAAAACACAGAAAGACAAAAACCCAACCTGGAGTGAAATCTCTCTATAAATCTTCCCCCCTCCCCCCCCCTACAACACAGGCACTTCTAATGGGAATTAAATTATTAAGAGATGTTGCAAGGAGAATACAAATGTGAGAGTCTTCCTCCTTCTTGGAACTTTTTGAAAGAGTATTTCAGCACAGCCAGCTGGCTTTTCTTCTCCATATGAGACAGCACTGGGCTGAATGGGATGCTTTCATGTAGAAGCACAGGCAAAATACTAATCCAGAAAATAAATTATACATTAGAGTTGGCATAGAAATAGAATATATTTTGCTTTCTGCAGACCTGATCTATGGAACTCCTTGCTGCAAGAAATTATTGCCTCTGAAGGTCTTAAAGGACTTGGAATAGTATTTGCAAATAGTAATACCATTCAAAATTCTATTAAACAGAACAAGTGTGGGATAGTGGTTTTACAATATCTTAGTTCCAGGTGGATGCTAAAAAAAAAAAAAAAAAAAAAAGACATTAGAAAGAATTGGCTCTTATGAAAAATGTAAAGTCCATAATTCTTCTGATGTTTTTTTGTGAAGTATGTGATATTTGGAAGTGCTATGATCACAACAAAGGACGACAAGGACTGCTGGAGCTGATTTAACATGGCATTTGCAGGGATATTTGAAGGAAGCCTGTGTTTTGGCATCCTCCTGGATGGCTGCTGGGTGAGCCTAACCTAGACCTTTACTGTCCAATCAAGCCATACCCTCAAAACCTTATTTTTAACTGTCTGTTTCTGGTCATACATAATGTCTTCTAAGTCCCCTTCCTTCTATTTGCAAATCTCATGGTGATACAAAATGGATGGTCTCTCAGAGGCTGGCTGGCTCCTCCCTGTCGGCACTGACACCTTTCTCCAGCACTAAGTTAATGAGAAATATTAAATTACAGAGGCATACGCACAGTTTGGAAAGAAACATGGTGTTTGATCCCCCCAAACTGCCAAGCTCTACTTAAAACCGATAACAAATGTTCTTCCCCAGCAAGATGTGATTAGCTTTTATACCTGTGCAGATTGTACAAACACACAGGAGGGAGCTTTTAAATATCATTGATTTGCCTATTTGAAATTATTAATTTCAAATTCGGCTGGAACAACCTTTGCTAAATTACACTGTGCCAGTGGGAGTTAGAGGACCCACAAGTCTAAACTTAACTTAAGAATGGGAGGGGGGAGAGCTAGAAAAGAAGAAAAAAAAAACCTGAAACAACTAAAAGTCCATTTAAACTCAGTAGGTTTCCAGTTAATTACATTTTCACACCTATCCCAGTAGTTACAGATGTATTTATAATATATGCCTGCCTCGGTGGTTACTGAATACTGCATTCTCCACGGACTCTATGAGCCAGGATTTCTTTCCTACATCTAAAAGACCTTCCATTTTAATTGCAGCTACATCCAAAGACTGTCTGGGTTCAGTTGTAATGGCTCAAACTAATTTCCTTTGCTCCCCATTTATGCCCTTCTTTCCCCCTCTCTTCTCCCCTGTATAAAGAGAACAACTGGATGTCATGTGTGGGGACATCACTGATATCTGGAGAAACTTGTTTGAGGACACACCCATCATTTGGCTGTGCAGTGGAACAGATCCATGCAACTACTCATCACAGCATTCCCACCTATCCTCGTAACATATCCCATCTCTCCTGGGTACAATACATTGATTCATCCCCTCCACAGCTCCTTCCCAGATGGAACCCTTCTCTCTCTAAAGAATTTCTCCTCCTTAACCCTGTGTGAGATAGGACTCTGTAATCTGGTCTCCATGTTGTAGGTCCTACAAGACGAACCACAGCTGAAATTCACCACCAAGTCACGGCTGGTGTCCCACAGCTCTGTGGAGTAAAACAGGCTCCTCCAGAAGTCTTGTTTTTTGACAGGAGATGAATTGTCATCTAGAATTACCTTTTCCTCTCTGCTGGCCCTAAAGGGAGCCATAGGTGTCTAGCTCAGTCACAAATAAATTTTTGTCATACCTAAATTAAATCAGATGAACCCCACCTTTAGAGACTTGCCAGGGTCATTTGAAGAGGCTGTTGCAGAGAGGACAATGTGAGTACACCTCAGGGAGTGAAGTCAGTGTTACTGAGCCCACCCTGTATCTATGAAGGGTTCCTGCACCTTTGGGATGGAGGAACAAGGATGGAGACAGAGAGTTAGTTCTGCAAATACCCTCCACTCCCTTATCTCTTCCTGTGGAATTACCCGCTTTCTCTGAGCTTGTCCCCTCAGGCTAGAAGTCCCCAACTCTTCTGAGTAGTGCTGGAGAAGAACCCCATTGTTGCACTCCTTAGCCTGTGTGTATTTGGCCTGTCTAAATATTCACCTGGAGCCCTATGAATAACAACTTCCCGTCAGAGTAAGAAGCTCTGACTGACAGTGTCAGCTCTGAAACACCAGAGGCTTGCAGCACAGTCAAAAGTTTCTCAGGGGCTCTGCAGAAGCAGCTCCCACAAAAACTATGGCCACCACAGACTGCAGCCATCTTTTAGTTGTAGAACTAAGGATGCTTCCTTGCCTTGCTTTCTCTACTGCACATTTCAACTGTAGACACTGAGACAGACTTCAGAAAAAAACCTAACAATATCAAAGTGATCATGTACCTAAATCTGACCCCCTGAGAAGAAAACGGACAGAAGAGGCTGCACTGTAGAAAAACAGGTCATATTGCTTAATGCATGACTGGAAGATGCTCTACTACACTGGTGCTGAGGATGGGGTGAAAACCTATCTGGAACAGAACAGCACTCAAGAGATTTTTCACAGCTGCAGCATAAACAATGAAAATTTACTGGAGTATATAGACCACCCAAGTGTGCAGCTAAATGAGCTTCATAGTAATGGAATTGCCATATCCCCCTGAATTGTAACTCAGTAAGGCTACTGTGATATTTCAGAAGCAAATTCAGACTAGATGGTAGGAGCGATGATTAGAATAAAAGCCATAGGGAGAGGATAAACTATCTAAATTGATAAGGATAGCATGCACTGTTCTGACAGACCAAAACCAGTGTGAGCATTCAAAGAGACAAACAGGTTGTGGAAATATGGCAATGCTATAGCTAAGGTTGCAGAAACACTTATCTGAAGTGATACTGAACTATCTAAAAAAACAACCTGTGATTGCTGTAAAAGTGAACCGTTCATCTGGCGTCAATCAGGATAGCTCCATTCATGTCAGCCTCCTTTCTCGGTATGTAATGTGCTGGGGTTTTGCTAATATAATGCAATGTGATTTCACACTTTTTTAAACTTCAGTGGAGTTACACAGACTTCCACCAAGTGAGGGTCTGGTTGTCAACCTTATGATGCACATTCAGAAGAGGGCAGAGTTAAGATTACAGAAGCAACCTTAATCTTCCTTCCTGATGTCTGAGTGCTCAGCTGCAGAGCCACAGCATTACTATAGCGTGGTTTCCTCCCAAAACACATCAGCCCCTCTAACCACTTACATTTACAGTCCTCTCCCTGCATGACTTACAGAGCCTTATGAACCCCACCGAATGCAGCCTCCCTACCCAACTATCACAGCTGATCTGCAGGTGGCAAAACTGATGCAGTAGGATGTTGACTGGTTCACAGAGGTCACACAGGTTGTCTCTTTCTTACTGATTTTTCACTTTCTCCTCGATTACACTTTTATCAGCAGCAGCCAGCATGAAGCCATAGCCAGTAGCTTATTGTTCCTTGGAGCAGTTCTAGACGCTGAGGAAGGTCAAACACCATGGTCAGTCATCTCATTGTCCAAGGAGGGACATTGTTGTCTCTATTGTTTTGCTACTAGTGTACAGATTCGCACGGTTCTGGCCCTGGACAGCTAGCACTCTCACAGACAATACCTGGGCAGTTTGGGGGGCACCACAAGCCAGGAACCACCAGTAGGAAGAATGGATGATGTAATCTGGTTTTATGGAGAAGCGTATTTCTAGATGCGTGGGCATGAGTTACACTAGTTCATTTGCCTGCAGAGCAAGAGGAATTCTGGTGCTGCAGCAGAGGTAGGTAGCTGCTCAGATATCCTTCTCCTGGCACTAACATTATAGCACAGTGACTTCAGCATTTTCTACCCACAGCTGTTTAAGTGAGGCACCTCTACTAAGACACAGGGACAAGGTCCTACACAGAGTGCTTTGCAAGGGGGAAGTGCCTCTCGATGTTAAGAATATCCTGCTTGAGATGCTGGTCAACCAAGGGTTGATTTTAGTGTCCCCGGTGTCAGTTCATAGCTCCTGGGTGCTGAGGCCACGAGCAGCTGAGCAGAAAGGGGTCTCCCCTGGGGAACAGGGCTCAGCCACTCTCTCTGAGTGCTTACTCAGCAGAGGGGGGAATGGGAGGTGGGGAAAGACAGCAAGGAGGGAAAGCAAAAATAAACCTTATCAAACCAAACGAAAATGTTTTCAGTTCCTGTCAGGAAAAGAAAGATTGGAAATGACATCAAGTCAACACTCATTGATTCTCTTTTGTTATGACCATTATATACAGCCTTCCAATCCCTTATGTTTTCCTGACTGGCAAACGCTGTCTGAGCACCCTAACCCAGAGTCTCTGGGCTACCTTCTCCCATTTTCTCTTTTTAAATTATTATTATTTTCCTCCTCATTGTTTTTAAATCACTCTCTATATAACAGTTGTTTTTCCACATTAAATAACATCAGATGAGAGCTCGCCATAGTCAGAAGAATGAAACTGTCATCTCTAATTTGCCTGGCAGAAGCCACGTTGACAGGAAGTTGTCTGTGGTTGTTTAGAAATAAAATAATGCTCTGAGGAGAAGTGCAGAAACTTAATAGGACTTTAAAAACAACAGGAGCCATGGGGACTGCAGATGGTTCCTAGGCCTAAGGACTAAATAAACAATGATTTTATAGGCAAGAATGTAGCCTAGGGGAGATGGCCTCTAAAGAGATGTTCACACATATTGTGTCCAACATCATTAGACTGCCCGGTGGGAGCAAACGTTCGGCAGTTAAAGACATTTTGAAAAGGAAAAATCAGCCTCAAAAGATGCTTTAAATGAACAGGAGGTGGAAGAGCAAACTGTCTGAAGAACTTCGCGCAGCTAAATGACTCACCAAACATCTGTCTCGGGGACCAATAATTTGAAACTGATTGACTTACCGGGTGTAAAATATATAGATAAATGTAGAGAAAAAAAAAAAAAAAGCACATCCAAAAGGGAAGGTGGGATTTGCTGCTGGAAAACAAGAAACAGGGCTTGGTGAGGAAGGGGGTTAGGAGGGGGAGATTCATAAATAAGTAGCGATAAAGGCAGCAGGGATGAGCTCTTTCAAAGGTCCGAAGCACAGCTCACATTCTCTCTCTCTCTCTGATGTTTCATTTAAGCCTGGCACATCCCTGTGCAGAGATTAAATAAAAAAAAAAAAAAAAAAAAAAAAAAAAAAAAAGAGACAACCTGATATTCATTGACTGAAAAAGCAAACACAGGGACCAGCTTCGAAAAGGCTCCAGTGCTGCGATTTTTAAAATAAGGGCCTTGGAACACCAAGTGCAATCTTCTACCCAGGGCTGCTAAACCTTTTCTGCTAAACCATTTACATTTATAAGGCCTTCAATCATGTGGGTTTTTTTCTGGGTTTTTTTTCCCCCCTTCCCAGCCCCCATCCCACCTCCTCTCTCCTTCTCCTTTCTGCAGAGCACTCATTTCAGACTCGCTCTTTTGTTACACCTGTTTGCAAGTGGGTATTTTGTAGTTAACTTCAGCTGGCCTCTTCATATTTATGGCTTTCAAGACAGGCAGAAGGTGGGGTGAGGGGGAGAGCTGAGCCAGGCTTTTTGTAAAGAGGTGTGGTAAATTTCGCGTCTAGCATTTTTTGGCTGGAGGGTTTGCTACAAAGAAAGGAATGTTGATGTTGCAGCTGCTGCTAGAGAGACCTTTTTCTGCTACGGATTGAGAAGAATGGTGAAATCCCTATTGTGTTAAAGCCAAATCCTTATTCTTGTATCTTGATAGTTGTATATATAGATCTGTTAGATTCCAAACATTTCTTACATTAATTACCTGGGAATAAGCTTGCATTTCTAAAATAACAAATTCTTTTATAGCTAGAAAGATCAGAATTTTTTTCTTGGCAGTAATGTCAAAATACAACATTTCGACAATTTTCTGAGATTTCTCTCTGGAGGTTTGATTTTTTTTTTTTTTTTTTTTTTTTTTTTTTTTTTTTTTTCCTGCAGGTGAAAGACACAGTTTTCAATGATCTGGCATTTCCTAATAAACTTAGCAACAAAAGAAGCCATCCAAGGCAAGCAAAATACGATTTAGTGGAAAATTCCTGACCCTCTCGCTGGACAAGGTCTGCTTTTGTTATCCAATCTTACTTTTCAGCCTTCCTCTGGAGTTGGCAGTTTAATTGATATGAACCAGGTTGACCTGTTTTTTTGCTCATTTGAGGGTACTTGGATCATATTCTGTGTCCCTTGAAGCAGTAGAAAAATAGCACCAGTGCTCTTGAAACTAACAGGATGCTCATCACCTTGGGTTTGTAAGACGAACACCAGATAAAGAGAATCAATAATCTATCTCAGAGCAGCAAAAACATCAGAGCAAGACCTCCACAGAACCCTCAAAGGCTCACAGTGAGTCACCATCAGCAAATGTAGATCTTGTTTATGCCTCTCACGCTATCAGGATAACACACTCGAATAACACTGCTATTTAGATCTTGTGTAGTGTTTGTAGGAGGGAAACAAGCCTCTCAAAGCTCTTGGCAAAGGCAGTTGAAGCATCACTATTCCCGTTCTGCAGACTGGGCAAAAGTGGGACCCTCAAGAAGTGTCTGGGAGTTAAGCTGGAGACTCCTAATGAGCAGCTCTGTGCCCCACCACCAGCCCATGGGCCCCTTTGCTGCCCATGTCTCCAAAGGCATCAGTGGAGAAACTAGTTTTGGCTGTAGCCTCTTGAGGTGGATAGCCATTTCAAACACTTTTGAAAGCACCTGACCTGTTTCCACAAATACTTTGCTCCCAGGGGGAGCTTTAGCCATGTGAGGACAGAAACGGTGATTCCTAATATCGATGGCCCAAAATGTCTCTAGAGAGGGAGTTAGTGGGTGCTCCTTGTTCTAATGGATGTTGCCGAGCAATCTTGGTTCTGCCCCTACTGCTCAGTTGCCATCTCTGCATGTGACCTTCATCTACTCTCCTACGCCAGTGTTTTCAAATATGAGTCCCTGAAATCAAATGCCTGAATCCTTATTCAGACATCAAAATAGTTGGCCTTCGTTTCAAAGTTGCTAAGCAACCACTGCTCACACAGGAGCCAATGGGATCTGCAAACACACAGCAGTACCAACTCCAACAAGCAGGTCACTCCTCTGGTCTCTAAATGCTGAAGAAAGTTGCTTTGTTTAAGCACCTGAGGATGAACTTTGTCACCTTAATTTCTTCATGCCTCAGTGTTCCCTTCTATGAAATGGTTATTGCACCTCATGTATGGATCTCTCCTGCAGTGGGTTTGCAAAACACCTCGGACTGCTTTGGTGAAAGAAATTGCAAACAGGAAAGAGGCAAAGCGGCAGAGCAAGGCAGATAAAAGCAAGTGAAAGTCCTGACACACAACAGTGTGGCACTGGGGCAGTGCAGGGCTTAAGCATCTTTCATTTTTATGCAGCTGTATAATTAAATCCTCATATTAATAAATGACACCTCACAGACAAAGCCCTGCTAACTTTGTAAGCCCATGCAGACTCTTATAATAGGAATTTAGAAAGCCATGCATGGGGCTGGGGTGGGAGGTGGGGGCTTACAAATACTTAAGAAGTTCAAAGAGACTCCAAAAAACATCTGGTGTAAGGATTGACAGCCTGGTCCTAGGATCTGGCTAGCAGTCAGGTTTATTTGCAGCTAGGCTGGCAGACTGGATGGCAAACCAACCGAAATGCAATGTGCTAGGACAGGTTGTGTCTGAGGAGGGGAGCATGGCCCCTAGTTTGCTCCTGTGAGATGTATCAGGTCAGGTCAAGGGCTGTGCAAACATGAATGCGTTGGTCTGGCACTCAGAATACCTGACTTAGAATCGAAGTGGTCCGGTGTATTGCAGTATATGAAACAGTGACTGGAAATTGTCCCTGCCACTGAAGCTTGGTAATTTATACTGTTATAATGGTCCATGGGGTGTATTTTTGTCTACACTACCTAGTATGCTTCAACAAAATCCCCTGGATGTTGAGGCAAAAGACCATCCTCAGCGTGCAGTGTGGGTATGAACAACCTGTTTTGGAAGCTAACAAACTTTGATAGCATAAGGTGCTCCATGTTGGTTGGCCTCAGTGATTAGAGAGGTCCTAACAGCATTCACTTTAACAGTCATCAGAAAATCAATAATCTGGACAGCTTTTGTCTAGTCTAATCTCCTGAAGAGCCCGAACTGAAATATTTCACCCACCAGCATCTCTGTGCAAGCTGTTTGAACCAGAACCTCTCTTTAGAAGAGCATTTAACAACAAAATTTATCCATGGTTTCTTCTGTCCTGCACACTGCTTTCATAGATATTAGTCAAGTGAGTCTCACAAAACCACCTACAAGGTCATCTGCTGTCTTTATAATCATTTGAGAGGATTAGGAAACAGAAAATGCCTCACTGTTTATATCAAGTGGAACCTCAGCAGAACCAGGAGAAATGATGAGATGTAGGGATTCATAGTCTGCTCCACAGCACATGTCTTGTGGGTGAAACTCAGTCCTGCATGGATGAGGACGGTGGTGTGTGGTATGAAGTGGTAGGATGGGAAACAGTAGACTCTGCGGTGCACCATGATCAGTACAGGGTAAGAAAAGAAAGCTTTGTGGTAAGAAATGGAAGGGGATGAGGGACATTATTAGGGATACTATTACAGCTGTGCCCAAAGAAATATCACAACACTTGGAATTTGGTCCACCCCAGATAGTTCTGGCCATTTCAGTGGAATTCTTGTTTCCTTGTTCATCAGAACTTTTTCTCAAACTTGAAAATTTCTTCCTTGTTATTACCATTTACTGTCTGCCTTTGCCATGTCTACCTTTGACTGAGTTTAAAAAGTGCAGAAATCTCAAATAAATGAATACACCACTACTTCAAAAGTGCCAGATATAAAGGCAAAACTGCGTTTGGTGGCAGAATTTGGCACAAACTCTTACTAATTGCAGACAGACAACAAGTCGGGAGTGTTCAGGTGCTTTCTTGTCTGTAGCTCCAGCTCTCCAGCCTGACCCTACTCCTCCCCTCCCCTCTCTCCTAGAAAATAAATTTAGAGAGATTCTGACGGAAGATGTAACATATAAAATGGCAGTCTCTGCCAGCCTGTACTTGCACAAACAACCCTCTGCTGCTTGTGAAGGGGGAAAAACGCGGGAAGAGAGAAAGCAGAATCTTTAAGCAGCCTGGCTATTTTCAGGTCTTGTTCCAGGCAAAACTGGTACTAAATTATTTACCAACCAATTGTGTGAAGGAATCAAATCCAGTGGCATCCACATGCGGCACTCATAACCTACTAACTGCATTAACGCAGCTGAGGATTAAGGGAGATTTGAATCAAAGTAATGGGAAAGAGATCATGTGCTGAAGTATTTATATGTAGTCACTTTTTGTGCTGCCTTGATGCCTAGGGACTCGTCTTCCCCCTTCCCTGGCAAGTGCCTGTAGCCATGCTAGTAACCATTGGTGCTGACAGCTTCCAGCTCAGCCAAGCTTCCATTTTGGAGATCAAATTTGCAGAGATGCAGCTGGGTCCAAGAGAAAAAAAACAAAAAAAAAACCCACAAAAAACCAAACAACAGGAAAATAGACAAAGAGAAAGGAAACTAAAATAAACCCCAGGTGCTTTGGGGACTATCTGAATCAGCAGCAGGGGGCTGGCAATGGGAAAGAGAAGTCTGTTAAGGGTCTCCCAACTTTTCCCAGATGATTCTGCTAACCAGCCGACATCTTTTGCTGGATTAGTGCCTGTTGGGATGGGGAAAATGAATCTGAATAGCAATAAGACAGAGAGCTGGAGCAGTTAGTCTATGAATGAACAGCCAGCTGCTGTGGTTGTGGATACAGACAGTCTCCCCCTTGACTGAGGAAGGAGGAGGGAGACGATCCTATGATTTGGGGAAGAATAGGGGGAATTGTGGACTGCTTCTAAAATGCCCTTCTGCCTTTCACCCGTACTAAATTGCTGCTACACAGAAGCAGGCCTATAGAGCTGCCAATTTAATAACATACCGCCAGTACTGACAGGCTATACCAGTGAGGTGTGGTGAAGGAGACCCATGCATGGGATCTCTCATATCTTTTCCTTTCTACTGCAGAGCTCACCCATGCTGAGGAAGAGCTGGATGAGTGAGAAATGCAGGATAGAGCAAGTGCAGCACAACAGAAGCCACAGAGGTGAGGATTTAAGCCAATGCCGAGATATATATCCCAGAATGCCATTTTTCTTTTTCTGTTGGTGGACAGGAACTAATCTGGACTTTTGGATTGAGCAATGTCTTAATCAAGACTTAATGCAGAGGATTTGCAAACAGGTGTCAGAGAAGCCTGGCTTTGAGAGTGGGCTTCATCCGTGGTTCACCACCCAGACACTGCATGGAGTGGTGTTTGATGACAGTGGTGGCAGTGAGGAGGGTTTTCTCTGCAGAGCATGTAAACCAAGGGCACAATCTGGCTCTGCGCATTTAAACCTTGGAAATCATCATGCACTTGGCTCACACACAGGCTTTGTTTTACAGGGAGAGGGAAACACTGGCAAAGACATTGAAGTATCATCTCTTCTGAGAAAGTTACACTGAACATACAGACCTGCACTCCAGGGCAACCCAGGGTTGAGGGGTGGGAGCAGACTCCTCTCATTGAGCCATGTTAACTGCAGGCTTTGTAACTCTGAAATCTTCATTTACTCCCCATACCCTACCTGAGTTTTTTACATGGCAATCAATGATACAGTTTCCAAGGGCAGAGTTTACTCTTTGCAGTAAAGGGTGGCAGTATCACACCTTAATGGTGGGAGAGGAAGGAGCCAAGAAATGCATGCTGGAGTTGAAAGCTACAAAAATAGCAACTAGTCTGGACTTTCCCTAAACCCAAGAGTAAATGAAATCCAATGGGACTTTTCATTCATTTAATCTTGCAAATGTTTCTTTTCTTCTCCCTCGTGGTAACTCTACAGGACAGATCTATGCATACCTCTTGTGCACTGCATAAATCAGGAAACTGAGGCAGGGACAGGAAGGAGAGGTACATGACTTGCTCTGGATAGCTTGGATTCAGACTCCTGAGCCTCTGCTCATAAAGATGACAGATGAACTGACTGTAGTTGCGAGAGCTGGTCAGTGTCAGCTGAAAACAGGACAACCTATGGCATGAGATAGATGCATTGTAGTAATTGCGTGCAGGGAGAGCTGTGAGAGCTGTATACATGTACCTTTAGCTAACTATATGCAACACCAGCTATAACAACAGATCTTCCAAACCACCCATCACCCCTCAGCAAATCCTGTTTGAAAACTGTAGTCCATTCCTGTCTGTGTGAATGATTAATGCTATGGCCTTGAACACACAGACAGGGGCTCATCAATTTCTTTAAATGGTGATGGCTCTCGAATGCTTCACCTAATTTCAATGAATTTGCAAACCCCATTTCGTTTTACTTGAGCCTGTCCCCCAAGGGCTTACGTTGTGCATTTTCCCTGAAAATGTGTGTTGCCTTAGATCTGTGCTTTGCAATCAGTTAACCACCTACTTAGCAGTGCTTGTCATTTAGGATTTTGGGTTTTTTAATAGTCCTAAATCTTACCAAACATGAGTCCTAAACAAAATTCCTCCTGCTAACTACTGGTCATGGAGTCATTATTGGAAAGAGCAGCTGGTGGAGGATAGCAAAGCTGAGCTCAATACTTCTATTTAGAACAGACAGCTCTGTACTTAATAATAAAATAAGTCTCTGAGTGTTTAAACTCTATTTTCCTGCATCTCCTGGCATGCAGCCTGATCAGAGTTTGACTCTCCTCTAGAGTGAAACAGCTGATTCAAAACCAAACTGACCTTCTTTGTTTAATAGTAACAACAATGAAAAAAAAAAAAAAAAAAAGCGCATTCATGGGCCTCTCCTTAACAAGAAGAAGCACTCAATTTCGTGTAGGAGCTATTACGTTCCTTTAAACCAACATTTCTGAAGCAGGCTATAAGCAAAAAAAAATCCAAAATGTTAAAGCAGAACAAACTTGTCATATATTTTAACTTTTAATCATTCTATCAAGATGATTAAATAAACAAACAAAGTGGAGATTTATTTGACTGAGGGAAGAAGGTGATGGAAACCTTGAATGTACTCATGGATTGGATGTGGTGCAAAACCAGAAGTCAGGTAGAGAAGGAGATACAGCTCTAAGATAGTCTTTCCTTTGGACTACCTGGTTCCCAGCTCACCTGTAGCTCATTATTAGTGAACAGACACCAAATTTGCCAATGAAACAAAGTTTAACTCACAGTGTAAATGAACCATCTGCCTCCTATCCTAGCACAATACCACCCTAACAGAGACTGAGCCTGGAAAGACATCTTGGATATAAACCCGCAAAAAAGATTCAATCTTTTTGCTATTTATGGCTCAAATCAAACTATCCTAAACACTGGCACAACTTGCAACGAGATCCTGGAACAATCTTTACTCTTCATATTATTAAATCTCCATCTGCTCTCAGATATCATTCTTTAATTTTGTTTTTACCCCTTGCACTTGAGAGTTACATTAAGTAACAAAGGTGTACAAAATACAGATGAATCATACAGGCAGGTTAGGGTGAACAGCTCTTGTATTAGTCACAAAGGCCTGAAGAATGAGATGAATTATGTGCATGCCAGTTGTTGGGAGAAGATTCATTAGACCACTGGGCCTTGAGCTTGGTTAAAATCACACCCTTTTAAATCACCCTGGAGAGGTTTTCTGGTGCAAGGGATAACTCACTAGAGAGAGACTGAGAGAGCTGGGGTCTAGGCAGGCTCTGACATGGTCAGCAATCTGACCTTGGAAAAGTAGTTTCCACCTCTGTGCCTTTGTTTCCCCTCTTATCTTTGCTGTATGGCCTGGCAAAATCTGCAGAACTACTGCTTCTTACTAGGTGTAAATACATCACTTGGGACCCTCAAATCACTCACACAGAGCACCTGGAGCTGCTACAAGAAGGCAAATGGTAATCCTGAGGCCACAAATGCACAAATTGGCAGCAAAATCACAGTACCAATGCATACTTCCCATTGCAAAAATATTTCACAATGACAATGCAGTGAGGGAATTGCAGTGGTCTTACTCATGAAGATCAGGATCTATTTAATCAAGCCAAAAAAAAAACCTGTAGAGAGTGAGGGAGAGGAGTTTAGAAGAGTTGAAACCTTAGCTGTCATATGAAAGTAGAGGTTGGCCCAGTAGCTGCAGAAATTTTACACAAGTTTCAAGGAGCAACAAATACAGAGGCCAGAGGATGTGTGTAACCAGCATGCAAGACACCAGAAGCTTGTTAAGCATTAAGTATAAACAAATACAAGAATTAAATTGAAAAGACAAAAGATCTGAGATCAATACTCTCTCAGATACCTGTCTTATCAAGCCTGGCATGTTGATTGCAGCCCAACCAAAATGACCTGCTGCAAATGATTCCCAATCCTTTTCTCCTTCGTTTTTATTTTTTCATTCCTGCACTTGGATAATATTTTATTGATATGATACATGCTTGTAAGAACAATGCTGCAGAGAGAGTGGGTTTGCATCGTTTCACAGACAATGTCATGTTCAGGACTTTTGCATCCCATCCACCAAAAGTACAGAGGGACACAAGCAGGATTTTCAAAGGACTCTAACCCCAAACCAAATAGATTTAAGTAAGAGTTAGAAAACACAGGAAGGTATTTAAATTCACTGTGCAAAGGCACTTCAGAAGCAGGTAAGAAAGGAGTTTTTGTGCTTAGTAGTGTTAATTTACATCAGTGGATAAACCTGTTCTCTCTTTATTACTTCCATTTTAACAAAAGTAAAATTGTGGCTCAGAGAAACCGAATTCAGTAGGGAAAAAAAACCCCACATCCATCTTGTAACTGAAGAGAACTAGTGAGTATCGTTAACCAGTGAGGGTAATTAACCATTGAGACTAGGGACGTGGCAACGTCTCCAATGCTTTGAGAATTTTCAAGGCAATTAGATATCTCTGGCTGAGACAGAGGCTGTTGGGATGGATGCAAGATTTACAAACACAAACTGAAATTCTGCACTGTGCATGAGGCTAGGCAGAAGTGTCAAAGGCTACTCCTGGCCTTCAAACCTCCACTGGAGAAGTGCAAAAGTTGAAGGTGCTGTTATTATTTGTACCAGCCCTTTGCTTTATACTCTCAATACAGAGTCCAGAGCTTATCCCTACAAGTGCAGCTCCACCTCTTCTTGAAGGAGTTAGTTGTAGGTGCTACATAGATCTGGAATTTCTGGGGTTTCTATCCAAAATTCCTCCCTTAAAATTGAAAACGAAACAAATAATTCCTCTCTTCTTGCTTCACATTTGACTCTTATCTCAAAGGAACTCACAAAGAAACGTTAAAGAAAGATATTTAAATAGCACTATTTGGACACAGTAACCAATCTGATTAAAATTAAATGGTTACATGAATGCTTTGCATGTATCCAACAACTCATGGGCCATTACACCCTCTAATTGTATGAGTATGGTGTGCTGGACCTTATGAGGCAACATCACTGAAAACTCATGGAGCTGAACAAGGCAGAACATGAGGTCTGAAATACTTCAGATCTAGAGAATTTTGATTTGATTCAAAATCATGCATACCAGTCATGTTTAGGGAGACCCTTGTTCAGATGTGATCTTGGTCACATGAATGAAGGGATGTTCAGGCAGAAATGTTTTTTTTATGCCCTTGGAGCAGCAGTTTACAGTCATTAGTACTGTTTGATTCCAGTTAATGTCTTCCACATCTGCTGCATATAATCTCTCCACTGTCTCTCTGTCCCCTGTCCCATCTTTGGATCTCATGCCCCAAATCCTCATCATCTTGTCAGCTCCTCTTTTTCCCTCCAACTATCTAACATCTCTGCCCCCTCTTTAACTTCACTATCAACGTGGTCTCTCTCACTTTGAAACTTTTCTTTAATCCTCATCTCTGTCCAAGTTTTTCTGCAGGTCTCAAAATCTCCCTCCATCTTTTCATATGAAGCCTTTTTTTTCTTATCTGCAGCTGCTCAAGGTTTACTCCAGAGCACATGTATGTTATTTTTTTACAAGAGGTTCTGAACCACCACATGCATTTGATAGCACCCACTCTATAAACACCTCAGCTCATTTGGCAGCACATTACTTGCCAAATGAGATGTGTGGGCTCCCACACATTGTTTGCTATCCTCAAGGGAAGCGTCTTGGGCTTGCAGGTCTAACATCTCATTCATAGTTTGCTCAAAGCATGCGGAAAAGGGACAAAGGATAAATCAGTTGCCCTTTCTGAGAGGGATGCTGGTCCAAGGGGAACAGCTTTCCCTTTCCAGTCCTTTACCATCTTTTTTAATCCTTCTATCCTCTTCCACTTCAGATGACAAAAGGAAGTGAGAAAGTCCACAAAAGTATCAGAGAAGTTTGGAAAGTTCCCAGGAAAAGGAGCAGTAAGAAGACTCAGTGAGGATGATGGGATTAGTCCAGGAAACCACCCAAAGTAAGGGTGGAATTTGCTCAAGACACAGAGAGACAAGTGCCAGAAAAGATACCAAATAATTTCTGTAGCATCGTTGCATCTTTTTTGTAAGAAAGGCAAATGCGGAGAGCTTGGGATCACACCTGAATCTGTTGCAGGGAGATATAAATGTCCCTGTCACTGAACAGAGTTAAAATGGGATTACCAGTTTACATTACTAGCATTGCCCAGTGCATTGGTAAGCTACCCAGGAGCAGGTCAAGTTCAAAAAAATATGACAGGGCCCAGAAACACCACCCAGGTTTCAAGTGCAAGCAGAAAGGGTAGGACACAAGCACTAGCCTTTGAATCACTGCAGACCAAGATCATATCATCCTGCAGCTATCATCTTTCCAAATAGAGAAGGGGATTCACTGACAACCTCAACTTCTTATCTTTGCCACTGACCTTTACTGAGTTACACAATGGGTTTCCTGCACTGAAGAGAACTCAGATTCAGTTTACTATGCACCGACTGTCTCCACTTTTATGGTTTGCACTTTTACTTTATTATCTTTAATTTTCTTCTTCCAACTCTTGAATGGGTATTAGAAAGTCAATACAAAACCTATTCTGGCCTTTTATTCTAAAATAACAGCACTAAGCTTGTTTATTTACACTGAGACAAGATGATATTTGTGACAGCCTTGTCAATAGTTCAATGGCATGATGCTAACTTTTTTTCTTTAAACTCAAATGCACTTTATTTGTGTGTGTTTGTCTGTCTCTCCAGATTAACTCTTGTTTTCCAGAATCAATATCAATATTCTCCAAAGAGTTGAAAAACTGCTCAGACAACAGCTGGTGAGCAAGGCACATGGCCTCTGAATGCCTCCCCTACAGTAAAGGTGTGCTGATTGCCATGAACAAAGGGTCAGCGAGTCATGCACTGAATTTACAGTTCTCAAGTTGCTTAGTTGAATGGGACCATTTGGAAGGATTAGCTTTTACCAGCTGTCAGGGAGTAATTGGGAAATCGTAAAATACTCCTGTAAAGGACCCCCAGTTTGCCCTTCCTCTGCAAATTCAGACTCTTTGGCTCCTACCACCAATTCCTGGTGACCCTGTTGCTGCTGACTGATACCTCTGTTCCTGGGAGCACCTGAGAAAGCAAGAGCGAGCAGGCCATATCACTCAGTGCTCCCTTTGGGAAGAGGTAAATATTCATTGCCTCTTTGATAGAGCTTGGTGCCCTGCAGCAACATGAAAGGAAAACCTTTGTCTATTCTGATAGCATTATTTCTCAGTCCTACTACGGCTGGACATCTTAGGCCAAGTCCTATGGCTTCCTGTGCCTCAATTTTCCACTTGCAAAACAGGATGGATGTAAAAACAATGTATTGCTTAATGATAGATATGAGTTGATAAAACCACATATATTTTCAAATTCTAAGCCCCAGAATGAAAGGTTTGATTTTTCAGAGGATCTGCACATACCCCTTTCCCCAGAAATCAAAGGGAAGTGTCTTCTAGCAATGGCAAAACTCCAGAGCATTAATAAAGTATGTAATGGCTCCCCTACAAAACTTGGTGTTGGGGTTGCAGCTCTCAGGATTAGAGCACCCCTCAAGCCAGGGGACTTATCCACTGCATTGAAGTAGTAGCTGTTTCTCTGATGTGGAACTGCCACAAGTGGAAGCTTTTTCTGCTCTCTTTTGGGGTGGGTTTAAGGTGTTCAGCTTGTCTAGGAATCAGTGAAAAGAGAGGGAGTCCCCCAGAAAATATTGTTTTTCTCCTGAGAGGTTTAACGTGGCTGAGATGCAAAGCACCTCTCTATCTCCAAACAATAGTAAAGCACGTCCTCCAGACTGTTTATGTTAAGGGGATTCTCCACTTCTGGCAGTGGCAGCTGGAAGAACCTGCAAGCCCACTGAGTTTGGGGCTGTTTCTAACAACACTGTGGGAAGGAAAAGTGGGCAGACCAGCTGGGCCAGAGGGGAATTCATTCACATCAAAAGATTTGACTCAGATCAAAGGCCAGAGTGATGTTGCTCATCTGAACTATGAGAAACCCTCAAGCCTGAGGAACAGGTATTTGTATTGAGGACGCCCTGTCAACACCCCTCTTTTTGGCTGAAATAAAGAAAGTCCCCAGCATATTTTT
This sequence comes from Athene cunicularia, assembly GCF_003259725.1. NCBI lineage: Eukaryota > Metazoa > Chordata > Aves > Strigiformes > Strigidae > Athene > Athene cunicularia. The sequence continues at coordinate 28,011,607 of NW_020799142.1, forward strand.
TCTCAGAGCCCTGGGCAGCTGCACTGAATAGTGGGACATTTTCTTATCCTCTTCTTATATTTTCCTAGTTGCAGGTTATTTATGCCTTGCAAATACAAACCAGGTAGGCTCTTTGCTTTTGATTCAGACCTGACTATTCTTCGAGTCATCAGCTGTAGCTCTGCATTTTTTTGCCACTTTATGTGGAAAGACCATCATCCAAATGCACATTCACCTAACTAGATGTCAGACAGACAGAAGTACTGACTTCCCTAAATACGCAAAACTGAGGGCTCTACCTAAAAGGTTTTACCAGATTTTGTCCCTGACACCTGGTATTTCAGATCACTCTCACCAATTTTGAGATAAAATAGAAAAGTGAAGTTTTGACACTTTATGGTGGAGATCTTTGCAACTGGAAATATGTTAGCTGCAATTCTGCAACCACATTCTTCCTGTAAGACCTGGCATGGACACATGCGTTAAAAAATAAAGGAGGCATGAACTAATCCTGCCATTCCTTGTTGTAAGATCTGTAGTGTAAGAACCATCAGAAAGTTCCAGTGAAGTAGGCAAGGTTATAGCTCTCCTGAGTCTGCTGCATCTGAAGTAGTTTGTGCTTGTTCTGTAACAGCTTAGGTTGCCTGTCCCCAGTGACGTGTTTCCCTCCGTAATGGGCTATCTATGTTTGCAGAACCTGGAGCCTTGTGATCCTTTAAAGCATGACTGTCAGAAGAGTTTGACCACTTTCAAAGGAAAATAGGGTATTGTCTAAATCTGATCCATTTTCATTCTGCATGAATCTGGGGAACAAATGAATCCCACAACTCAAAATAATGCTCACTCTAAGCCTATAAAACCACCTGATGTCCATCTTGAACATGTTATGCCTTCCTAATTACACTTGTTCCTTTATACTTTTTCATGTTCTACCTAGCACACACAGGGTTTTTGGGCTCATATGCTAGTCCAAGGCATTATTTTGCCTGAAGCTTGTCTCAGATCATGGACTGGGTCACAGAACTTACTGGGTTTTCTGTCCTGCAGCACGTCATTGCTGTGACTTACTCCAGAATTAGTTGCCTTTTGGTATTAGCTACAAACAGCAGTCTTCCAACTTCTGTAAGGACACTGTGGAGAGAAGGCCTGCAACAAGGGCAGAGGTGGGTCATGAATTATTTTTGAACTCTGATTAGCAGTAAAGTGGTGCCTGGGAATAAACGCTAAACTGTGGAACTCGGATGTGGTTGGCTGATTATTTCCCATCTTCTGTTGACCCTAAAAGTCAATAAAGCTCCCATACTGCCTTTCTTTGAGACTCCCCTTTCCTCCCTATATCAGTGTGATTAAAATACCCCAGTGCAGGTCCAGGTTATTTGGCTGGTGCCATGTGCCTCTTCCCCATGGATTTCTTCGCGCTGGCTGTCGGCCAATCAAGGCTTCAGCAATCTGATCAGCTGCATGATTTAATGAACCCTCCTTTCGTGGGGAAGGACACATTCCTTTATAAAAAATGGTGAGATATCACATTTCACAGGATGACCTCTACTTTCATAAGATGATGGGAGAAAATTGGTTTTGGAAATCGAGGAAGATTGCATCTTGTGAAACAGAATCCAGAGAGTAACACAGAGACCACCTTTCCATTCCAGTCCATTTAATTTTCAGGTTTTGGTTTTGATGGTGAGTTAAATATAGTTTGGGTCACTAGACCAGAAGCACAAATAATTAACAATGAAAGAAACCCCTCTCCCGCTTCACTTCTTTACTCCAGGAAACTCTCACTGCAAATGTACTATGCTCAAAGCTGAATAAAGAAATAGAGCTTGTCCTCCATGCCGCTGCAGCAATATTTGGAGGGAGAAGTATACTTTTATTAAAAACTTCCTGCAATATCATTCTGCTGCTATTGCTCTGCCCAAAAGGTGGATTTGGGGAGGCAGAATGAAATGGTCCAGACATTGACCCAGAGGTGTTGACTGCAGTTCAAAGTTCTACATAAACCTAGAGTTTGGCACCTATGTAATTTTCAGGGCCCTATCCTGAATTCTTGAGAAAAATGGGGAAAAAAAAAAAAGTTAATAACAAATAAAGATTAACTTTGAGAATTCTTTAGAGAACTTAAGAAAGATTCTCTTTCATGAGGTCATAAACTTGATGCTCTAGGCTAAAAATGGAGTCTGACAGGCATGTTTGTTCAGGATACACTTCTTACTGAGCTATCCAGGGACATCCACAATTACTGTCATGAGTCGTCTGACAATTAAAGAGCAGAATGAGCAAAACGGAAGATTAAAGACATAGAACAAGGAGCAGCAATGTCTGTCTTTGCTGAGACTACCCAACTGACAGCAAATTTTGGTGTGTGTGTGTGTTTGTACACTGAAACTTGCTGTACATTTCTTAGACAGCAACTGCCCTGCTTCTATAACCTTTGACAGATCTTAGAGTCTGCACTCTTAGCTCTTCAGAGAGCCCATCATGCAGAATTTGGGCACTAATGGGGATGTTTTAGTGCTGCTCGTGTGTGCTTTCCTGTGGCCCTTCTGTGATGCCTTGTAATCCCTAGTATCTACAAAATGTCTGTCATACTCTTTCCATTTCCAGTGTTCTTGGCAGAAAACTAGAAGTGGCAGAAGTACCATTAGTTTCTATAACCTCGTGTCTTTTCCAGTATTGTTTGCAGGTGTTTTGTGGTAATACTCACCTTATGGCAGAAGTGCAGTGACTGAGCCCAGGGGTGGATGGAGAGGGGACAACGTACCAGATTCCACCCAAAATGAAGGACAAAAGGCTCATGTGCTGTTGTGCCACATAATTGTTCACTCTTCCTCTCAAGTCAGACCTGCCTGGACTTGCTTCTCCTGGGGAACTCCCTGGAGACACCTAACAATTATAAAAGCTCATCATCGTTTAAGATGCGATTTGATCTAAATGTGTAGCAGGCCAACCCCTATATAAAAATTAGGATCCATTCTAAATAGCCAAAAAGACAGAGAAAAATAAGAAGAAATAATGTTCAATCAGTAACCTGGCAGGGGGGAAGGAGTGTCACAGAAGTTTCACATCTAGAAATGATGAAATGGCAGTATAAGAGGGACAATTTATAGGACAACCTTCAGTTGGGACAAATCAGCACATCTTCATCTATTCCTTCAGAATTCCTTCTCTACGTCAATAGAGAGGTCACATAAATATACCCTAGAAAAAGTGTGGGGACACCCATGAAGTGGCTCATTCAGGGTAAAATATATGAAGGGCCAAATTATATAATTGCCTTCTAATATCTACCTTTTCTTTTCTTCATTCCTCAAGGAATATTTTCCCTTTGTCCTTACCCACAATGAGCCAGAAGAGCACCCTGCCTGCAAATGGGATTGAAACAAACAGAAGAATAAAGAAAAAAAAAATCCTCGTCCCTGGAGTCTCTTCACCTGCAAACACTTTTCTTTCTGTGTGTGCACAGCTACATGTACTGCAACTTTATGACTGCACTGGGTTCCCTGGGGGAGCTTCAAACTCTCTTAATGCTTATGACCGCCAGTCAATTTCCATCCAGAAATATCCTCCATAGAAAAGATGTGAAATAGGCAAGGAGAAAACAAATATTCATTACTCCAGGAGTTAAAGTAGCATCCATTTGGACTGCACATCTGTAAAAGGCCAATAAATTGAAGGCAATGCTCATAATTACATTGCAGACCAGACTGAAAAAAATGATGCATTCCTCCAGAGCAATTTGCTATTGTTGGGGTTTAGGAAACTTCTCCCTCCCTGCTGTTGCCAAAAGAGGAAAAAAAAAAAAAAAAAAAAAAAAAAAAAAAGAAGAGAAAAAAAGATACTTCTTTTTTTGGATGTTGATGATTAAATAAAAGAACGCTGAATGGCAATAGTCATTAGACCAGCAGGAGGAATAAATAAGGAACACCATTGGTAGTTGTAAATAACGGATGCTGTTTTGAGCACAAAGAAACACATCTGGTAATTATTCTCAATTCCCCTCCAATTGCTTTGATTTGGCGGTGTAAGGTGCCACAGTGAATTCTGCCTTTATTTATTTATTTATTTATTTATTTATTTATTTATTTATTTGCAAATCAGTGTTTAATTGTACATTGTCTTGGAGGAATCAATGGGATTTATTGCTTCTGCCATGTGAGGTGTGAAATGTTTGCCATTACTGAACAATGGATTATGTTTTAGTAATCTCTGCCTAGCTTCCTTTTCACTTGTATTAGGGTCGTTTTGGAATGGGCAGAAGTTGGTTTTGATCCTCCCCTTCCTCTCATACTTACACTTTTTGTCTCTCTGCTTACACTTTTAATGGCTGCTCATTTGATATTTTATTAACATTACTTTCTCTACTAAAACAGAGTTTAAACAAGACTACTCTGCCAAAGCTTCTTTATGTGACCTTCTGTCAATTACTTCTAAGCAGATGCTTTGCTTGGACCAAATAAACACATATAGCTCATTAACTAAAAAAATATTTTTTTGTCTTTTCTCAGCCCTGATTATTTTTCTGTTATGATTTGTGTTTATCTTTAGAAAGAATCCTTCCTATCCATTCTCACTGTCTCCTGAAAGTCAAGATAGAATCCCTCTTCCTCTCTAAAACAAATGACAAATGAAGAAGGTAGAGCTTTTCTTTTCCCTTTTCTTTTTCAGTAATTATTAGAAATTAAAAAAAAAAAAAAAAAAAAAAAAGGAATTTTGAAGAAATCTGCATTTCTTCCAAAAAATCCTCTTGGCTTTGACTGATGGCACATGTGAATGTTCCTTTCCTCTGCAATAATTTAGATTTACCCCTGCACATAGTATGTACAAACAGCACCAGTGCTGATGGTGACTATTGCACATTTAAAATGTCTCTGGGCCTTGGCTCCTTATCTATGTCTGTAATAACGGACCATTTTTTCTGAATTGTCTGCTGAGACTATAACCATGCCAGGACTGCTCTTTTATTGCAGTGCGTACAGTACTTAGCAGAACAGGGACACAGTCACAGTTGCTTTCTCCAGATGATATTGTAATTACCACATTAATTTGTATAACAACCTCCAATCCTCTGGCTGGGACACTCCTTCCCCTGAGTCACACTTATTCCTGTACTAGACTGACACAGCCTCTCTCTTTAAGACAGGAGTCAGTTTGGTTGAGTATGAAATGCTTCTTTTTTGAAAAGAGGTGGGGAGGAAGTGGGGAAAGAAATTTTTTAAATTTTAGTGAGTAAACACTGATTTTCATGAAATTAGCTTTACTTTAAAACTAAACAAACAATCCCCACCCTGCAGGCCCATAGCACATCTGTTTGAAGCTGATGACAGTGTCTCTGGGGAACCAAAGCCCAGGTGGTTGTAGGGACAAGTTCCCAGACTGGACTGCATCTCCCCATTCTTCAGTGGAGCCCAGCAAGTTCCAAGAACAGTCCCAGAAAACCAAATGGAAGGGCAGTACCCTCCTGTTTGCCAGCCGTGAAGACTATTCTCCCCTGGGGGTGACTATAAAGCTGCCTTCTTGAAAGGCACTCTTCTGCAGAACAGCGAAGTCAATGGAGCTGGGCACAGAGTCCCTTTCTCTCTTCCTCCAGTGACAATCACTGCGCATTTAGCCCCACCATGGAACTGAGCAGGCTAGGTAATTAACACACTAAGTCATAAAGAGGTGGTGCCAGTGGGGAAAATGGAATTGTGTGAGCTGTCTGTGTTTGTACCCTGTGCGGTCCTCTTGTCACAAGATCCTAACTGTATGATTAAGAATTACAAGTGTTAACCCTTCCGGTCCAGATGTCCTGGTCTCATCCCATTTTCTTTATCAGAATTACAGCAATTAGCAACAGAAAAGACATATTAATTCATCCATCCCACATGCTTGTTCTTCTGCTTGGACAGAGCAAAATGAATCCCAATATTCATGCAGTTCATTGTCCAGCCAAATTTTAAATGACTTGAACAATAAAGATTCCTTCAGAAAGTTGTTTCATTGACTAATAATATCTCTCAGACTGATTAGCTCCCATACATGAAAGAACAAAATTTATCTGGAGAAGAGGTTGAACTGAATAGTTCCCCTTGTAGAGCATTCACCAGACAGGTCCCTCATGCATGGGTCAGCCCTCTAGCCAGCAATCTCTGTTTTGCCTGTGGGATGTTTTGTGTCCAGTCTCAACACTTCCAGATCTGGGATGCAACTCTTGGTGAACCACAGAGACAAAACTGTAATTCACTTTGTTGGAAAACAGGACATTTGTTTTGTTTAAAACAAAACAAAATTGTTCTTGGGGGCATGGAGGAGGGAAAGTCTGCAGAGAATGCAAATATGCATTTCCATTCCTGACGATGTTCCCTCAGGTAGAATAAGCTGGGTTCAGGGCTGAAGGTAGCTAAAAACCCAGACAGAGATTGCAGTAGTAGAGTGTTTGGAAAGGGAAGGGGGAAAGTAGCAGAGGAGAATGGAAGGAGAAAGGGTTCAATATGTTGATCCAGATCATCCAAACTCAGTGACTCCCAGACTCTTATTTCCTCCTTGCAGGAAACATGGATTAAGATATTTGCTATGAACAGCTGAGTCAGGGGATCATCTTTGTTATTATTTTTTCTTGGAGCAAATGTCCCTGTTTAAATTGTATGAAATAATAATTGAAGACACATGGAAAAGCTAGGTAAGTTCCAGGCACCAAACCCCATTGGGAGTGAATTGCTGTTTTTAAGTTACATTTGTTTTTGCATTTGTTTTCCTTCTTTTTAGCTAACAGTGCCACGTACCTAAATATCCCCTGCAGGGAAAGAAAAAAATATTAAAACCTACAGAACAGCTGACATAAAGAAAAGGACTGAAAAGAGCACCTGACTAAAGTGGTTATTATTATTCATCTTGGTACACACTCAGACACACACATAGACATTAATCCTTAGCAACCTCTTACTAACAACTTCTCTGACAGTTGAGAGGATTCTACTTCACTATAAAGAATTTATTGAATTTTATCAATAACAAGATCAAAATTACCCAGGAGTATCCCTTCAATTCCAACAGGCATGTGTGCACCCAGACATTTTGTAAAACTTTGCGGGCTTGATACAGAACTCCCTGATATCCACAGTGGTGTTAACATGAACAGTACTGGGTATTGGATGAGATCTTCAGGTCTGTTTTCTGTCCTTGCTCATGGAAAAACAAAGAAATTAAACATTGAAGTCTGATTCTGGCAAGTAGGAAACATCATCAGCCTATGGATGGACTCCTTTTTTAGTGAATTATAGAAATTGAGCAATTTGGGGGGAGGGAGGCAACTCTGCTTTTTACATTCAAAATTAAGGAAATAAAGATCATCACTAGGATAGGTGACTCCATAAATTTCTGTGTCTGTTTAACTCATGCCTTACGTCTCCAAAAGTTCGAAAGCAAATGAGCCATCCAAATCAAGAAATGTTGCTCATCACAAATTCAAGGTGCACACTGGTTCCAGACCTTGCCAGTGAGTCTGAGCAAACCCAAGAAAAGCCAAATGAGAGAAAGAATTGCTTCCAAGTCCCACCTGAATTTCATCCTTAATGAAGCAAGAGACCTGGAGATGGCCAAACCTTCAAGTGCAAAGATGCCCATTACAGGTCACCACAGAGGAGTATGGAGGCTCTGGGAATGACAGCCAGGACTTCTACTGCTCAAGTTAAATAACAAACTACTTCTGCAGGGCTACTACCAGGAGTGAAAAATAATAACTATGGGGAGTTGTTCAAGCAATCTTAATAATATTTCTTGGAGGCTAAAATGATGCACAGCTTGAGTTAAAGTCTGACCTGTAAAAATCTAGTCTCAATTACTGCAAGGGTCAATTAGCCTTGAGAAATATGTGTTACCACTAAAAAATTATGTGCTCCAACTGTCATCAGAACAGGTATATCCAAGCATGGCCTGAAGGAATCTGGTGGCTGGAGTGTTGCCCCGGTTTTCTAGCTCAGCATTGTATTCTAAAGCTCACTCTAAGATTGGGAACAGGAAAGAGTGACTTGCATGAAATGTAGTAAGAAGGTCTACAAAATTATCCCAAAGACCCCATCCAATTTTTCCCATTATTACAGAGAGTTCTGCCAAGTACTGGATGGCATAGAGATTTTGTCTGCTCGATGGACCCAGTTGCCTTTATGGATTTGTCCCTTTACCACAAAACATCTCACAGGGATTGATGGACATTATCCTTGCAGCGTATCAAAGAACAAGACAAGTAATATTACTGTTTTAACATCAGCTGAGTGCAAAGGTGATTTTCCCTTATGTTGGCTGCACTGCCAGATGGCAAAGGCTATAATCCATTACTGCTTAGCTGGGATATTGCTCTGAGGTTGTTTTCCCTCCAGTGAGGCTAAGCTGAAAGGGATAATTGTAAGGTTTGGGTGACTAGAAGTAACTCTGCCATCTTCCTCCTGACTCATTTCTTCACATAGTCAGGAAACACTAGAGATTCTGGAGAAAGACATTCCTCACATAATTCCTAGCTTGACATTTCGAGTGAACAGAATGAAATTAGCTGGACCAAATAATATTAATTGTGAGGGTGGGGTGAGTGATGGCCACAGAAAGTGGTTTACCTTCAGCAAATAAACCTCAGTTTCTGCAACATGTCCTGCTGCCAAGCTGTCTGCTCTTGTCTGGTTCATCGCTTTGCACACATCCAGCTATAAAGAGGGTGGTCCATGGTGTGCAAGAGCACTGTGCAGAATCCTTGCCACCAGAAATGCACTCCTTGACACAGTAGAATTGCCTCCCCCTCTCTCCTCTCTTCTCCTGTTTTCTGCTTCCATTCATTGAGAAGGGATAGGAACCAGCTTTTTTTTTTTTTTTTTTCAGTTTCATCCTATTGGTCTTCCATACATATAAACAACTTCTCTGGCAGTATAATGTATACCAAAGCCTGCTCTAATGTACCCCACAGTAAATCAAACTGACTTTTAAGAACTTTTGTGGCGTTACTGCTTAGTCACTGCCATTTAGAAAGAATCAAACCTGGTCCTATTCTTTCACCCGCTTGTTATAGCTTCTAGAAATTATGGTGATATTACCTAAGAGAGAGGCAGGGAGGCAGGCAGGTGGAAGAAAGGAAGAAAGAAAAAAAAAAAAACCAGAAATAAAGAAGGTAAGAGAGAAAGACATACATTACTACTTCCAGTAAAAAGATCATAAAAATTAATTCTAGGAATGAATTAAAAAAAACCCAAACCAACAACTTTGACAAATTGAAAATAAACCCAATAATTTTTCTGTAAAATTGCCACTGACTTTTAAAGAGTCTAAAAAGACATAGGACCTCAACAATGCATGTGCACACACAACCCACATTGTACCTAGTTAGGTGCAAATCCACTTCTTCAAATTAGTGTGATTTTCTTTGAAAGGAGGAATTAAACTGACTTTTCTTTTACCCAGAATCCTACATAATCCTTACATTATACAAATAACGTAAGTATACACTTAAAAAACCTTGATCTAAAGAAATAAGAGGGAGCATTTTCCAATGCTCATGAATAGCAGTAACTCTGACATGGCATTGATTTTAAGTAGCCTTTCTCTGAAATACAGATTGCCAGATGACTGGTACGACCTGGGAGTGTATTTCAGATGCCGTATGATGCTGTCCTTGCAATAAAAGTTTTATATTTATTTTTATATATTTATATATTTATATAGCTATGTGTGTGTTTTTTAATTCCACTGATTCCTTGTACTTTGTAGCCAAGAGATATAAACTACACCCAAAATCTTTGCTAGAGATCTTCACCTATATGTTGCCTGTAGTACATTACACCATATAGTGTAAACCCATCTGCATAACTGTGTCTAGAGGTATGCTTGGGTAATGCCCAGAAATTTTACTTCCATCCAGGAAAGCACGAGGATTCTAGAACTGATGCTGAAGGATCATCTCTCCTGCAGCTAGATATACTGCCACACAGCCGGGGCTTTGGTGATCTGCTTCAGAGTGTGCTTTCCTACACCTTGTGATGAACAGAGGTGCTTTAAGTAACAGCTCAGATGTGTTTATTGCACATGACAGACAAAATTCAACACTAATAATGCAGAAGACTTTAGAAGAAGAATTCATACAGGCTGGACTAAGTTAGAAGAAAATAAGATTTGTTCACACATCTTTCTTAACCATGAAGTCCGTCTAGACAACCTGAAGATGTGATTGAATAACAGATATCAGCTTATGTTTGAACAGTACTTTTTATGCTGATATACCAGAACCATTTTATAAGCCTCTGTTTTGCCTGCTACCTTCAGGTACTCCTCACTGAAAAGCAGCCACCTCTGATGTTGTGCTAGTTGTTAAACAATGTGCAGGAACTCTCCCCGGTGGCTTTGGTTAGGGAGGGAAGGGAAATGCAACAAAGCAGGCTGACTTTTCTGCTGCGTGAAGCACTGTTGAAATCAGCAGAAAGGAGCTAAGAAATCTGTCTGACATCCTGTTAAAACCAAGAAGCTGTTACTACAGGAGGCCTCTTGACAGGGTATCAGAGTGCAGACTCTGAAACAAGTTACTTCATGGGCAGCCGAATGTGTAAACCCTCTTCCAATGTCCCTACCCCCATGAGTTCATTGATGTCTAATAAAAGATGGGTTATGAGCACTAATGAGAACTCTTCTGCTCTGCCTGGCTGCCTATTTTCATGAAATTTATAGGAACACAATAGCTTTGGGACCTCTTCCACCCCATCAACAATAGGTTAAATTACCCAGTAGGTTCAAAACTCAAAGGAGGAGCCCTTGACAGATTGACTGATAGATGGGCCCAGGCACACACTTACAACAGCTTGATTGTACAAGTCTGATTTCCTTTGGAAAGAGGGAGCAGGGGTTTTATTGGTCCCAGCCAATAGATGGGATAACTTATAGCAAATTGCCTCCTATTGCCTTCTCAAGATGTTGCTTTAATGACAACACAATGGCAAATCACCTTCTGGATTTTGAAGACATCACTTTAATGCCTCATGGGCCAAGTGTCCTTGCTGAGCTTGAGAAGATACAATACAATCACTGGTGAAGGTGGTACAGCTGCAAGTGTGCCGAAAGCTAAGGTCTGGAAGAGAAGAGCTTTTCAGAAGCATGCCCTTCATTTTAAAGGGCAAGGCCGTGGCTTTAAGAAGCCAAACACTTTCTCTGAAGCACGATTTTGTTTGTGCTGCAGGGGTATTTACTGTTCTAAGATTTCCTGGCATTTGGGTGGTGTAGGTAGAACAGATTTACATAAAAAGGGGGGGAAAAAAATCAAACCTTCAAAGGAGCTTTAAAAGGAATATACCCCAACTCACTATCTGTTTGGGGGATTTTATTTGGACAGAGCTTTTGCTGAGCCTTTTGTGACCAGACATTCGTACGTGTTTTACTGCATGTTTGAACGGCTGCATGCAGGAGATAATATAACTGATGGGCTAGTGATGACAGATTCCTATAGCTCTGAGGATGCAGGGAGGTTCAGAAATGGGGCTACATCCTCTCCAGTATGACAGAACCACCTTTTTTTTTTTTTTTTTCCCCTGCAATGCCAGTAGCAGGAGGTTCACCATCCACAGGGAAGATGCATATGAGTGGGTGCTAAGGTCCTGAGAGGCTGGGCCCAGAGGGAAGTCCCCTCCAAACCCTCCACAGGTGCACCCCTCTGCTCTCTGATTCACTATCTATCACATTTACAAAAACCAGAGGATTCATGTAAAGCTGAGATGGGGAAAGAGGACAAAATGAAAAAAAGAAGCCCAAATTTAAGTAAGAGACTGAATAGGATGTAGAAGACATGACTTCTACTCCAAGCTGTGTAATGAGGTGCTGCTTCCAAACCACAATGACTCACTGTTCCTCAGATTCCTTGTCCATACACTGAGAAAGGCAAAGAGGCTGATTTCATCTGAAAGAGGCTTTGAGAGACACTGACAGAGCTGCAGAATGGCTAAGTATTATCTACATCACCCAGCAGAGCTGCATCCATTTTAAAGCCATCTTTCTGCCCTTCTTCACTTTGTGGGTAAAGGTGAGGAGCTTTACATTGCTGATACATTGCACCCCATTCTGTCCTTTTCTATGGTCAGGAATGGACGTGTTCACAACTGGTTTAGTATTTGAGGCATGCCTGTAGGAAGCAGTGTCTAACTGGAAAGCTACAAGAACTGGAGGACAGAAAAAGAAAAAGGAAAAGAAAAAAAAAAAACAAAACAGTTGGAAGCATACACACAGGGAAAAATCCTTCTGCAAAATTTCTATGCCAGTTTCTGCAACCCTCAACGTATTTTTTTAACACCAACTTGCCAAAATAAATGATAGTTTGCATTTTCAGTGGTTGCTTTTTTGGCTGTAATTTTTCCTATGCTCACATCTCTGCTCTAAATACATTTGCAGAAGGAGAAACCAATGTGTGCCCTTCCTGGTAGCAAATCCACGAACTGTCTCTGCACTTCATCAGGCTGTGAAAGGCAGACTTCACACCGTGAGAAACAGTCTAGGATAAATCAACCCATTCACTTTCTTCATTCATCTTTTGAATGTCTTTTGCATGTGTTCAGATTGTATCATGGTGTAGATAATGCTGAAAGACTTCAAAATTCGCTTTTAATTGTTGGCAGTTACAATATTCATCTTTCAGAGAAGAGACGTGATTTCTGAAGTAAATTCATAGCAGCAAACACCAAATTGATGGTAAGAGGGTATTTAAGGCTCAAGTACCTGGACTGTTCTTGAGGAAACTTTCCATGGAGGTCTTAATCCAAAGGCCTCTGGAGTCTGAGGAGGCTTTAAACCAAATTCTGAATAGTTTCATGAGTACACACTGGCTTCAAACCTCATCTCTGTACCTCTGGAGGCTCAGATTTTCAGAGTGAGGAGTCTGTTAGGGACTAGACTCCTTCCCTGGCTGCAGAAAGTCCTGCCGATAGTGAAAGCAGTTGCTTACATGTAGAAGGTACCATTAAAAGACTAGTTCATGCATTTTACCTGTCCTTAAGTGTGCGGAAAAAGAGCCAGACACAATCACAGAAGAGAGTGCACATTACACCCTGTCAAGAAAACCTACCAAATCTAAGCATTTATGACATGCTTCTTGCAGGGATAATTAGGCATTTGGATTGTGGATACCCAAACTGTAATTTTTCAAGGACATCAACTGATGAATGTGAGTATTTCCCTGGATTTCCATCTTTCCTCTGAAGGCAAAACTTACGTGGCTTATGAGCTCTGCTGGCTCATATAATTTCAGTGGATTCAACCAAGGGCCATGTAGTTGTTTATGATCTATCTGGAGCTGGTAAAGAACTAATTCCTGAGACAAAACCATCAGAACTGTGTTCTGGGCCAGCATGTGTTTCTCTTTTTCAAGGGTGCCAAAGAGGACAGTCTTATAGCAACCTGCTTGTCCCAAGATCTGTGTCTGGTAGAACATCCCATGAGACTCCCTGAGCCACTGTGAGGTGGGATCAGAGTCCTGGGTACTATTTGCTGGTTTTCCTGAATTTAACAGTAGGATCTTGAAAACAGCTACCAGGAATAATGGAAACCTCAGGGTCAGATTGGCTTCTGGACTTTCCATTGAACACTTTGAAGGCAGGAGGACCAGCTTATCAAAACAAGAGTCATGTGAAGTGTAATATTCTACCCTGGCACTGCTAAATGACACCACCTGTGATAGCTCTTTCCCATTCTGCTAATTGAAACAGCAGCAGCAGGTACATATACACCCCCTAATGTAATCCTTTCTCCTGTAAGCAATGGAAAAGGTCTCATACAGCATACTGCCTTGCACACTTAATCTTTACTGCACCCTGAGCTATAGGGAGGTACAGATCTCCCTTGTTCCAAAACAAACAGTGATGTCCTAAAGAATCCAAGAGATGTGACCAAGGTAACTGAGGCTGTCGGAGGCAGAGCAGACACTCGAACAAAACATTCAGGTTGGCCCTTTAACTTCTGGGCTGTCCTTCTCGCTCATAACAGAAGCAAGTGACAGAAGGAGCCCAGCAACATCCACTGGCTTAATAACAATCATTACTATGCCAGGAGACTGGGTGGATAATGCAGTCCCAAAGCATGGACATGAACTAATGTCATCAGCATTGGTATAAATAGGGTGTCTGCATTTAATTAATAAATAATAGGCTGCAATGCTAATCTCCTTCTGCTAACTCTTTTCTAAAGGTGCAATCTATTAATCACATGTCACTGCCAGCCTGGTCACTTCTTTTTTTAGATTCAAGGCAGCAAAAAAATAGCTAGAAATAAATGGATCCTAAATACAGCAGGGCAATTGAATAGCACAGCCAGCATTATGATCCACTGCTGATTTCAATCCTTAGCTACAAGTTTTTCCCCCTAAGGACGGATATAATACTTTAAAGAGAGAGTGAAGGCTTGCAATGTTGTTAAAGGTCAGCACGTTACTAATGTCTGCAAAATGGAGGATTTTTTTCCCTGATTATTTGCCCATGGAAATTCTGTCTCTCGACAATGTCTGTAGACACGCAATAAGACCCATTTCTGTGGGCACTGGCTAAGGCAGGTGAGATACTCATTTTGAGATGGGGACAGCGTAACTTTCTGAAAAGCACTGGAAATATCTCATCTGTTTGGCACATGCTGGGACTATGAAGCTAGAAACTCAAGGAGAAGAAACATTTGTGTTGGTATGGAAATGTGGTAAGAGGGAAATGGCAGTACTGCTCATCTGGGACCATATAGGAGCCATGCAAATTGCTTGCTCTGCATGTGAATATCCACTTTCCAGGAAGCTTCCCTCTCAGTACTCTGAATAAACTCCATTGTGTTCATAAACACAATGAAGATTTTCACCCGTTCAGCTTCAGGATTATCACCCTGCTGTGTTTTTTCTAGGGTTTCTTTAGAAAAACCTGGAAAACTTTGTCTCAGCCAAACATTGCCCCTCGTGGCTTTACATGTGGGAGGCAGGGGGAGGCATATGTATTTAGGTCAAAAAGCAAGTTTCTATCCCAATTATTTTGATTGGAAAATATATCCAACTATCTCTAGGTGTTACACATAATTGATCGCAAAAATGTACCGTTACTAATTGAACTGATTTTCAAAATGATTAAAAGCTTTTCAGAAAGTTCATCTCAGCAATTCCAACCTGTTTGATATCAAAGTTGTACTGAAGCCTCAAAAGAATCATTCTCTGGCTAAATTTCTTTATTCTTCAGTCAAATGCAAGCCAGAAGTCTCAACACAGAACATATGGGTGAAATTTTACAGTCAGTTTATGCAAGAGGTTAAATGAGATCTAACAATTCCTTCTAGATCTAAAACCTATTCATTTCCTTTTAATCTAGTCAGAAACACCAGAAGAATGGCTAGTGCTCCAGTGTTTTGCCCTTTCCTCTCAAAGTCCAAACTTCAATAAGGGAACATTACAGGCTCTAATAAAAACCACATTGCCTGTAATACCAGGGAAGAGTGCTGGATCACACACTGAGATCAAGAAGAGACAGGGATAAATTCAGCTGACTGCAAACACTGGAGAGTATACCTGCATCAGGATTTGAATTTCTGTTGTGAGACATTGACCCCTGTTTTGTTCTAGGTGGCTCTGGTCCCTTTGAAGAGTTCCTTGTAAAGAGACAGTTGGTATTCAGGGACTGCTGTATCCCAGTTTCCTCCTGCACCCTTGTTTCCCTCACAGTATTCACAGACCTGCCTCCCTTATAGTGAGTGATGTAGTGGCATAACAATCTCCCTGTCTGTGCAGTGTGTCCCTCAGGCATCTGCTGAACCTCAGTTTCTTTTCCACCTAGCAAATCTGTACACAAAAGACAGCCGCTCAGCCTTAGCTGTGACAAAATACACCAACCAGGACCGTATGTTGTGAGTGCGCAGGAGAAGGATTCTTGTCAAGAAGGAGGACACATTGTTAGTTTAAGGTCCTAGGTATGTTATTCAGGATCTCACTTGCTTTGTCTCAGAGGACGTGTTCCCAAAAGGAGCTTTGCTTTAAAGCTGTCCTTAATGTTTCCTTTCCCCAGGTAGACCCTATTGCCACAGCCCCTGGCCTGATGTATTAGTTTCACTGCTGGTTGTGCAACCCAGCACAATGCTTTTCTCACATCTGGGAAGACACTATATAACAGTTCTGCATCCAGACACTGTATCTGCTCTTATCTTTAGAGAGTAAGCTCTTAACGGAAAGAGGGTCTCAGTTTGTTCTGCACTGTACAATGAACCTGGTGTCATGGTTCATAACTGGTCTCACAGGCACTGCCACAAGATAGATAGTAAATAATTAGATTTCTGATCTAGGGAGTGGAGAGACTGCTTTGGTTCAGTCCAATCTCTAAAGTCATTAAACTCATACCATCTTCATTCCCCCTTGCCTGAGGTTCTGGCCCATTCTCCCACATCTCTTCTTCATTAGCTATTCATAATAATAATAGTCATAGACATTTTGGAAAAAAAATCCAAGAAAGCAACTCATCCAATGAACCTTACATTGTGGCAACATCATTTCATGTTAATTGAATGGCTGCTTGGAAGTGTTGGTGTTTTGTGGTGTATAATCAATGCATCTGGGCATTCATCAGCAACTCAAGAAATGGATAAAATAAAGATTTGGGGGAATTAATTACCATTCATATGGCAGTTCACAGGCAGGAAGTATTTTACTAGCTATGAGTTCCTGCATACTAGGTCTGATGCTACAAGAAAGCAACCCTCCACTAAGGCCAGCCCTAATGCATTCGAGTTACCTATCCCTTATTTTAACACTCTTTTAGACTGGGCAATCTCAACTTGTGTAATGAAAGGGACTAGTCCTACTGAAGTTCCCACAAGCATGAGCAGGCAGTGTCTCCTACAGGAATGAGTCTGAGTTGACTCCACTGTGAAAGTGCGAGGAATTAGCCCCACAAAGTTGGCTCCAACTATTTGGAAGAACATCATTATTTAGGGAGATTTTCAAAGAGAATATTTAGACACCCAAGGCCCATTGACTTTATGTGAGATTTGAGCAGTGAAACACATTTGACACTTTTGAACATCTCTATTTATCTAACTAAGTTACTTCTGTGGAACTAATGATTAGAGAACTTGAGCACTTAATAATCTTTAATGCATGTATCCTTGCAGCACCAATGCTATTTTATAGAAGGAAACTGGAATCAGAGCAAAATGTTCTGCCAATTCCATGTGTATATTCAGACAGTCAAAAATAATGCTAGTCACCAGATAGAAAGTAGTGAGAATAATAGCCTGACCCTAAGTAACCTCTTCAAGGTCAAGGAGAAAATCCTCAGCAAGGTGAGCTTCAGTCTCTTCCAGGCTGCAATGTATTGCCCAGTGTAGAGCTTTCTCTTCCTCTGTGCAGGATCAGGCTGCAAGACTGCCCTTAAAATTGAAAAGAAGTTAAACAGTCCCTCACTAATTGAAGCCAACTGTTTATCCTCCCTGGGGGAAAATGTTTCAGTGCAGTGCTGCCTTGAAAATTACCTCTCTACAAATGATATTACAAGGGGCCATATTCATTTTCCATCACTGATTCCAAAACAAGCTGGTTTTAAAGATAAAAATATTTTTCTTAATTATGAAAACACATTTTAAAGACATTGATGCTACACACTGCTTTTAATTTGAAACTTCTTTTTTTTTGAGTTCACTTTTCTGCCATGAGAATGGGAGTGGTAGCAAACCCAAATACAAAAATGAAAATGGAAATTGACTTTAAAGGGGAATTAAAATTGATCAGATTATCTCTATTGCTCAGGCTGATTGGGATGCAACCCCTCCTATTTTTCCCCTGACATTATGAAGCAGACACATTAATGGAGAAAGATGCCTTCCCTTTTCAGGACCTAAAATCCCAGCTTCTCCTGCAGTCCATACGTTTTGTATAGCAATTTTTATTCATAGATCTTAACTAGGGTTTCAGAAAAGTCAAGTATCATCATTCATATGATACAGATTGAAAACTGTGGCATGAAAAGGTGAAAGTTGCGATTCATCTTACCTCTCTTCAGGTGTCTAAAAGTGAGATATCTAAATCTGAGTTAATTGCCATAGATTCAAGATTCAGTGGAGAGAGAGAGAGAAGGGAAACTTCCGAGCACCATTTATTCCATCCATTTTAGGATGGGGATAATCACAGTTTGGAGACACCTTTCTCCTCCTACTGTTCATAGGAGAAGCCTAGATGAGTAGCAGACTATATGCCTAGTGTCTAGGCACTAAAGCCAGGCAAAGTGAACCCCGCCTGAAATAGCATTTTAAGGACAATGGCATAGAAGCCCTGCTTAAAATTTCTTCTGCCCCTAAACCCAAGGCTCCTAAGGGGACCAGTTTTTGAGTAAAAGCACTAGATACAGTTTGCCCAGAGAGCTAAATTATTTACATAGGGATTTCCTATCTCCCAAACTGATTTCATGTGCATACTGGAAAATATGTATAGTAATTGCAAAATGCTATACCATGGTATGCAGAAAAGTTTTCTTGACCTTTAGTGCCTCCTGAATCTTGAGACTTCTTGCAAAGTGTGATACTATAATCTGGGCTCTCAGCAGGCAAAGGGGCAAAACCCTTCTCACTGAAATTCCCACTCAGAGAAGAGAGAGTTCAGTCTGCATCAAAACTGCAGGGCTGAGCCAGTCTTATTTTAAATTGCTCACTTGTAACCTCTGCGTGTCAAGAGCTGAAGGGTACTGACTACAGTCCAGACATTTCCTAGCTCCTAAATCACACTAAAACTCACTTTCCAGAAAGATCTTGGTTTGCTCTAGAGTGAAAGTTCTTTGCAAGCATGCGAAAAACAAGCGACAGTCATGAAGAAACAGTCACACATCTTTATGTGCTGAACACTGGACTCAGTTTACACCCTGGCAATACTTTAGGCAGCAGTATAACTGTGTGAGCTGTACCAGATCTGGAAACAGCTAGATCCAAGGTTTTGAAATGTTTAGGTACTTGACTGACGTTGATTACAGTTGGGGTTAGATAAATAAACAAATACACACTATTTACATGTGCATGTCCGATGTATTGCAACTGAAGTTGCCAGAAAGAACTGAAATTCAGGGCTAGAGTAATGATGACAGGCAGGGGAACAGATTTGGACACCTTATAGCATTTTTTGTTGTTAACTATAAAGCATGCTTCTTTTTATCCCAATTCTAAGTGATCTGAAACCAATGAGTTTTCTGCCAGATGCCTCAGTTTCCTTTGTACTAATTCTTCTCTTTGTCTTTTCTCCTCACATCACATTTTGCAGCAGACCTCTTCTAAGACCTCTGCCTTCTGGGTACAGCAATCAGCAACAACGGCATTTTGACACGGAGAGAGGGATTGGATGTTATGCATTATAGACCTTGCCCAGGGATTGCTTGTGCATTTTCATTGGGGTATCACTTGGTAAAATACAGAAAAAGAGCTGACACACAATAGGGTAAGGACAGCACCAAGCCCCTCATACCTAGCTTGCTGCTGACTGAATAGGGGATGTTGGTGCATCACTGCTCCAGAAACCAGGATTGGACTCAGTCTGAGAACATTCTGATCTTTTGTGAATGTCAGACCAAACGCACAAGGAAGAAGCTTGGAAATCTCGACAAGCAAATGAAATCTGTAAGGTGTGAGCATCAGTCTTTTTTCTCTTACTTTATTCAACATCAGACAGAAGAATGGCCTATATGTTCCCCTAAATGCTTCTCTGAAAGAACAGCAAAACATGCCTTCCATTTTTTAAAGAAAAGCCCATGTAACCATAACTACAAGTTCGTCAATAGAAAAACACATAATAAATGGCTTGTTATTTCGACTCTTTTGTGAGACAGTTCATTAGAAACTTCATTTGTCTACATGGATTGCACTTGTTCAGCTATATTCTAATAAAATGCACATTGCTTCCAATAAAGGGAATGCATTTGCTATTGATGTGCTATAAACTACTATACAGAGAGGTGTTATTATATCCCTGTGTAATAACAAGCCAATTATAATGATCAGCAAAACCTTTACAATAAAGTCAATGCACGAGGAGTGATTATCATAATGCATTCTAACTGTTCAGTGCCATAAATGCTTTGCAATTAATTGTAGAGTGTATCTATAAATGTATTATTAATGCTGTATAAAAACCCATTGACAAGCAACCTTTACATTAAAAAAAAAAGATACTAGGATTGTAATGTGTCCCTGAGTTCACCTAGGAGGTTGAGCTGTATTTACAAAGGCGGAATTTTTTATAGGATTACATTTTTTATTTCCTTCACTCTCCTCCTCCCACCGCTTCTTCCATTTTTGCCCTGTTGTTGAAAAACCTCCAAATATCACTCTGCAGTGTAAGGGCACTCGATCATCCACCATACTTGATTTTTGTTCCCGTATACTTAATTCTGGGCATAGCTATAGGCTTTCACTGGTGTCTTAACCCTATAACGCTGACAGCCTGACATGTATGAATGCCAAAGGCACTAGCTGCAAGAAATGAGCAAATAAAAGCATATAACAATCTAAGCAGGCAATGCAAGAAGGGGGAGAAGGAGAAGGGAATTCAAGTTACATAACTGATCAAAAGTCACATGGTAGCAGACAACAGAACTGATATCAAAACCTCCAGGCGATGAACTCCCCAGCCTCTCCCCAGGCTCTGCTCTAGACTCTCCTCCTTCTTGTCAGTAAACTATTACCTTACAGATGCTTTGTCAAAAATGTGCAATACGTGGGATTTTTCTTTTATTCCCTTAATACTTGATTTTAAAAGGTTGTCCTTAGGACATGTGCTAGAACACAATGTCCTGTGGATCTTTTCCAGTTCCTATTGATGGGCTCACTTCCATCGATTTCGATCATGAAGGAAAGGGCAGACGTGAACAAGCGTTTGATGTTCCTTATATTCTTTCAGCAGGTGTGTGCGGACTGGAGCACATCAGCCTTCAGCAGAGTCATGGAATATAAAACGCTACAAACGAGGATCCACTGGAGCCTTTTTACTCCCCCAGAATTAAGTTTTACCAGACAGTGGAGAGCACGAATGGGGTCATTCAGGGCTACTTTGAATTAACTGATCTATTTGCATGCTGGTACATTCTGCCTGACTGAAAAAACTGCCTTGTGAGGACAACAGGGTGTCAGCTGTCAGTAGGGTCATGCAATCCTGAATTGCCACAATAAACCAGAAGATTTTAATTTCCCATTGACTGTAATCAGCCCCACAACAAGCCACAGCTAGAAAGAGATTTCCTTGAGTACTAAAATGCTCTTTCTAAATCAGGTTTATTTTAGGGCTAAAGGAAAAACACTACAGATTTTAACAGATATTCAGACTTGGAATAAAATCCAAGAGATAGGTTCCTTTTGAACCCAGTGACCTTGAGCATTGCTGTAGGACACTCCATCACACACAACAGGGTCTAAAGCTTAGATCTGCCTTTCAAAGACTGGCTTCACATGAACTGAGAGACAGGAAGAATGTTCACTCTGGGTGAGTTTCTTGATACTGCCCTGAACTTGATGCATCCATGTTCACATGGGGAGAAAACCGGGACATATAGGCCAGAAGGGGCCAGAGTGATGCTCAAGACTGTGGGATATCTAAGGTGGCCTTCATAGTTCTAGGCCCAGCTCCTTTCCCAGCCCTTGACTAGATAGACAGAGAGGTGAACACACTTCAAGTAACTGACATCTTTCCCTCCCAATACTGCAGCATCTCTGACAGCCATTCCTCAGGAGCTCACCCTGTCAATGACAGCAAGGTTTGCTGTTGGTCCTGACACTTCCCCAAACTGCCTCCCAGTTTAATATCAAGATCTTTTAGTTAGGTTCTCAATTTTTCTTTATTCCTTTGACTCATGAGCTCATCTTCTCTCCCAGTGGATTTTTTAACAGAATATTAGATTATTTTTAAACAGTCATTCCTTCTCTTTAACCTTCACACAGAGATACTGCAACTCAGCAACAGTGTGATGTTTAATATCGGATATGTAATTAATAAAGATATTTATATTGGGGTGTGGGGGTATTTTTTTGGTGTGTGGGTTTTTTTTTTAATCCCTCCTTCAAGAAAGCTCAACACCAGCTGATTAATCATGTTTGTGGCAAATCTCAGGAAGAGGAGATGTATGAGACTTAGGAGAAGGATTTGTCATTAAGTTGGAAATCTTCTTTTAAACTGCAAGGGAAGATAAAGAAGGAGATATTGTTTAAACTGATGTGGGCACTGAGGGAAAAAAAAGGAGAATATGAGGTGCCAGGTGTGGTAAATGATTTGTCAGTAGGTCTTGAATCTAGACCTCATAAAACGTGAAAACAGGAGCTGTTACTGTCCAACCAGTAGTCTTAGCCTTTCAAGTGCAATGGTTGAAACAAAGTCTAGCACATGTGTGTGGCATGGCCTTTTTAATTTCCTGTCAGTGTCTTGCTCTACTCAAGCTACTAAAGACTAGGGTAAGTCATGCTGGACTCACAGTCACATTGAAAGATTTAATGGGGGTGTGTTCATGGAGAAGTAAGCTTGGACCTTTTCTCCCAGCTGTAAGAAGTGAGAATATTATCTGTCTCCCTGGAATGTTTGCCAGTGCCACCTGCTTGCTCCTGATGAACATGTGTGGGGACCATAAAAGAAGAGCAGTTGAAGAAAAAGCTGTGGCAGGCCACATAAAGGTGGGTTGTATAGGTTACCACCTAGAAACATGATGTTCCCTCAGCTTGCTCTCCAACTTCTGGGGCGAGAAGTCTTTTAAAGAAGCCCACCAAAGGGACAAGATAGGTAACTATAGTAAAGTGGCTTTCACAGAGCTTGATGTGCCAGGCAACACATGTGGCTTGGAGGTAAGGAAAAGTTGAGAATTAAAAAGGTTCAACTTTGATGCGTGCATAGTCCCATACTTCAGGAATTCTTGCACGCAGGCACAGCCTAACCTCAAGCATCGCAGGAGAAGAGATGCTGAGCTCTGACAAGATTGCTATCTCCTTACTTATCCTTAACTTTCTTCTTCAGACCTTCCCAGTCTGAAAGTCTGAGCAACCAAAACTACTCATTGCAAAGCACTTCCAAGGAAGAAGGAAATCATTCCATGTGGCATTGTTGTACCAGTGTGAAGACAAACTAATCTGGCTAGCACCTGGATGGGAAGTTTTCTGAGAGGTTTTGGCCACCTGCACAAGCCATAGAATTCTGATCAGTTAAATGGAAAACAGCTAAATGCCAAATAGTTACTGGGACCTTGGGCTGTGTTTATCGCAGATCAACCCAGCCAGCCGCAGAAGAGAGCTAGAGAGTTAGAAATAGGCTGGATGGAATAAGAAACAGATTCAGGTCCCAAAGGAAATAGGGCTTAGAAACTATGGAGAGGCCATTCTGGCCCCATCATCATTGCTGAACTGATGGAAGAGAATAAAAAACCCCAGATCATAGTGCATGAGCAAAGCACCACTGTTTTGCTGTTTACTGTAAATGAGTGTTTGGACATTTTGCTCGGAAGCTGGAAGAAGCCACAATGAAGCAGATAATTTCAGAGCATGCACACTGAGTAACGGGTAGAGAGACGATGCAAGTCAGTTGAAATATGAAGTCCAAACATTCCAGCTGCTGCTATCACATCCCCCAAATAGCAGACAAAGACACACTGCACATGCCTCCCTCAAACATACACAAAAATAATTTGCTTGAAAGTACAAACACAGACAGAAGCTTTAGTATATTTGTGAAGTCTTGCATGCAAAAGTGTCTGCACTGTGATGAACTGCAGACTCTTCTGTAAATCTCTCAACACCCTCTGCAGGACATTGCACCCTTTCAACTCTAAACCACTTTGGACTTTGACTTTTTTTATAAAGTCCAGAGACCTTCTGTATCTCTTCCATAAAATGCAGGAGGACCCCGAACCACCATGAATCGTTTTGTGGTAGAGACATTAACATTGGACCTGGGTAGCACACTGTGTGCATCTTTACATGCCTTCCTTTATGGACCTTCCTCTGGCCTTTGAGAGGGATGTGGGAGCAATGGACCATCTAAGCATCACTAACGGAGTACAACTAGAGTAGCAGGAGAGTCCTTTCCTTTTAAAAAATGTTACTTCTTGTACAACCTAGTGTGACCTCGGACTGTGTTTATCATAGGTTAACCCTGCCAGCTGTAGTGAGAGTTGTCTGGTGAGAGCTAGAGGTATTGTGGATAAAATAAAAAATGGCTCCAAACATTCGCCACAACCCACAAAATAGACTTGAAATCTTTCCCTCAGTTTGCAAAATTTAAGTCACTGATATCTACAGACTATTTTTAGAGCTGAATACGAGAAAAGGAAGCAAGAAAAATCATCAACAACAGGATGAAAATGATGGAAAATTATATCAGCTTAATTGGGATTTGTCACATTCAGAACTTAACATGAAGTTATAGCTTATATCCCTAAAAATATATTGGACTACCTAATCCATGGTGAAGTAGTCTCTCTATAGTCAAAGTTAAATTTGGACAACACAAAGGCCAATGAGAGTTTTTAAGATACCCTTAATAGAGCTAGAGTTACACCCTGATTTTTCTGAATTAAATACATGATTGTTGCCTTTTTACTATATTCTGTCAACTCCATTACTTCAAAAGTCTCTACAAAATGTCAAAGAACTTTGACCTTCTGGTCAGGTATTTGAAGTTTCATGAAGTATTCTGTAGACAGAATACCCCTATATAACGTTTTGTAGCTTGACTATACAGACACACACACAAACAGGCAGGAACACAAAATGCAAAATTTTCCCATTAATTTAGACTGTTTCCCTAGACAAATGTACTGAGGATACATTAATTTCTAGTTCCCATGAGATTAGGCAAATGTAAATAATGCCATTTTTTACTGAAAAGGATTGCACGCTTTGCCTTGCTCCTAGTCCAATATGGGGATTAACAAACAAAATAATAAAACCAGCAAAACTAATAAGGGACATTCAGCATTTCCATTTTGTTGGGTTGAGTGTAATTTGTGCCAAGCAATATTTTGAATTCTTCCCCAAACCTAGATGGTCTGATAGTCTGAATTCTTGCTCACACACACAAAATACTAGCACAATCACTTTCAGTCCAGCTGAGAATCAAGACAGGAAGGATTAAAGACCAACAGAGTCCAGACTCCAGGCAACAGGAAAAAATGCTGAGCAGAATCTGATTGGGAGGGGAGAGTAAATTTTGGACTCCCATCAGCTTTGGGTTCTGGGAGAACTTACTGGAAAAGTCAAAAATTAATTTTTTAGCAAAATGAAGGTATTTGCCCCTATATAAAACACAATCTCCTTTCCTCGCGAACACTGCTCACCATTTCCTGTAAATGCCCCCTTGCAAACTAGAGTTTCAAAGAGCACTGCATCTTTCTTTAATGCCTTGACCTGGCACAAAGTTCCCCATAAGCCAGAAGATAGAGGTGTATTCAGAGCACGGGCTTTGGGCAGACCGAAGACTTCTGCTTCATCTTCCAAGTCCCCCTCTTTCATCACGTCCTATCCCAATACATGGACAGTGTATAATAAGCTACAACTTAAGTTTCTTTGTTGCTGAAACTGACCTTTATCTTGCAGCCCTAATGAAGTCTTTTGATGTGCTCCTAAGATAACAACCTCCTTTTTAGCATTCTGTTTGCTGTGCCTGCTTTAACTGGTGGGCTTGCAAAGAATGTAAGTTTTCATACAATGCCTCCCTTGGGTGACAATTGTTCTTTTCTCCCATAGTTGCCCTTGAGTCATGCTGTCCTGAAACATCACCAGCCCAGAAGCATCTTGTCAGTGGGGAATCAGGACAACATGTCTTTCATGCCAACGATGAGTGCACCCGCTTGGCACCTGCATTTATGACCAACACTGATAGAAGAAGCAATACGGGAGCAGAGCAGGTGAGAAAAGATAAGGTCTGTGTGTGTTGGGGAGACAATTAGCTAAAATACAATGGGGAGGGAACCACTGGTGTGATGGATAATGTGGAATCAAACTGCCGGCAGAGCCCTTTGCAGTTCAAACCACCCCTCCTGAAAGCAGCTGCTCTTAGCAAAGGAGTTTGAAAACCCTTCCCAGAAAGCCAGGCATGTGTTCTCTATTAGTGATTTGCATTTAAAAAACAGGAAAAAAAAAAAGAGTGATTGGGAACTACATACCCCGTAGGCGCACTAAGCAAATTGGCCAGCCTAATTATTATTTTTCGGTATGTCTAATTAAATAGACAAAAGGCCCTCCCTTCACTCTCGCTATCGGCACGAGCTCCACTGGAATGTGCATAATGTCCCCTCATTTGCCCAGGCAGCTGAGCCTTTCCCTTTTCCCCTAGGAGATTGGCATTGACAACTGCTCATGGCTTACCCGCTCCTGCTCAGACACAGAGCCAGACCATCAGACGGGAAGAGAAGGAAGATAAATTGACCTGCTTCTATTAAAAACCACCAGACAATGCTGTATGATGTGACATGTCTTTGTTGCAGGTTAGAAACATGCCGTGGCCCTTGATAGCAGAACTTGCCATCGCAGAGCCCATCAAATACTTTCTACCCAGTGTTGGCCAAATTCCCTTGAATTTACTTTACAGGGACTCTAAAAGTGCAATATTTATCCCTGAGCTTTCTGGCATTTTTCCAGCACTCAGCTCTTCTCCTGCTCTGCAATTACATGGCACCACAGCCCTTCCTTAAAGAGCCTCTGATGACCTGCTGGTTTCACCACTCCGTAACACCAGCCCTTTAACTACAAGCTACGTACAAAGTCTTCCAATGACTTGAGTCACTGGAGAGTTTCAGCCTCACACTGATGCAGTCAAAGCCTCTGGAATCCAAAGCTTTCAACTGAAAAAAGAACACAATTTCAGTGCCTTTTGTCTGCGAGGCATTTTACTCCTTTTAAGTAGTTGTTGCTGGAGATTTCCACTAATGCCTGCACAAAGATAGTCATGCCATAAATGAGTAAGAGTTTACATCTATGGTGGAAATTAAAGAGTTTTCACACATTTAAGAGCCACATCATTACTAAATGACAAAATCTACTCCCACATTTATATCATGCAGAAGCACTAGTGGTTTTACTGCATATATGGGCAAAAGCCTCTCTATTTTTTCCAAAGAGATAGGGAGAGGAAGGAAGCACCATGTCATTATATATATATGTGTATATATATAAATGTACAGATATGAGAAAAAAAAAAAAAAAAGCAGAGTGGCAATTTATCCAGCATAACAGACCATCTCACATTTTCTCAGTGAGCTCTGTGTTTGATCTGACAAACAGGCCCCTATTAGAAGAGTACGGTGAAGTATCACCACATCAGTTCTGGTAGAAAACCTTTTACAGGAAACACCTTATCACTGGTGATCTATTGAACAGTCACTTAGCAAAGCCTTCCAAATCCACTGTGCAGGATGGAAAAGCAAAAGACCAGCTCCTGATTTCAGTTACACCAGTGCAAATCCTAAATAACTCCCTAGGACTGAGACAAGTCTTCAGTTTCAACAACAGGTTTATCCAGATAAGCTGATACAGGTGCAGAAAACTCTGCTACCTTAGAATCTGCTTTTTCCAAAGTAGAGTTGCTTCAGTCCAAGCAGAAACAGCATGGTCAGAGAAACCATAAAATATCTGCTTAATCCTAACCAAATTAAACACCTCTGCAGCTCAGCCCAACATTGGTCTGAAAACCTATATTGCCATCACTGCTGTTAAACTTTGTTAAGTCAGCGCCTGATGCTTCACTTCTTAACGAGGCAGTTATTTGTTTCCCAGGCAATCACTGGCACCTGCCTGCCTTTTAAAATCAAATAATAATTGAATATGAGGAAAGCGAGACGAAGTAAAGGAGATTTAATAAAGAGAATCTTTGCTGCAGAGGGAATTTCTTTGGCAGTGATTACGTTACTAATTGATCAGCACATTGCCTGAGAGAAGCCAGAGACAACAATTATACTTAGCACTGTGGCTGAAAGCAATGCAGTCAACTACCTCCTCGGCTTTCGCTGTCCGCTGGTTTCACCTGGATCGGCCTGTTCATCTGTAAGAAAGAGCAAAAAGAGACACATAATTAATCATGGAATCAAACATTAATATAGAGGCTTGTTATATTTTTTTACCATGAATCATAGTTAACAACAGAATTTACTCCATGAGGGGGGAAAAAAGGGCAATTAGTAAGCAAAGAAGTAACCACAGAGTACAGGCTGCTTCTTGGTCTGAGGTAAATTAGTGTCACCCCATTTACCTGACAGGGGCTCTGTTGAATCACATTGGGAGAGGAATCTGACTCACTTCACACAGGTCATGAATATTTAAACATAACTTTTTAAATTTCTAATAGTTTCCTCTGTAAACACTGCTGTGTAAGAAAAGAAATGCTTTGTCAGAACATCAGGACCAGTGAAACTTTAATTACAAAGATTTCTTGAGACTTGGTATGATGAAAAGAAAATGGAAAAGTGAATTCCACCTCCACTGTTAGATCAAGAGGATAGTTACCTATAACATAGCAGACTCCATTTCATAATTGGGGAATGGGATTTGGATCTGTTTTGTCCACATGCTGCAGGAGTGCCAGGTATTGAGACGGTGTGGTGGGGTGGTGGGGTGGTGTGTGTCAGAGGATAGGATATAATTCAAAATATCTCTCTCTGTTGCTTTTTCAAAGATCTTTTTCCTTTCTCACATCAGAACATAAGCATGTATAAAAACTTTGCCATTGTGCTGTGAATAGGATTTCTGTTCTCCAATTTACCCATCTCTCTCTCAGCAAAAGCATTGGGGAACATCATTATCCCCAGAGCTGGTGCCTTCCAGGAAAGAGGGCAATAGATGTCCACAGTCACCTTCACTGGTCATGCCTAACATGATATGGGTGTCTGATGAACAGGGGTGAGGATATGCCTCTCCTGTTGATAGCTGGAAGTGCAGATTGGATCAGAACCAGTTGAGATTTTAATCTGAAAAACCCTCCCTGCCTCTGCCTCTGTGTCAGTTAAAGTAATCCATACAATATGTAGATTGGCTATTCAAAATATCTATGTCTGACCAACCCTGAGTGGAATGAAACTATCCTTTAGATCTGGCAACCAGAGAAAGTTCTAGTTCAAGACATCACAAGGAATGGGAAGTCAGAAGGCAATGGGAATCTCCCAATCTATTGCTTCCCAATAAAGTCAGACCACAAACTGGTTGATGCATGTCACAGGGTGATACTGTCCATTCCTTATTTGTGGCTAATCACAGTCAGGCAGCAAGGCTGTTAGTTTTGTTTATTCTTTTTTTCCTATTTTTTTTTAAAGTAGTTCATAATCATTTAGATTTATTCTAATTGCTCTCCACACATATTTAGTAATAAAAAGTTATCAAGCTGGCTGACAAGTAGGTTAAGATGATGGAGAGCCTAGCAGATCCTGCTGCATTGTTGTCTCAAGAGGGAAATGTACTTAGCCATAAACTGACTACAGTTAGACTTGCACTCAGGAAGAGAAGGATCAATGGCTCCAGATGCTACTGAGCAATTTCTGCTCTCCTGTATGCCTGTATCATCCAACAAACTCCAGACAGCTGAAGTGCTAAAACCAACAAAGAATCTGGTACTGGACAAACCTTGTATCAGCCCCTGCTTCTACAACTGTAAAAACCTGTTGCTCACACATATATCACAAGATTTTAGGAGGGCTGGAGATGATATATTTAGCAGCAGCAGGATGGACATCCTGCCACAGGGCTCCTGTAACAACATGTGACCAGCTAGCTGTTAGACATTTAACGATCTGACATCACAGAGGTGAGGAAGCTAATTTATGTCATGTAACTCCAAATGTCTAAAAAGTGCAATTTTAAGCTACTCTTAAGATTGGTGTGTGAGATAAAAAGCATGAATTGTCTTCTGCAGTGCCTGTTCCTTTCCACTGATCATAAAGGTAGTTTATGCAGTTAGAGTTAGGTGAGATGAATGTCATCTTTGTTCTCATGTGCAGGATAATGAAGCCAAACCACCCAATTACTGTGCTTTAACTTCCCTCAGCTGCTCAACCACTGCAATTGGTTTGTGTTTACAGCAGGTTGGTGCTGACACCATCCATGTGCCAAGGTCTGACTTGAGAGCTCTTAACTTTTGACAGCTGCACTCACACTATGTATTCAGGGTTCCTGTGATTGCAGAATGTGATTGCAATGGCTAATTTAACTCCAGAGGAGGGTGGTCAGAGGTCCCTGGTGCTCACCTCATTTGTTGAGTTGGATGTGGTCAGTCTGCAAAAGGCAGAGATCATCAAACCCTTTACCAAAAATGAGAGGAGACTAATATTTTTTTGGGGGGTGGTTTTTTTTTGAGATTGGGGTATGAGAAAAAGAAAACAATGCCAAAAAAAAAAAAAAAAAAAAAAAAAAAATTATTGGGAGGTAATGAGCATTCAACAAAGGAAGAAAAAACTGAGGACATTAATAAGTAAAAGGCTAGTGTAATTCAATGTACACTATGATTTATATACTTGACAATTTCTTTATAGACCAAAGAGAAAGTGCTGCCTGCACGGAGCCCATAATACAAATTGAGATCATCTTGACTTGAAAGACACCAATTATAGGGAGAAACACTAAGAGGAAAATAATTGAGTTTCCTCTCTTCTTCTATGGAATTTTTTATTTTTTTTAAACAGACATTCTGTGAGTAAGGGACTAGCATGGGGAGGAGAAAAGGGCTAAGTGGGGGTAAAAAATGGCAGAAAGATGCACCTTCCTCAGTCTGGGGACATGCCTTCTTGGAAAGAAGGGAATTCATAGGTTCAAGTTCTCTGTTTATTATTATCTGGGAATTGTCATGGGTTTAATGTAAGGAAACCAAAGATTATACTCCAAACTGCAGTCTGCTGAACAACAGTCGTGAGACTATTGATGTGGATATCTTTAATATCTGTTCTGTCTTGGTGGACACTGAGAGTGTGATAGGAGAAAGATTTGCCAGTCAGCAAATCTGATTAATACCATGAGTATCCACATGGGAACATGTGAAATTTTATTGATCTCTAGCACTAGAAGTCTTCAAAATAGATTTAGCAACATGGGAAAAGACCTAGGCAGGCTGATCCAGCATTTGAACTGACAGATGGATTAGATGAACTCTGTTAAGCTCTGCTCTAGGATGTGCTGCTCTTCTGTCCATAGCAATGGTCCTTCTTTCCTCTGCCCGTTGATGCTCTTTGTGCTTTCTTTTGAGAAATGATCATAGTTCTTTATTCTATGTTATCCCTGTTGGGCTGTCATAGTGAAAGAAGTATAGTTTTACCATTAGTTAACCCAGAAAGAGTTATTCTTTTTAGACTTCCTCCTATCCTTTAGGACCTGGCTAAAAATTTTTATTCTGTATATAAACTGTGAAGATTCCTGACATTATGGTATGAGAATGCCTAACAGTCATAAAACCATTACAAATCAGGAAAATATGTTTCTCCTTCATGATTCAGAATGCAGTTTGGCCACGAATTTACTTTGATGTGCCTCACTCAACAGCAATCCCATAATAGAGGTGTGCTGAGGACCACTGAGGCACAAAGAGATTTAGGCAAAAGGCAAAAAATTTAATTTGGGGGTCTGGTTACATATGACAGATGCAGTTTGAAAAGGAGTGGCAAGCAGATGGCAAACGCGAGTTTTATTCACAACAGTGTTCCAAGCATGGCTTCAGGCAAAGCCTGTGTCTCAGATTCCCTGTCTGTATTGTGAACTATGGGCACTGGGTACCAGTACAGCTGCGAATCAGCCCCATATCTGGAATAGGTGATCCTATTTCCACCAGTGCCATAAACACTTGGGTTGATGGAGGACTTAAGTGGAACTTCAGGTGCATCACACTTCTCATTTCCCCTTGATCCTTTGCACATTCATCTCCGCTGAAAACCACCTTTACCTTTGCACACCTTGGACAAGATGATCATACTTGTGACACTTCATACTCTTCATTTTGGCTTTTCCTTCCTTTTGCCTAAACCCAACCCATTCAAATAATGCCATATGTCATCCTCTCACATCCAACTTGCCACTTGCCCCACGTACCCCCACCCCAATCCTCACTGCAAGTAGAAACACGACATCATTTTTCATGTCCAATTACAGCCACTGTGGTGCCACTGTTAAAAGACAGCGCAGGTAGTCCTGTCAAAAAGGGTTTGAGTTACAAGAAGCGATGAATTACAGCAAGCCCTTTTTCAATTCTCCACAGAAATGAAATGTCAGAGCTTGCTGCTGTATTTTTCTCAGCACCATCAGCTACAGGCCACTGCAGGAATTAGACAGGGGACAGACGCTTTTCTGCATCATGATTTTTCTTTTCCTAAGGTTGTTGTTTTCTCCCCCACCAACCTTTTTCTGCTCCCTTTGGCTTTGATATTAATTTAGAACAGATAGAAGGATCACCTAGGATAGAAGAGTAGGAAGCAGAGACAGCTGATTTCTCACTGTCTCCATCCTTCTTTCTCTCACTGTTCCTACTACCCTTTCCTTTCTTGTCTCACTCACTTCTTTATTAGTCATTAATATGTTTGGTGTTTTGAGCCAGGACTAAGTCTCTACCAAGCTTGAAACTGGACAAATGCAAAGATAAATGAAGAAGAAAGGGGAAAAGAAATTAAAAAGGATGGAGACACCCTGAATAGCTTCAAGTGTGATCTGAGATATGAAGGAAAATTGAGAAGGGGAGGAGGCTACTCAAGATCACTGAAATGCCACTAATGGTTAGGAAGATCATGTCCAAGGCAGAATAGAGCTGTGTTGGAGATAATCTGCTGGTTGTGCTTAAGGAAGTAATCCCTTCAGGAGACAAAATATGATTCAATCTTGTATGATCTATAAGAACATCTATCTAATAATAGTTTTTTCATTTAAGAAATTTGAATACTCCCTGAGAACAGATTGGAGGGGTTGATTAAGGCTTTGTATCAAAAACTGTGAGGAAAGGTATTGTATTGTCCATGTTTCTTGAAGTTCCCGGAAAGCCACTCTGGTACAGTGTAGAACATAGAGGTGTTAACCTCTGACAAGGCCCATTTTCAGCTCTACACTGTCTTTCTATATTAATTTGGATATATCATTATATCTGTCTCTTTCTCAGCTTTCTCACCTGCCTCTTCTCAACTTTCTCTTCTGTACAATGAATATACCCTCAGGTACCATGAAGGTGGCTGTTGAATAAAAAGTATCTAAATGTTGGTGTTAAACAAACAAATAAACATCCAGTAATTTCCATGCCTGAATTATGTGGCAAGTAACAAATTCTTCTCCCTCAGTCATGCTCTGATGTGTTTTGCGTTGTTCAGGCATCATCCCTCAAAGTCAATGATGAAACACTGCTGTGACCTAATCACAAAGGACAGGATAGTGATGTGAGCTAATAGGTCTTAGCAAATGCTGTTGGGCACTACTGTATCTCCGTAGATGATGGCTAGCCTCATGGAAAAAAAAGCCCATCCCAGAACAACTTGCTTTCTAAAGATGCTATGTAGTTCTTGGGGATCTCATAACATGGCTCGG
The DNA here is from genome assembly GCF_003259725.1 of Athene cunicularia. Lineage (NCBI taxonomy): Eukaryota > Metazoa > Chordata > Aves > Strigiformes > Strigidae > Athene > Athene cunicularia. The sequence goes on from NW_020799142.1 coordinate 28,045,063, forward strand.
GTGTTAATTGGAGGTATGAAGAGTTTAATAACTGCCCTGAAAATTCTAGAAAATATGGTCACTCCTTACTTTTTCAGTGGGAAAGGTTTTTCTGTTCAAAATCTCCCCCCAAAACACTAAGAGGAATTTCATTTTACCATTTCTGCCAATTTTTGGGGGGTTTGCCATGTACACAGTAGTAATTCCTCTGAAGTCAACAGAGCTATTTATATGAATAAAGGTACTGGCAGGAATGTGTTTGTAGGAGTGGGTCATAACTTTTAAAGCATTGAGCAAAATCTGCTGTGATTGAAGGCCCTGAAGGATTGAAGGAAATGCAAAGTATATTAGTGTCAAAGTTGGAAAGGCCAAGAAAATCACCTACAGTTGAATTGTGTGTGTGTAATTGCAAAGTTCAGGTAAATCACTCTGTACCTGACTCTGAGTGACATAATTGAATTACAGTGATCTAAACTAGATAGACGTAATGGTGAATCCAAAGCAATCTCCTCTGAAGAAAAACAGTCAGAGCCCACGTCCTCAGTTCAGGGAAATTTCTGTAAATGTTACAGAATCAGGAAATCTGCTCTAACATAGGTTAGTCACACAACCAACCTTCTGTGTCTGTATATTGCAGCTGTAAGGCATAGAGCAAAACCCTGTCCCCATGGGAATAGAGGTAAGTGCGAGCTGCGGTTGCATGAACTGCCATATGATAACACACTAAGGATACAGTTGTGTGGGGAATTCAAAATGATGCAATGTTGGACTAATGAAAGAGTAGGGAGAGGTAATGTTTTAGAAAGTTTGCTGAAAAACTATCACGGCTTGTCTTGTGGGAAGCACGCACTAGTACTGCATTACATCTGAAATGACTATTTCAAACCCTATCGGAGTGGCAGACTTAATTTCTCCCTACCATCCTCTTCCCTGTCTGATGAGATGTGTGTCACAGACATGTACACAAATAGATGAGAAGACCTGAAATGGGAATGTATGAGATATGAAAAAAAAATCTTGAAGGGTCTGACCTTTACAAATCAGTCAATGCTCTGGTGCCTACCCCTGAGAATGATTGCTACCGGCCATCCCTGCACTCTGAGAGTATTTTCTATATATCATACAAAACACATTATAATCCATCCATCTAACTATCGATTCATCTTTCCAGTTGTCTCGTGTATACAGATGAACCTAGAGGAATCTTAAATTCAGTTCAGGATCACGTGCAGAAGCCTATGACTTCAAAGCCAAAACTTTTTCCCTACAGAACAGTTTGGGCTTGAGTTTGAAGAAACCACTGATCTTGTTAATAGCAAAATAAGACTTTTCCAATACAACAAATCCTTTGGTTTGTCCTTGGGGAAGCTGAGAATGCAGTGCTCAACCTCAGGGTGCCTTTGGTTTTAAATGAAGTGGGGAGGGGTAAAGGGCTAACTGAGTCCTGTCAGGTCCGAAGACTGAAGGAAAAAAACACAGGATGCTTGGAACAACAAAGCCTTATTTTCCAAAACAAGAGAGACAACACTGCATATTTTTTTTTGAGTATCATATGCAAATCTGCATGTGAAAGAGCCAGCAGGAGATCCTCTCAAAGCTCTGGGCAGTCACACAGTACAAATGATGTCTAGTAGGTCTACTTTCACCTGCTAGACTGTGCCAACACACACAGAGTGTGCCCTAAGCTACCAGTGCCCTGATCATCCAGATGAGTATTTATTTGCACTTGTGGATCTTGTCTGGCTTGTGCACTTGACCTGTCTTTCATAGGAAAGAAGGGAGCCTGGTGGATGCTGACTTTGGCTTGAGAAATGTGTCTGTAGTTAACCTCCATATGTGAGAAGTCCCTGGACATTTAGTGAATATACTCAAGCAGGTAAAGAGTCCCAGGATTGGCCCACTGGTGATGCTAAACTATATAAAAGGGTCTATTTGTCTGTGTATCCTGACAGCAGAGGTGTAAGTTTTGGAGGGACACCCTGCTCATTAAATCTAGTTCCCTGCTGCTACCATGAGCAATCACAAGGTGAAATTCTGTTCATAAACACATCAAATTCTAATACAAACTGAATTGAGTCTTTTGCTGTCCTTTCCTCTCTTCTTCCCTAATATCAGCAAGGATAAGATTTTCCACAATCTCACCTCTCTTTTAACTTCCCACTTGAGTTTATTTCAAGATAATTTACATTCAATTTTAAAATGTGCCCAAACCATCTTTTATCTAAAATTGTTCTCTATCCCTGGAATCTTCTATTAGACAACTCTGCATGCATTTAGTAGAAAGTAACCACATTCTCTTTTAGTCTAGATATTGTGATCCCAAACTCTTTTAGGGAAGAGCAACAGCATAATAGACACATATGAAGATAGTCCATATAGATACAACCAAGATACCTTAAACTACCCAGCATGGCTAACAAATAACTGTATCTAGGTGTCAACACAGAATTTAAATGAGTGATGTGAATATGTGCCAAATGTCCTAGATGAGTTTTGCAATGTGTACTCAGCTTGGGTGTTTGCAGCTGTAGGTTTGTCTGTGCCTGCAGTGCCTAGTTGAAAGCTTTCTCTCAGACCTTGTACCTGAGTGGTCCCACAGATGCTCTCTGTGTTGGTCTGCTTTGAGGTTGCCCAGCCCTGCCTGCAGTTGGTGCTCACCCAGGCAGAGGCACAGTATGGAGTATGCTCAGGAGCTGCCTTGGTGAGGAAGTGCAGATAAGGGTAAAAGTAGGGTGTTCTCTGCATATGGGGCATGTCATGGTTACATGTGCGTTAGGTGCACTGCACAGAGGCCAGAAGCTTCTTCGTTATGGACGTGAGTGGGGCAGGCAGACAGGCCAGAGAGACAGATGTGTTACTCAAGGCATTATAGACACAACCCCTGCCCCATCACTTATTGTTGAACATCTGTTCTAGTCTTTTCCTTATTCTGAGCCCATGACCTCTGGCTGTTGGCACTTTCCTGCTGTACTCTTCATTCTCTAGGCTTTATCTCTGCTTCTGAAGCAAGACCCAAAATCCACCTGTGCCACTAATGGTTGCTTGGCTTGACTCTGCAGACTTTAGGCAAGGCCAAGCTCCCATTAACTTCAGTGCTTTGAGTGCAAAAGGAGCTTGGCCACTGTCCATCCAAGAAGATTAGACCTTCTGTGCTTGTGGCTTTGTATGCCTAGCCACAAAGATAAGAACCACAGCCAGACCTTTCACCCATGGAGAAATGCTTTCCACAGCACTGCCATTTAACAAACTGAGTAAGCAGTGTAAATTAACTAGCTGCTTTCACCCACTGCCAGAATCATGAAATACGGGTTCTCTCACTGATACAAACGTGCAGGTAGCCTCAGGGCCTGAATTAAAGCATAGTCTCCCCAGGAACTATAAGAGGCTACCACATGGTTAAGGTTGCAAGCAGGGTTTTCCTTTGGTACTGGACTAGATCCACTCTGAACCAGAAGGTGATTTTCCCCTAACATTGGTCCTGCTTTCAAGGGTGATGGACATGTTCAGGCTCTCCTCCCACCCTAATTTCCCTTCTCCCAATGGTTAAGGGGTTAAGGTTATCTGTGGGGTAAGCTTTCTGCAGTGTGACAGATAACAGTCCCTTACCTCAGTCCTGCACCCCAGGAGGACCAAACATAAACCTACTCCAAGTAGGGTGCTGTAGCATTTCAGAAGCATAGGGGTTTCCTTCTCAAGGCATATCCCTATCATTTTACAGGAGGCATGGTTGTGCTTTCTTTCAGTTCTATTAATGAAAAAATATAGACTAATTGCTTTAAAATAACCTGAAATAAGGCCCATTTGAGCAGAAAAAAAACCCTCATGCCACTTTCTCCACTGGTTTGTCTAAACTGATTTGAAATCACACCTCAATTTAGATGTGCGTAAGCCTTGCCTAAAGATAAACCTCTTAGCTGTGCACTGGATCAGGGCTGCAGTTCCTGAATGAGCTAGCAAAAGGAAAATACAAAAAAAAACCACAAACAAACAAACAAAAAACAAAACAAAACAAAAAAACACACAACCAAAAAAAACCAAAAAAAACCCAACCCAAACAAAAACCCAAACAAAAACAAAATCACAGAATTATAAAATTATTTAGTTTGGAAAGACTTATAATATCAAGTGTTAACCTAGTACTGGCAAGTCCACCATTAAACCATGTCCGTAAGTGTCCATCTACATGTCCTTTAAATACTTCCAGGGATGGCAACTCAACCACTTCCTTGGGCAGTATATTCCAATACTTGACAACCCTTTCAGTGAAGAAATTTTTCATATATCCAATCTAAACCTCCCCTGGCACAACTTGAGGCCATTTCCTCTTGTCCTATTGCTTGTTACTTGGGAGTAGTACCTTACTACATCCTCCTTTCAGGTAGTTGTAGAGAGTGATAAGATCTCCCCTGAGCCTCCTTTTCTCCAGGCTAAACAACCCCAGTTTCCTCAGCTGCTCCTCCTAAGACTTGTGCTCTAGACCCTTCAACAGCTTTGTTGTCCCTCTTTGAACATACTCCAGCACCTCAGTGAAAAATAATTAAAAAAACCTCCAAACAAACAAAGTAAGATTCAGGGAAATAATAAGATTATTTGAATCTTGACAGTGTCCCTTTAAAAACAAACAAACAAACAAACAAACAAACTTGGAAAAGGATTTAGAGAATTAACATTTTCTTCAGTCCTCTTTCACAGCTAGGAAATGCATATTTAGTGGGGGGTTTAAGCCCGTCCAGCTGCCCAAGTTAGTTCTGTGTTCCTAACAGCAAATGAACAAACACAAGCAGGAATCTTGCAAATACTAGTATAGCCTTCAAAAAGAGGAGACAACAAAAATCCTTATCTTCCCAAACATTTCCTGGATTGGGAAAAGCATGGAAGGCTTAAAAACCAAAAGAAAACCCCACAATCTTTCCAGATTCTGAGCCAATACAATTCCCTGTGCTGGTTTCAGCCCATACAGAATCAGGCCCTCCAACACAAAAGGAGCTACCCCTCACCCCCATCTATGTATAAATGATATCATCTGGTCCTATGTTTTGACAATTATCTATAACATAATTACCAGACTGATGAGTATCGCTGATTAATTATGCCATCCTTCAAAGTTGATCTGGGTACTTACAATAAACAAACACCTTGGTTGGGTAACAAAGGTGATTTTCTGTGTCTGTTCCAGACAGCACATACTAGCAATCCCATTTCACCATGTAAGGATGTGGTTGGAGGTTCCCAGGGATTTCTTTTTGATCTGTTGCTCATATGGATCTGCTTCTCTTCTAATCCCTGACTGTACCAAGTTTCTCCCCTCCCAAATGATAAATATTTCTTCTCCACTGAGACCTATCCGACAAGAGTGATGTCTGATACTAATGCATAGATGATGCTTTCCTCCTTCCTCCTCTAATCATGTCTAAACATTGCCTTCCTTTCTTTTTTTTTTTTTTTTTTTTTTTTTTTTTTTTTGCATCAACATGTACCAAAGCATTAAACAAGACATTCCATTAATTTCTTCATCATCATAACTTAAGCCTGGGACATACCCTTTAAATATTCATTCAGCTATGAAAACTGGGCATTAAAATTTTAATAATGTCAAGCTCATTTGAACTGAGCTCCTGGGGGACTATTACGATACAATTAGAATAAATATGATGATTGATTTGGTGTAAAGGTTCACCTGTCCACATCTGTTAGTGGCCGGAAGCAGCATGCCACCTCTGGCATCACAGCCGATAGCTCCAAGTTATTTACTCCCTTCCTCCTCACCTTCTGTTGCTTTTCACTTGTTTGCAAGCTTGACCCCCTCGCTTGCATAGCGTGTTCAGCTTGATAAAGTTGGAAGAGGCAAACCAGAGAGGCCTCATCAAGAAGAGACAACTCATCCAACTGCATTTCCCTCCTTCCTCCCCCCTTCTTGTGCTGTGGCATTTGATTAAAGATGGAACGTTGATCAGCGCCACTAGTTCAGCTATAAACTTTCTGGTGATATTAGCCATTAACCTTTTTGCAGTATGTGTCTGAACTCCCAGGGTCTGATTTTTCTGTGTGGATCAGTAACAAGCCTAAGCAGCACTGACATGTTTGAACCAGTGTCGAGGAGAACAGGCTTGATGGTTTCTATCAGCGTCCTTCCAAAATCACAGCAGATAAATATTCTAAAAAAAAAAAAAAAAAAAACCCACAACAAAAAAAAACCCACAGAGAAGGAAACCAAGCAAGAAATCACACTACTTAAGCAACCTTCTGTTTCAAACACAGGATGTTCTCAAATATATAGACAGATAATTAAAAGATTTTGGTCCACTGGGTGCTGAGCATATTTGAAAATTTGAGCCAGACTGTACTTTTTCTCTCTGCAGTGTGAATTGGGTGCTACATGGTGTAAATATGAAATGAGATAAATTGAAGCTGTGACCACTGAGAACAATCATGGGGTTTGCTTTGTTTGATCATCTACTTTAAATAAGCTACTCATTAATTATTTGAATTAGGGTATAATGCAAACCTCTCTGTATTTAAATAGTATTTAAAGGTAATGCTGATCTAGCCCTGCTTACAAGCACTTTCACTGTTTCTAGGTTTTTGGGGCTTTCCCATCAGTATCCTGATACATAGTGCTTTCCTTAAATCCTCAGCTTCTGGAGCCAAGCAACTTTTTAACAGGAATTTCAGGATAAAAAGAAATTATTAATGCTCAAAATATAGCTCAAAGAAAATGAATATGTTAAAATTAAATAATTCTTATTTATATTATCATATCATACATGATTGCTTGAGATAATTTATGATTGATTCATCTTTACAGTAGGCAGTGTTAATTATTAGAAGCATTATTTGCTTTTCACTGGGTTAAGCTCTTTCTTTGCTCTCCTTGCTTAAAGCAGATACTGATCCTAAATCTGTCACTTTTTTTTTTTTTTCAAATTCAAATCAAGTCCAGTTCCTGTTTCTATTCATCATCTCTACTTCTGCATTATTTACTTTTCAAAATCTAGTAGAGATATATAAAGATGCCCCAAAAATATCTTTTCTGCTGAAAACTAAAGAAAACAAAAATTCTTTATTACTAAAGTTTATAGAACAAAAACGTACATACATAAATCTTTAGACAAAACCCTTACATTTAGCATCTGCTCTTACTGTCAGCAGCTTGTTGCTTCTGTATGATGGACCCATCATTTTAGTTTATTTAGCAAGGAAACATACCTCATGGTAACAATCATTTGAGATCAACAGGTCTGTTTCTTTGTGTTGGATATTGCTCTCCAAGATCTTTGTCATTTACTTTTTTTACCAAGATACTTCTAACCATAATAAATTCTTGTGCCCTGTACACAATGACCTCTCCTGTCTGAACCCTTCTATCTTTGCAGTCTCTGCATGAAAGATCAGAGGCACCCAGAATTAGTTAGCTGAGCTCCAGTGACCATCCTTGTTATTTACTGTTAGATCACATAATTGAGGTGACACAGGTGAACTTGTGGGTGTTTCTAGCCTAACAGTGAAAAGTAAAATTTCTTGGTTTCACACAGTTGTGAGAAATTATGGTCATGAATTGGTGCCGACTTCTGAAACCATGCCTGTTTGATTCCCCAAACCACCCAGAAATACAAGACAACCACAGCAAGCACAAAAGGCAGTTACCAAAGGTGCTTATGTGTAATGGGTGTAACCTACTCCTGTAAGATTTCTACACCCCCCTTGGGTCTCCCTCCCTGTCCCCTTCATTACCGAAACAGGAGGAGATGTTTTAAAATAAACTCAGCCCATTACGCGTTACAATATGGAGAAGAAGAGGGAAATAATGGTCACTTGATGTTGATTTTCTCAGGAGGATAGGAGCAATTTGGGAAGTATGAAGTCACTTGCTATGAATGCAGAGTATGGAAAGATACAGCCTTGAACGCTTTTTAGAAGTCTATTACCTATCATCTTCTACCACTTAGTTTCCTCCATGGAAAAAGGGGTTAGGCAGTAATCTTTACCTTCAGGGCCCACTGTGAGGGTTAATTAGATATTATTCATACAAAATTCTAAAGTTCTAAAATGCTATATAAGCTCTCAGTGTTATTATAACGTGCCATACTCTGCATAACGTATACCGCTGCAGTATTACCCCTTGGTTGTTCAAGACTACAGAACTGCTGCTTCTAATTGAGTTAATGGCTTTATAGGTTGGTAATTTAATAAAACAGACTGCTTAAACCAGCAAGGTTTTGATTAAATGGGGTGTGTGCAAAGGGGAATTTATATTTGTTGGAAGCTCCATAAATCCAAGGTATCAAGGCACAGATAATGCCGGTGCGATAGTGAATTATACAGAGAGGAAAGAAGGACGGAGCTGGAAGCCATCTTGGACAATGGTGTCATGTACCACTGTAGTCAGATATTTTGGGCTGGTCTCAGGAGTATGCACAACTAAGTGACAGTGTGCACATACAGATGAGACACTGCGCTTCTCCCACTGCTCCCAGAGATTTTTTTAGAAACAAGGAGGCTGTATCCTAAAGTTATCATCCTTTAGCTGATGTTAGAGAGAAACTCAATTGTTTCTTTCCAGCTGGCCTTACCCCCTAGGTTAGCTCTAACACGGGAAGGAAAATCGGAAATTTTGGGCGAGATCCTATTTGGTTAATGAAAAGACTTAGCTTGTAGTTAGATCACAAATATCACATGAAATTGCCTTTCTGAAGTCAGTGCCTGTCCTTGCCCATGCAGAGAAACGGGCTGCTTGGAGACCTCCAGAGGGAGCTCTTGGCTGCCTAAATTTAGAGAACTAAATTATGCAGACCGAATTTCCTAGATGGAGAAATTAAGGATTTACTCTGGGAAGCCTGCTTCATTAGGTACTTAAAATGTACTCAGAAGTTATTTACTTCAGTACACAGACTGGATCACACCTTTGACTCCAGCGATTGCCTGCCTGCACTGATTTTGGACTGTGGGAGTGACACCAGGCGCTTTCACTGCCTGCAGGAGCCAGTAGGAAAATCTCCCCAGAACTTGGAAAAGCAACGGAATGAATCCCTCCATCTTGACATTTTTCTGTTCTGTAAATGTCAGTTCATAGCTGCTTCAGTATCATGGATCAGCACCACTGAGAGTTAAAAGTTTTGATCTTGCATCATCTCTCAAGAGCTCCAAGTCATGTAAATCTGAAACCAAAGCAATCCTTTCTTTCATCCAGCTGACCCTGAAAAACAAAACAAGCCATGCACAGCTAGCCTGGCTATTTGGTATATGAAGAACAGCACCCACAAAGCTAATGAGAAGCTTTTACAGCTGTTTGTTGAGTTAATCAGGAACAGGTCCAAGCTGCAAAGTTTCATCTGTCAAAAGCTAGGCAGAAACTTTACATAATAGGGGCCAGCCACAAAATTCAGATCCTGACACAAACACAGCCAGCTTAGCAGGGCATATGGCAGTTGTGCTAGTGACTAGGACTGTGTTTGGTCCAGAAATCTGGCTCAATTAAACAGTTACTCGCTCACATCTTTATCTGACCCAGCCAAGCTCAGCAGACCAGACATCTGCACTTCTACAGGGTTCCATTCGGACACAGGAAGCTGTTGGGGTTTCATCAGAGATGGGGATGCGTGACCCTATAGATCCAACCAGATGATGGGGGCCTGAGGCCAGGCATGAGACCTGAGCAGGCTTTCTGGCAGGGTGACCAACATTTTGTGGCTTCAAAGGAGCTGATGTCAGCACTTCCACTTGGGAGGAGAAGAGCTGGCTCAGCTGAAATGAAAAGTAGTAGGGAAGTGGGAAGTCTGACATCAAAACTGTATGTTTTTCCTTTTCCCTAAATGTTGTTCTCTGACTTGATGACAGATTATTGGTCCCGGTATTTGTTAGTCTCTAGCCTACCTTATGGCAGGGGTCAGGCTTGATGAAAATTGTTCTCCTCAGCCTTAAAATATGTGAACTTTGCTGAAGTTCAGGAAAGGTTTGTGCTCTCATAGAGCTTTGAGTAAACACTCAGGACAATTTGCTTGTGGGTCTAGGTATTGTACTAATTTTTCACAAGAGATGACTTAGAGCATCATCAGAAATGTTATTTTGAATAACATTAATTTCATGCTGGGCCAAAACGCCCCTCTCCCTGCTGTGACAAGCCCCACAGAGCCAGTGCTGGACAAAGAGAATTCAAAATTCAGCTCCTTCACGTGAGATAGTGTGTGTGCATGTGTGTGTTTTAACTAAATCATTTATGGTCAATAATGCCAGGTTATTATAGGTCAATAACTTTCAATTATTCACTAGCTTTGCTGTGCTCCCACTGTCAGGCAGCACACCAGCATGTGGGCTCTTGAGAAGCAAAAAACTCATGATGGGAGCTTTGGAAAAGCAAGCACGAACACAGCTTGAGCAGAGAAAAAGAAAACAGAGGAGGGAGAGAGTGTGAAAAGTTCTGGTTGCTCTCAAGAGTATCTTGGGGAACGTGTGTGTGACATACTCTCTCTATCTCATACATGCATGTGTATTCAGCCCCAAATTTCATTATTCCTGTGCTTCCAGCTGGTCAGATGTGAGGGAGTCCAGATCCCAGGGCTTTGTGACCGCAGACCTCGTCCTGAGTGAACATTATCTCTCATTAAGGTCTACAAGCTTGGGCTTATTGCCACAGTAGCCTGCGGGTTGTCTAAGCTTTGTGTGTGCACAGTTAATGCTCACAGCTGCCTGCTCTGTACTGGGTACCCAAGAGAGGAAACGTATCTTTTTTTTTTTTTTTTTTTTTTTTTCCCCCTCAAGTCAGGGTGAAAATAGCAATAAAGAAACAAAAATTAAGAAATCAAAAATTGCAGGACAACATGAAAATTATATTTGTTCCTGTCACTAGTGCACTGGCACTAATGCTCTTCCCTGTGTCTCATGAGAAAAGTGGCCAGGAGCCTCAAAAGGCAGGCATGTGTAAATAACAGTCTGTTCCTGTGGTGACTGCAGGAGGCAAAAGGCAGCCCTGTGGTTTGGCAACAGCTTGTTTTGTTCCTGTGGAGGATCTGAGCGTGCTGATCCCAACCAAACATTTTGAGATGACAAGACAGGACACAGGAGTTGTGGATGGACTTATCTCTTGTAAAGGGCAACCTTTTACAACTGTTTGGAAAGTGGAAGCAGAGAACAAGTCAAAGCCTGGGAGAGGAGACAAGGAAGAATAATTCCGTTTTTTTCATTGCACACAGGCTATCTAATCTATCTGCTTAGAAGCCTTTTTGGCTCTTTGCTGAGCAGTGTGTTGACCCTACTTCCACCTAGCACTGAGAAGGTGCTATGAAACAGCTCGGCACTGATCACACTCTGTACGTGGAGAATGTCTCAGCTTGGAGGAAAAGTGTCACCTTTTCCTGATGTCTCAGGTAATAGCTACTGCTGGAGATAACATCCCTGGCAGCCTTGGCTTTTGTTGACTCCCACGTCTGCACAGCTGCTATGGGCAATGAGGAGTTAACCGGAGCTCTGAAGAGCTGGTCCGTTTTGAATGTGAATAATGGGAATACTCTCCTTCAATCGAGTATTCAGCACAGGGATGTACAGAGGTATAAAGTTAATCACTAGCTGGGCCACCCCTATTTCCAGAAAAAGAACTTTAATACCTCCTTTATCCAATGAAGTACCATTGTTATACCTGCATATTATGAAGGGTTTATTAAACCGGTGATAATCTATTCAAGATAAAGTGATCTGTATGGCCAACTGAGCACAGATCAGACAGAATGATGGGAGGTTATTGTTAAAATATGCAAATTCACATCCTATTGAAATGCAAACCCTCCAGATAAGATTTTTTAATAAATCTGGTCTTTTTTCACTGCATGAAGGTAACCTAATGTTTATTGACTTCAAGACCATATAATGGAACGTAATATCTATTAGTCAGATCCTTGCCTCTCTTTCGATTACTGGAGGTACATGTTCTGGCTCCTGAAGAATTTTTGTTTTATGGTTTGGTACAAAAGGAAAGAGATTAAAACCCTTGAAATTAATTAACTTCCTTCACCCAACACCCCCCTCCCTCCTCAACTGCTGTCATTAGTTACCCAAGTAAAAGGAAGCAGTACCCATCAGATGAGAAAATGTCCACTATTGTCAATGTTAGGAAAAACAGCCAAAAGGAGAAATGCTGCTAATGCAGAACACCTCTGCACAGCATATGACAGAAATTAAGACTTTTGGATGCCTTCCTTCGGTTTACTATTACCATGACAAAGAATGTTGGGTAAAGTTTTATTTCACCCTTCTTTAAAATAGGACTATGAAATAGCTTGACCTGACTTGTGTGTGTGTGTGTTTCTGGGTGTCATACTTGTTTAATGCGTGTGTTCAGTGTGCTTTTACGAATTGTGGGGCACAGGTGGTTACAGAGGCAGACACAGTTTCAGATACCAAAGCAGCAGCTGAAATAAAGGCTTTTATTTTAGTGAAATGCCAGCGCCGTGATAGCAAAAGTTGAGAACACATTTCTGCTTAAAGGTCGTTTCTCCTCAAACCCTGTAAAATCTACATGCTGATGTAGATTGATCTGAGATTTGGTGTGTCTGGTAGAGGTGGAAGGTTTGTTTCTCTTTCCAAAGCGAAGGTCAGCAGAGTGAAAGTATCTTGAAATACAGCTTCCTAGCTCCTTGGAGAAGCCCTGCCCACCCCAAAGAGGCTTTTCCATATTGCTCTCCAGCTCTCCCAGCTGTTTTGTAGTCAAATGGGGGGGTTGTGATCATGTCTAAATTGTCAACAAATGTCAACATTTACCCCAGCTCATTCTTGCTGATCACAGAGTGGAAACAGCAAGACAGAGGGAGGGTCTGGGCAAGGCTGGTGCCGCTGCAGGAGATGGGGTGGGCAGCCCAGCTGTGGGTATGTACAGGAGGGATTCAGTACGCAGCTGAAGATGTGCAAGCTGTAAACGGCTGCCTACTCTTGGTTGTCTGAAGCAGCTACACCTTTTCTCACCCAAGCTGTTCCACAGACATGGCTATGTAACAGCCCAGGGGAAGACTTTTAAAGTATGGCCAAAACCCCTTACAAGTCTTGTCCCTTTTCTCACAGTAGACCTCTGGCTTCCATCACAGCTGAAGAATAACCCAAGCTAAGCCCTTCTGGACAGTTCACCTATTAGGCTGAGGGGGACATGCATAAAATGTGCTGCCTAACTATGTGTCTGCCGTGGGAACAGCACTTTCCCATCCCCAGTCTGCACTGCTGCCAAAACACAGACTCTCTGCCCAGGCACCCTTCTCATCAGTCACTTCACTGGGTATACCACCAGTTACAAATTAGCACTTAATCAAGATAAATCCCATAGGAAGGATATGGATAATATGCAATGCATTAAGCCTGCAAATTAAGATGGTCTGATTTAGCCCTGGCTTTAAAACTCCCAAGCTTGCATTAGGACTAATGATGAATGGATGTACGTCCCTGGCTGGACAGGAGCTCTGTCAGGGCAAGGCTGCCCAGCAGTGACAAAGCGAGTGCGGAGCAAGTGCTCTGCTCAATGTTCATTAGGCCTTCCACACTCTCCCTGCTTGGGAATGTGCTTTCCCTTGCTGTGGATGGTTGTAATAGTGACACTTCTCCAGGATCTATTGACTTAATGGTCCCGGAGTTCATTAATAAAACTTAACTGCAGGTAGTGGTTGGTGGCATCATTTGCCCACTGATCAGAGTGGGGAAACTGAGGCATATGGGGCTGTATTTGGAAAGGTTGACCTGCACTGTGCCCAGGGATTTCCATTCACTGGCTCTAAACAGGACCCTGTATGTCATCTTGTTTAGGCACTCTTAATCACGCTTGGGAGTCTCCTGTTCGAAAGAACTAACTAACTGCAGGGATTTAGGTTTCATCTCTCTAAGTGTGGCCCAAGATAGTTACAGATCAGTGCCCTGAATTCTTCCAGCAGATTGTGGAGGAGCATAGAAAGGAAACTCTTTCCTGTTCCACCTCCTGAGTTGCTGTATGGATGATGCCACAGGATGGTCCTCAGTGCTCTTTGCTCCACGTACAAACGCAGTTATTTCTAATGAGCGCCCTGCTCCATGGTGCAGCATGCTTTGCAAATATACAGTTGGAGATTGTTTCTGTCCCTGTGTGACTGAGCAGTCACAGATCTCTAGTTAGCCTTTCTTCCTGCCTCAGCTCCTGCAAGACTTGAAAAAAGCCCATTATCAGGCCTCCCATCTACTATATATAGTCCAGAAGGTAATCTCTGTGTCAGATCAGGGATGAAGAAAACCCCTTAGCAGCTTGTTCGCCCATCAAAGTCAGGGTCCACATGGGCTGGAGTACAACAAGGTATGAATCCTGCAAAATGCAGGGGAGCAGCTGTTTTAAGGAAGGTTGTCTGTGATGGACACTTCAAGAGAAATCAGTTTAAGATTCACGGTTTAGGAGCATCAGGAACTGGCTACAGTCTGACAAGGGTTAAGGGGCTTTGTTCTGGCTGCAGAAGTAATTCAGGGAAGGAAAATTCTTTAACATAACAAACATGGCAAAATCTGTGGTTTTCTTCAGATTTGCACTAGTGTGCAAGTTTGTCACAATAGGGTACCTTTCCTGGATGTCATACTGCACTTATTACTGGGAATGTCTACTTTCTAAGTGTGTCTCTACTTTATGGCTTTTTAAGATATAGGTGCTTTCATCATATTCCTCAGAGTTGTGTTCTGGTTCATGGAGATGCTGTTTTATATAATCTCCCATGAAAGACTGAAACAACAGCAGCAGGAACACCAATAATGCAACAAACTACCTCCTGAGAAAAACAACGAGCTGGTGGCACAGGCAACAAAATCTCATCACCCATTGCAACGTGGCAGACTTAATTCATGTGATGGCACTTCTCATTCCACAGAAAGGTTGGATCACATGCATTCCCAGAAGGACCAACCCTGAGACCCTGTCCTGGGAAAAGCTAATGTATGTTAGTGTATCAAATGACATCAGAGTTTTTCGTGAGATCCATGTGGCTTGGGGGAGGACACAGAAGTTGTGACTGCTCTTCTGTGTGACAAAAACAAGGCTCCCATATGGGTTGATGCCCACTGTGTGTTGTGATTCACCATACATATCTCCTGGTGCTGCTTGGTCGTCCTCACCTCTTCCCAATCCACCCCACGGGAACACACACAGTTGAGTGTACGGTAGGAAGCACACTACTGATTGTACAAGTACAGCCTGAACGGTCGTGAACATGTGAGTGTATGCAAACAAAGGAAAGCCTGCCTCTACCTAAGCACGTCATCTCTCCACTGCTCTCCCATCCAGTACCACCCGCTGCTCTGCTCTGCATTGCCAATCTCCCTGATGTACCTCAGTCCCGCAGCTCAGATCAGGTACCAGCAAGTGGAGCTCTCTGCCAGCCAGTACAGGTCCTGATAATAACATCCTTTCTTTCCTGGCTAGAAAATGACAAATCTCATAGTTTATGATCATGTTTCCTTATACCTTCCTCCACTCCTTGCGGAGCAAACCCCAGTCAAAGCAGAGGTGATGGCAGGACTGAAACTGGGAGAGAAATGTTCATTCATAAAACACTACTAGTGAGGGCAAGGTATTACCCCAGGGATTACTCATGTGATCCAGGGTGTCAGCATGCCCAAGTCTAAGCAGAAAGTGAGAGAAGCTGTGTCCAGCCAGAGATGCACAACAATTTGACAGAAATTGCCAAAGCCAGATGTTATCTTATTATCTATGTGACTTTTTCATTGCCAGACAACACTTTAAGTCACATATCAATAACAAGAAGGTTGCTGTGCAGCTTATGTAAGAAGGAAAAGGTGTTTTTTTTTTTCTTTTCCTATCTTTTATTTACTTCCCCTCCAAGATAAGAAGCCAGTAACTGCTGATCCACAGGAAAGAAGAGGGCTTTGTGATGAGGGAGCAGGATTAAGGTGGCTTCTTAATTTTGATAGTGCTGGAGATACGTATTGAACTGAAGGAATGGGATATGGCTGTGCCCTGAGGAGTGTGTGTTATTTGTGTTTGTGTGTGTGTGTGTGTGCATGCATGTGTGAGTGTGTTTCTCCAGCTCCCAGGCTAGAGGAAAAGAGGCCAAGCAAGAGAGACCTGTGTGTGCTTGTATTTGACTGTAATATGCTTCTGGCTTTACTTCAAAACTACATCAACACCATGGGTTTGAAAGCTGGACCGTGAACATGAGAGTTAAATATTAGGGGAAACTGTTCAAGGCAGAAAACAAATTGAAAAGCAAAACTGCAAATGGAGGATGCGGGAAATGATGTAAAAACTTGAAGTGATGAAGAACAAAACCCGAAGACCTACATTATAAAGAAGCTGAAAACAAGAGGCTGAAAAAAAATCTCATAAAAAAGAAGTATAACAAGTGCTGTCATGGATGATTATAAGGGTTTGAACCTGTCACCTACAGCAACAAGAGCACTGGCCTTTCTCACTTGACCTGAGGAGATAATGCTGTTAGCTGAGGTTAGAGAGGTCAGGTGATGAGTCGCTGTTCAAATACAAAGCAAAGATGTCCTTTCACTTCAGATAATTAAACCAAAAACATAAGCAAACAAGGCCTGAAGTTCTGGAATTGCCTGGCAAAGGCCCTGAAATCCCTTAAGAAATGCTGCTAGACTGTCTCATCTTGACAGCATCCACCCATCCTTATGAAATGCCATTATTTTGGTGATATTCTGTTCCCTAGTGTCCGTTTAAAAAAATCAGTCTAGACACAGCCAAACTACACCCACAGCCAATCCCAAAATGTCCTGTGGCACTTTACAGTACACCGAATTCATACAGAAATTCCTGCATGACGTTGCTGAAATACAACGTAACACAGATGCTGTTTCATTAAGGTAAATTCCCTCTCCAAAGTACAGGAGCAAATTGCTTATAATGTTTTCTTTACCTATTTTGTGCGCTTCTCACGAACATTCAAACTCTTGTTTTGTTGAATATTCAAAAGCCCCCAAAATTTCCAGGACATACATGCAAATTTTAAAGGAAGCTGAGTGCTCCGTTTTCACACAGATAAGTGTCTGTTTATTCAGTCAGGAATATGAAACAACACCATATGATTTTGCTGATCGATCACAACTCACAGACTGTGCATGGATAACAATCCAAATATGCAAAAAGGGAGAGAAAATGCAACTTATATTTAAGAATAATTACAAAGGATGAATTAACAATTAATCAGTCATTAATATAAATTCTTTGGGATGAGAAACTACACCAACCATCTATGAATATATTTAAGTCTAGAAATTAAGAAAGGATTATCTCCCATCAACAGTGTGAAGTCCTAGAGCAGTAGCACAGCAGAAAAAGTGGGGATAAAGGTACACAAAAAAGTTTAAGATGGACCTTGACAAGTTCATGCAGTGGCAAAGAATCAGACTTGCTTATTCAGGAATTTCTTTCACTATCCTGTGTTTTTTCCCTTTTTTATTTTGTTTTTGATTTGACGCCAATGCTGTCAAAGCAAGGGTGCCTCCTACAATACTGTTATCAGCTCTGAAGCTTGGCTTAGAAAATGCTCAGATTTTTAATTTTTCTTCATTTGAAAGTAAATGTTATTCAAGCTTTTCTACAAACACTGATAGATAGAAACTTAAGTTATATTTAATTATTATTAAGGTGAATCAACACCAATTCACATGCCTCCAAAGGCAAGAGATTTAGGACACAGATTAGCAAATGTTGTTGTTGTTGTTTTTTAATGATAAAAATATTGTGAGAACTGGCAGAACGGCTCAGGAGTTTCAGTTTTCAAAACCAGTTTCCAAAAACCTGGACAAAGATGTTTTGATTATCTCTTCATCTGTTCACGATACTTAGTTATCTCATTTGAAAGTCAAATAAGCCGATGTCATTTGAAATGAGAGACAGTGCCTGACGCATGTGAATGGGAGTCAAGGATTTCTGCACAGAGTGGTTCAGAAAACTGCCAATTTGTGTGTGTGCAAAAGTAGTCACCACCCTCTTGACAAAGCCACAGAGTTTGAATCGGGGACCTCTGAAGCGGTAGGCTCCAGCTCCACAGCTTGTCTTGAAAAGCTGGCAGATGCCAGCTGGAGGCTTTAAAAACTCCTATCTTCTCAGAGCCAGAAAGGACGGGGCTCATAGCACACGAGTTTCTGTTGCTTTTAATTTCTCGCACGCATTTTGGGAAGGGACGGGGAGGAGGCTGAGGAGGAGAAGGATTGAACAAAAAACTTAAACGTGCAAATTATTTTTTTCTACTTTCTGGTAAACATTTAGATTATTATTATCCATAAAGCATGATAACATTTGAAAATGCAAAGCCACTATTCTTTTAGTTGAAAGCTGGTTTTCTTTCCTGAATTCCCCTCCCCTGGTATTTCATCAACACCCAGACAACTTCAACTTAAATAAAACAGCAACAACAAAGGCATGAATTTCATAGTGTTTATTTTGGCTGAAAAGCCAGTTTTCATACCCTTACATGCACAATTTCAATCAACACTTTTGTCAGTGCTGCTCCTGTGTTTACATCTCAACCCCCACCCCATATTGTCTCTTATAACTCAGTTTCCCTACAACAAACATCTTAATCACCTTCCCCTTCACAGGTATTCAATTAATCATTTCAAACTGCTTTAAAGATGAAGAACACAGAGGCAATCTTGAGCTCTGAGTATTTACATCTATTAACTTTGGGACCTGGATCTCAGTTTTGAAGTGTGGGGATTACAACAAATGTCGTAAGTAACATTTAAAATCCAGGGATAGAGATTTGTGGTGGAGAAATAATCTAATGATCAATACAGAAGAAAAAAAAATATAGATAGATTGAGAGATAATTCCTAGTCTAAGGATTCATAACACTTAAAAAAAAAACCATTAAAAAGGAAAATAAAACAAAACACTGAGATGTGCAACAGAAATGCCTCTAAGCAGAAGGCTGCTCTAAGACTTCTTTGTAGGCATGATTATTCCTGGCTGGGAGAAAAGCCCCATTAGAAAGCATTTCTGCTCCCTCCCCTGGCTATGGGACACCATCCTGAAGACAAATCATTGACAAGCCTGCCTTTTTCTGAAAGGTTTGGCCAAATAAATTTTCTTTCTCACCAGAGCTCCTCTCCTTGCTTCTGCCCTTTTGTCTTTCTCTTTTCTTGTTATAGTTAGGAGTGAACATTTTGGCACGTTAATTAAAAATAGTAATAGTTGCAACAGAAGAAAGAAGAGGAGGGGTAAAGTGGGGGAAGCTGAAGGGGGATGGTAACTGCAGCCCTAATTAATAGAATTACTCTCAGTGAAAGCCAGTCTGATGAGGACTCTTGTCCTTGAATAAATACTCTGTGTGTCTGCATATGTATGTATGTGTGCATATATATAGATAAATGTACATGAAAACACAGCTACTCTGTTGCTTAGCAGCCAGTAGTGTCCTTTCAGGAGAAAACAAAATATATGTGACAAACCGTCTCAAAAAAATGAAGTTCCATAAGCATATTTCTTTTTTTTGTAGCTGTTCAGACAAGGTGGAGAGTGGCCCTGAAATTAATGTCTCATCCAATGGACAAAGGCAGAACTAAGCTAATTGGATTCCCATCTGTTCCAAACATAGTCTCAACATCACACAATAATAATAATAATAATAAATAATATAGTAATCATGGCTAACAATTAATCTTTTAGTTTAGATTTTTTACAGGGTGCCGAATGGATCCTAATTTTATACAAATATAGATTGCAGTCTGGACATATCCTCTGGACAAAAAAAGAAAAAATAATCATGGTCTGACCACACACAAACATGTCAGATCTTTGGGTATATTTCAGGAAAGCAGAGGCTGTCTAATCTAAATGCCTCCCACAGTGAAATACAAACTGGAACTTAACAGAATCTAATTTTGATCTAAACCCAAACCAAATGTGAACCAAACTGTCAAATGACTGTTTAAAGTGACACATGTGCTTCTTGTTTAAAAATTTCTGGGGTGTAGAAGCACTGAGGAAACCTTTTCCATTTCACCTGGGAAGAGGAGCGGTACGCCCATCCTCTACAGCTCACAGCACACCCCTAGCTGCCTCCTCCCTTCAGCATGTCTTTATCTTCACTATGTATTTTAACTGCAGACTGGTTGGCCCAGTTACCGTCTCCTGATTCTGTACTGGTGCAACGGTAGTTTCAACTCAGGACTTTACATCAGTACAGGTAGTAAGAAGGATCAAAACCTGGCCAAATTCACCTTGTAATAAGCCATTGAGAGATTACAAAGCTGAGATACCCTGACGTTCGGTTGCATACCACTGCCCAACCAAGAAGCCCTTCTGCTGGGTCCTCTGTCTGGATGTTACAATAGGAAACTTTTCCACAGACACCCAAAATCCAGCTGTGGCATAAGGGGGACTAGGTCTGCTGAAAGTAATCTCCCCAGAGCCATTGTAAGTCTCCATGACAGAGCTGGATGTGAAACTAAGATTTTCCATGAATTTATGAACTTTCCATCATATCTTATCGTATAAACTTTTAACATCTACAGCAGCTGTTGTCAATGAGATGCCTAACTCTGCTTTGCTACATGAAAATCACCTCCTGGTCTTTTTTTGACCTGGTTCCTTTGCAACTTCATTCATTTCCCTAGTTTTAATTCATGCCGAAGTCAACAGAGCTACAGAAGAAAAGCAGGGCTAAGCCATGAGGTTGTTACTTCACACTGATGTGAGCTCTTAAACATCTGTTACATCCCAAATCTGAAATAGCCACCCTTTAGTGGTGAGAGAAATGGTCTCTATATGGCTATAGCTGTAAACAGATGGATAGATATAAGGTGATGTGTGGAGCTGGAACAACCAGTTAGTAAAGTTTATAAAGTACTTTGGGGGTCCATCTGGATGGATGGTACTTTATAAATGTAAGACTGTTACCAGCGCCTCCTAACAGTGCCCGACTATCACTCACCACTTTTTGGATGGACAGTTAAAGAAAACACATAAAATATATTCTTCGGTAGATATTTCACCCAGACTCTTTTAGTTGCAATAGCAGAGATCTGGGCTTTCATTTGTACAAACCATTCCCATTTGCAGTCACAGGGAAAAATCCACAATAGCTCAACTCCTGAAGTTGCTGGATTTGTTATGTTTGAAGAATGAGGCTTCAGAGCACAGCCCTGGCAATAAATGAGTGGTCTGGGAATTTGCTAGTGGCAGGTCTCACTGCAGTAGGGGACAGGATAACTAAAGAGATAGTGATAGGAGAGGCATAGGGTTTTCTGGTTTTGTTTTGTTTTGCTTTTGGGGGGGGTGTTTTTGTTGTTGTTGTTGTTGTTTGGGTTTTTTTTGTGTGGGTTGTTTTTTTTTTTTCTCCTCCCCTCAGGGGCACTGCCCAGAATTAAATTCAAGTTGGTAATGACTGAAAAAAGAGATCGCCTTTCTAGTGACAAGGGAATGCCATGTGTGAATGTTGAACATCAGCAGAAGTTGTACAAAATGCTCATTTTCCCTGTGGTCTCCCTGATGGTCCTTGGGAGTATGGCTGGGGGAGGAAAGTAGAAGATATTGCTTCTGGATATGACTTGGAGATGAACAGAAAGATCCTGAGGATCTCACTGAGACTCCTCCACAAGGCTGGGACAATCTTATTCCTCACAACACTTCTTTAGCTAAAGAAATCTGGGGGAGGGGTGGGTGGCTGCACTCCAGAGGAAGCCTCTCCTCTTGAGTCTTAATCACCGTTTAGTGTGAAATCAGGCTGTATTTTCAGAGAAATTTGGGGTTTGAGCTCTATGTTTTTTTTTTTTTCATGAAACAAATGTGGTGTCTATGGAGAATTTTATATTTTCCTTCAAATCCTGAACACCCCAAAGATTTCAGTCTAGAGATGCTGCCAGAGGAAGTGTATTTTCATTTCCTGTGCTGCCATCATTCTCTGCTGTGAGGTGGCTTCCCAGACATACTAAACCTCTCAGGATACATTGTAGGCAAAAGTTCCCATGATGAACTATCTTTTTCCACTAGGAGTAGAGACTTTTACATTTACCATACCTATGTAGTATAATTTAGGTTTATGGTTTATGGAAGAAGATGTAAGCGTGAGTTTCCCAAATTGCTATTCACAGCATGGTGGCCTTTTCAAAGATAAATATTTATTTATGCATTTACTTATTATTTGTCCATGCAATCAAAATATTCCATGGACAATTTTAAGGGCCTCATATAATTGTTTTTATCAACCTTTTTTTTTCTTCTTTTTTTTATGAGGAAAAGGAGCATAAATGGAGTTGTTTACATTTTTATTGCAGACCTAATTTCTCTCTATTTGTGTTGCTAGTGATGTGGTATTTAAACCCTTGTTAGGAGATAATGTTGGAATAAGCTGTTTCTTTACTTGAACTTAATTTCCAGTTACAGTAGATTGGAAGAACGATGTCAGAATTCACCCCTAGTTATAAAAAAAACATCTGTTTGGGCTTGGGAATCAGTCCACTCAAATCTTCATTTAATTTTCCAAACTTTGACACAATCCTTAACTGTCAAGATGATGGTCAACCAAGATCAAGATGGTAACTTCTCAGGGAGGTCTGCCATAAGAGACCAGCATGAACTTGTCTTTTGACTTCTAAAAATGTGTCCCTCTGCCTTTCATTAGCCCCATCTTAAGAGTGAATAGGGGAAAAGCAGGCCTATTCTGATAAAAGGGGAGCTACACAGTCCAGTTAGACTAATCCTGACAGTTCTGAAGGTTTCACATTTGACAGCTAGGAGCCTAGATTACATGCTAGTAGATGGGTGAGCAGAGAGATTTTAAGTATTATTAGTTACATGCTACCAAAGACATACATAGTCAAAGTGATAAAGCATGAAGGAGGTAACGCACATGATGGCCCACAGGTGTAATACCACAGCAGGATCCACCATCAAGTAATACAAAGCACCCATAACAATAGCAGTATTTAGGTGCTGAGTAAAGTCAGTACACCATAAAGGAATTTGCACACCCAGGAAGTTACACTGATCCAACAAGAACTGCAGGAGGAAGAGAGACAGTCTACATACAGTGTATATACCAAATGGATTTTTTTTTTTCAAAAATGGAAATTTTTCTTTTTTCAAAGATGGAAAAGGATGTCAGAGTAATTTTTATTTTTTTTTTTAATTGACTACAGCAACCAGAAGGTTCTCAAATGGTTAATTTGAACAACTGTAATAGAACAATGTCATTAAAACCCAACAGTCAGTGCTCAGGGAACAACATTGCTGAGTTGTTACCAATGTCTTGGAAGGTGAATATGAAGGTTCACACCATTATTGACTATCTTTTGCAATGACTGCTTTATTTAATTTCAGCAAATACTCCATTTCCAAAGGAGCCCCAGGATGAGGATGGGGAATTGAACCAACATGCATTTTGGGCTCATACAAGTCATCAGCTTTTAGCATGGTCACAGGAAGATCAAGCAGAAATCTCTTTCTACACTGTCATCAGCTCTCAACATTGCTATTTAAACAAATTTCACACATGTGTGTATTAGTCTCACTAATACTCAGCATTTGCATTGTGAAATGGATTCTGGCCCCCGCTTGCAAAGGGACAATTGCCTGTACACCAGCAATGTCACAACCTAGGTGCCAGATTCAGCAGAATGCTTCAGAACATGCTTAATTTCAAACACAGGCATACAACCTATTCAACTCAGCATGACAGGAGCCTGTGTTCAACCTGCAGCATGGGGCAAGGAGGCAGCAGATGGGAAATTGGCACAGCAGGGATTGACACAGGTTACTACATGTTTTTTTGGTTATTTATACCTGTAGGGATGAGTGGGGAGGAAAGGAGGGAGAAAGGGGGAAACAGGCTTGGAAACTGCAGTAGGACAAAAGGAATGAAATCAACACATTACATGTCAAGGCAGAAGAACTGTGAAAAGCTCCCTAAAGAGACAGATTCCCCAGTTAGGTTTGGGTCTTTTTTTTTCTTCTTTGTTTTTAAACGGGGGTGTCATTCAAGTAGTACAATGGGTTGCTGAAACTGTTTGCTAACAGGCATGCCGAAGTTTAGTCACTGGAGGAAGACACTAAGGAATAGGAAGAATGTGGTGAATGTTTTATGTGCATGACAGTGCTGTAGCAAAGCTAACTAAAATGTGTGGAATAGGCCCTGTTTTCCAACAAGTATCTGCTAGTGACAAGCGAGATACTCAAACTAGTATGTGAATGTCTCGGAGAGAGCTGAGTGCATCCTACTGTGTATGGAACAGCTAGTGCCACACTCACCACCACTGATGCTGCCTGATTAAAGTGTATTTGTTAGCAAAACAGAACAGGAGCTGCAATCGTCTGGTTCATGATTCCACTCTGATCCCCTCTGTGCACAGCTTTCCTAGGTCTAGGAGATAAAAAAGACTTCAGTGTTCTGTTTTTCCGAGACCAGATGCTTACTTCAAGTTACTTGGGAATGGATGCTGACCTTGTGCCATGTAAAGGCATGGTCCCTAGTCAAGCCGATGTAGGCTGAATGTTGATTATCACCATTGATAGTTACCTGATTTCAGAATCAAAAGGCACTTCTTGCTATCCCCAGTTGAAAACAAGGATTAGTGGTGCAGAAGTTAACTGGTTCAGATACGGAGGACTTCTCTCTCAGGGTTAAGAAGCCAAGGAATATCCCACTGCGCTAGCCTGTAGCCCTCTGGCTCCTGGCAGATGCTGAGCACTGTCTCCTGCAGGGCCTTTCTGGTGGGGTTGGCCTATGCTGGGCATAAAAAAGTGGACTTCCTCTGCATTATGCTTGTGCACCAAGAACAAACTCTCACCAAGGTAGTGCATTCTCCATATCAAGGGCTGTGTGTCAAGTACAAAAGACAAACATTGATGCATAGGGTCTTTAGCCTACCTAGGCAGTAGGTCGAAGAAGGGGGAGAAGCATGGGGAATACAACAGACCCGTTCGCAGTCATCACTGGTTGGGATGAAGAAAGGAACTGAATCAAGGACAATGATCCACAATTTAATACTCTCTCTGCCAGATCAGGATGGGTGTCTTTGAGAGACCTATGCCAGGAGTTTGTTTACAAGGTACTTCACCACTGACACCAGAGGCCCTTGGGAGTATGCTGGGTACACTTCAGCGAGCCCTGCTGATGCCTAATCTCTGCATGAAACCAGCTCTTGATAAAGAGCAACTCTGGTGGCCAAAAATGCTGCAGCGATTTTCAAGCAGACTCCAAGCTAATCCCTGGGATCATGATTAACATGTTTATTTTGCTCAGTTAAACAGATTCTAATGTCCAGGGCTGGGTTTAAGCATTGCTAAGAACACAGTCATTAAGCTGCCAGCTTTGGGTTGCCTTTGGTGATCTAGATGGCCACCCCTGAATCTATAATAACCCTGAGCTTCTAGAGAGTGGGGAGGTGGGTTTGTTTCCTTTTATTTGTTTGTTCGTTTGTTTGATTGACTGACTTCCCAAACCCAAAATCTGCTCTGGTCTGCCATTGAACAGTCTTCCTAAATATAAAACCATTGTTGTTTTTAATGAGTCCTTTATTGTCCTAGATTTAGGCAATATATTTTACCCTCCTTTGATAATCTAAACTAATTTTCACAGCCTGGAAAAAATCTTTCTTCTCAGTAGGTAGTGGAAGAAAAGGAATTGAGAGAGATGGAGAAAATACCTCTCCTCAACTTGTTGAGATGCTGCCAGTTTCTGTAGTCAGGATTTCTAAGATGGGAAATGAAAGGAGCTTGTTCTCTTGGACATCTGTTTGATTTTTGCTCTCAGAAAAACAATTAAGTCACATGACTTTGAAATAATAAGTGGTTCACTTAGTAGCCACTAATAAGAGAGTGTTCTTGAAACTCACACCAGACCTTTCCTGACTGAGGACTGGGGTATTTGCTCTTATACGACTTGATATACATGTCAACTTTCATGATTAGTGGGAAGTCTTTTACACCCCCCTTTCTTCCCCAAGCATGTGGTGGAAGAAGAGGGAATAAAGCATGAATCAGCTTTCAGGGAAACCACACAGCAGAGTGATATCAGGAAACCAGACCTCAGCTACATGTCACGATGTGCAGAACAGGAAATTTTCCCTTGTGCTTTCTGCAAAATACCATCCTGCTACTGACATAGTCCAGATACCTCAGAAACATTCTGTGTCCTTTGGATACCTTCCTACAACCAACCATTAGGGTGAGCTGCGCATGACCAGTCACTAATTGCATCAGCGGAAATCTGAACTTAATTCAAATTGCACATGCAATGCCATGTCGTTTCTTCTCATCTTCAGAGACCTAGGCAAGCCAGTATCTCTGTCTGGTTGTCACTGACATCCTCCATGGTCCCTGACGCTATGCTCTTAATTATCCTCTCTTGTGCTGTACCTTCCACATTGTCCATTTCCCAGTCTGGGCTTTACATGTTTATCCAGCCCCATGACAATAGCTGAGTGACTCAAGGATTACATACTCAAGGAAAGACACAGGCAGAACTAATCCTGCACATAGCCTGAAGACAGGTTACACAACCTCTGGGTGTCTCCACGTTTCATCGTTTCATGCCTTATCCACCCAATCAAAAATTAAGGAATATGCTCCAAATAAACAGAAAAGTCAATTGAAAATTACATTTTAAGGGGATTTGAATAAGTCAGAAATTTGGTCAACAACCAGAATACTTTCTGTGAAAATAAGGGAGAAAAGAGCTTTGGAAATACAGAAAATGGATGGAATTTTTCTTTGTTTCAAAATGGCATGTTTTTTCTTTTAAACTGAAAGGAAGGGGCTGGACTAAACCCTAGAGAGCATTTCACTGAAATTCAGGAAAACATGGCAGTACTTATGCCTCTGTTTCTCCCTTGGTATATTTTTGTTCTTTTAAAAAAAAAAAAAATTTTTTTTTTTTTTGTCTTGCATTTCCTCTATTTCCCCAGACCATCATCTGTCTTTAGATGACAGGATATCTACAGTGGGGAGCACACCACGTGTTCACACCATCCTCAGCATTTTCAAACCTAGGACTTACTGAATTATCTATTTAGGGATAAGACCTCAAGTTGATGTAAACACAGAAATTGCACAAGAAGGTAGGTCCAATGAGATGCATGGCTTCAGTCTCTGCTCTACACAGACTCTTGGAGTGATTCTGGACAGAAACTGGGGTTTTAGTCTGTAAGGGCACAGTACCACGGCTTTTCAGCACAATCAGGAATACCCACTGTGTGTCTGTTGTCCTGTATGCTGGGTATGACCAGCATACAGCCAAATGTCTTTCCAGGCAGAGAAACTCCTGCATGGATCAGAAGACTGGTCCACAACAGTGGTCCACTTACCTGGACACAGCTGGCTGAAGCCTGTACATTTAAACTTTGAGCCCAGACTCAAGTGGTTTGAGTGCCCCTGTTCAGCAAGGGCAACAGTCCTGTAGCAGGCAATGTCACTAAGGGGCTGCATGCACTCAAACTGCAGTGTGTTGACCCCATGATAATAAGTCAGTTAAATGAATATCTGGGTAGACAGGTTTTCATTAATCAAGCGTATGACTTGGGGAACAAACAGTCATTGAAAACATCTAGACAAGCCTGGAAGAGTGCAGCTGTTAAGATTGCATACTACATTATCACCACATATTTAGATTGTTATTAAGTGAACTTTAAGTAAGGCATTCTCCATTTGTCTTTTCCCCCCTGGTGAATTCAGCTACCAACATTGATTTCTTCTTCTTCTTCTTTTTTTTTTTTTTTTTTTTTTTTTTTTTTTTTTTTTTAATCTGAAAACTTAGCTATTAACTTTTCAAAACTTATTAATCTGTTTTCACTCCATTGGTAGCAGCTTCCCCCCACCTTCTACTTAGCTTGTTAAAACTCAGAGTTGATTAAATATGACACAACAGTAAAATATTACATAAGCGCACAAGAAAATTTTTATTTCATTATCAGCACAAAGTGAGTCATCTTGAATATGACACTGGCTTTGGCTCCATTTTCTCTGACTTTTTTGCTATGGTTTTATATTTAATCACAGCTTTTTTCTCCCTCTCCTTGCACATATGATTTTGTTTTTCAAATCCACAGCAGAACGATCCAACTTTGTTCTTATGCTATTAATTAACACCACGCTCTAGTTTCCAACATACTTAAATGATGAATAAGGTTAAATTCCAGACAACGTTCTGTACATTGCCATCAATTAACAATTTTCGAGGCAGCGCTTCATTAATAAACATTGATCAGCAGAGCCCTTGTGTGGAGTGCATTGGAGCTGAGAATTTGTACCAGAGCTTCTTTAATATGTGTGCTGGAGTGTGTGGTGTGGGTGAGCGTGTGCATGAGCGTGTATGTGTGCGTGTGTGAAAAAAATCAATGCAATATCCTAGGAAACTCATCAGCACATCATCTCCTTAAAGGTTAATTAAGAATTTGAGGAAGAACAGAGGGGCAGAAGCAGAGGTGATGGACATCCGTGTCTCTCCAGATCATTAAGTACTAATTAGGTTTGGAAAGTCTATTGAGCTTCCTTGGTCTCATCAAGCCATGTGATGGTCCCTGGATACCTCAGTGTGAAATGCCATCAGCACTATATCTCCCTTTATGAACACGATGCACTTCAGTCTCAGGTGTGCCTGCTGTCTCTCACTCTGTGTGTATGCCTCTTTTCGTATGTGTCTGATAAAGCTATTTTATATACTGCATAAAAACTGTGTGTAGAATACAGACTGTTTCAGAATCATGTGTAATGCAGCATTTTTGCTGGAAGGCTAACAAGGCTAGAAAAAGGGTAAAAAAAAAAAAAAAGTTCCTGTAAGGGATAAATTCAGAACTAGAAAGGGGAAAAAGTCCATATGAACCTTCTTGCTGTGCTAGAAGTTAATTTAGAGAGGACTGCCAAACTGGCTTCCCCTTACTTATGTTCCTTGAGCTCAAGATGGAGGTGGGGCAAAACCGGAGCTCCACAGTGAAAATTATCAGAGCAAGACCCCACCGTGCAGCTTCGAAGAGACCATAATATGTATTTTGTTAATTACCTCTTTTAAAACTCTTAGCAAGAAGTGCTGCACAGCTAAATCCCAGAAGAAGCAGTGACAGTTTTTTTGAAATGGCTTACATGGAAGGTGAGATGCTGCTTTTAACTTAATTTCCTGGATTTACAGTATTTCCCAGTCTACAGGTCTTACAGGGACAGACTTTTCTCAGGATACTTCCTTTAAATTGAATTGGAAATACAAATTTAGATGCTTAGCTGTGGACAAGTATCTAGGAAGCAATCAAATCTATGCCTGAAAGAAACCTTGGAGGTGCCCAGGGACTGATTCATGTCTCTGCGCTAACAGGCAAAGTAATTCAAACCAGATGCCAGTGACCACATAGGTTCTTCTGGCAACCAACCTTGATGGTGCTATTAGAAAAAAAAGCACAGCTGGATCTGTTATGAGGGTTTCCTGAACTTGGTAACCCAGTAACATTTGTGAATTCTAGGTTTTAGGCAGTCTAAAGCCGTGGGATGACATAAAGCTGCTGAGAAGTAAAGGAAGAATGGGCCTGGAGGACTTCAGCATTGTCAGTACAGAGAGATCCTTATCTGGGACTATGCAAGGAGTGTCTTCTTGATATATAAAGAGGTCACACACCCCCAGTAACACACCCATTCCCTTTCTCAGGATGGAGAGGAGAGTAATGTACATTAAGATGTTAACACTCATTTAACAAAATGATACTGGAAAGAGTTCTCCTCTGAGACAGCATTTTCAAGGAACACCCAGTATAAGGGAGGATGCTGACACTGGGATGTTGACATTGCCTTTTTGAACTTTGCCTTTGATTGCTCTCAATGGAATGGAAGTTAATGGTTCACTGGTTCAAACTGTTGCCCTGTCTATACTGTGCTATTAATATTTTGCTTATTAAGAGCAAGTCCAGTTGCATTAGCAACGTCAGAGGGGTGAACGAAGCAGTCTGGGAACCACTAGGATGCAGTTACTTAGGATGCTTCTGGAATTAAAATCAGCTGCCTCCCACTCCCACCCCTACTGCCACCCAATTGTCAGCAGGACATGGCTGAATTGAAAAGCTACTGATAATGTTGCAGTCTGCACGTCTGCTCCAGAATATCAAGGACCCCTTGATAAACCCACTGCAATGCCTGGAGCACTTCATCTGCAGGCGACTTGCTTTCTGCAATATGGAGAGGATTGCCACTAATCCTGGTGCATTACTGTTCACTTGACAGAAGTCGCCTGAAACAACTTGCGTCTGTTCTTGTCCTGATTTGCTGTCGGTATTTATTAAGAGCACTGTGTTTAAAATGGCACACAATGTAGCCTGCAGATAACATCTTAAGCTTCCTGTCTATACCAACAAAAAAACAAACACCCCCTCCTGAGAAAATCTCCTCCAAACATTGTCACTCCCCACTTTGCTCTGCCATGTCACCACTGCTGCTTCCTCCCCAAGAGGTCTCTGCGAGAACAGAGGTGGTAGCAAGAAGCACCTTATCTCTGGTTTTACTGATAACCATTCCTGAGCAGCTAGAAAATAATTTTTAAAAACTCAAATCAGCTCTATTTTCGTTACTTCTGTAAATAAGCATGTTAGACTGACAGCATCTGTTGTCTTCTGTGTTGGCCAACAAGACCTTCATGCTCTTCTCCTTTCTGGCATAACTGAACTCCAAGGATGTGAAGATGTAACAACTTCTCTGAACATTCAGTCTTAACCTTTGTGCTTAGAAGAAAACAAGACTCACTGCTGAAGGCTAAATATGGTGATGGCTATATGACGTGGGCATCTGTTTATCAAGAATGTGGTTTGACTCAATGGCACTGACTTGCCAAGTGGACTGGATCTACATAGTTTGACTTTTTACATGGTAAAGACCATAAAATATCCCTGCTCTGATTCTGATCTGTCTCTGGACAAGGTTATATAAGTATAGCAAGTCCTCTGAATTAAAAAAAAAAAAAAAAAAAAAAAAAAAAAGACTATACAAGTTAATGGCTCTGCAACATGTATTCTCCAGTTTCCAGCAAGAGCCCTACAGTATTTCCAGTGGGGTTGATTACAGACATTTCTCCTAGTTTTTGATACCTCTTGGTTCCAATATCATCATACACCAAGAAACGTTACCAGTTTGAGTAGCATAAGACAGTTCTTAAGCACACTGGCAAAGAGAATCTGCTTTTCCGCATCTCCTACACAAAAACTGTGGTTCTTCTGCTAATTCAACTATCCTACAGAAAAATAAGTCTGGGAGGAGATAGATAATCAGTATTTTTTAAAATAAGGAAGATATTAGAGAACCTAAATGATATCCATTTGTGCTTCCTTTACTGGCCCTTAAAGATTTTCTCTTGTTAAGCTGATATTTCACTGTTAGTGGAGGAAATTTTCAGACCTATCAGGCCCTTAAAGACATATCTCTTCTACTCCTGGATGGATAGTAGGCATCAAACAAGCTTTTTCTTGTTCTTTTTTGCTCCCAGCACATTAGTCTCATGAAAAATTTCATCACTTACGTGTGTGAAGGATGTGTGTGCATGTGTGAGGGTATGCATATGTATCAGTCTAGCATATTTTAAGTCATTTTATATACATATGTATATATATATATATATATATATACATATTTGTGGAGAGGACATGTATGTGTGAAGAAGGAATACTGTCATATCTGGTCTGGATGTTTTTGTACTTTAGGCACTGTGCAGATAGGGAGTGGTGCGAGTTTAAGAAGGTTTATATTGTGTTAACAGTCCCAGACAGCAAAAGAAGTGAGTGTAAAAGGTAACTCTTCTGATCTCAGTAACATACTGGAAGACAAATGAGTGGAATATCTTTCCTTCTGCCTTTAAAATAAAGGACAGGTTTGCAAATCAAGGCCCTGTACATCAACCTAGTCCATGCAATATCTTAACATTTGTCAGGGACAAGCAACATTAGGTATGGCAGACAGTAACGGTGCTTTCAAATGAGGGACAGATGGCTGTCCAACACTGACACCGCAGGTGTCCAAGACTTTTAATTCTGTTTCATTCAGTGGACCTTTTGCTCTCCAGTCCCTTGCTACCACTGTCAAACTTTTCCAGAAGCAAGAAAGAGTTCAGGGACGATGTGATAGAATTGCAGAGGATGGTGAAGCCCTTTGTTAATCCATCAGGTAAATTAGTCCATCAGACAGATCAGACCCTGCTTCACAAACTGGATCTCGGGGAAACAGGTGTGTGTATTGTGGTATGTATGTGTGGAGTATTGGTGGAAAGCTGTGGATGCAGGGGAGGGGACAGAGAAGTGGACTAGCTAGCGAGCTTCAGGGTGGAAGATGAGGAAAATGACAGCCAGATCCTGACGGGACATAACAGGGTGTCCAAAAGAGTAAGACACAATGTCTGCCATAAACCAGCCTCCTGTGAGTTTCTTCTGAAAACCTCAGCTCAGAGAGGGACACAAGTTCTCTGGCACCACAGAGCCTCATCTATCAGTATCCTTGTAGGTACCAGTGGGATGAGATGAAGAAGAAAAGAGTAAAGACTCCCTTGTCCTTTTATTTCTTTATCAATTCCTACAAAGAGTTCAGTGCTTGGAAGCTTTAAGTATTTCAGGTTACAGATAAGGATGACCCTGCCAGCACATGGCAAAGTCCTTGGTAAGCTTAGCTCTGGCCCTGGGAGTGGAAGATGCACTGTATTGTGTGTCCTGCTCACCTTTCCTTGTGATGGTCCTTCTGAGAACGCAAACCTGCCTGCAACTGAGTATTTCAGGAGTCCTTTGTTACAATAGCTACACTTCAGCTTGCCTGATGAAAGTTCAGGGGTGGAGTGTCCTAAGCAACATTCCCTCTTGGCTGGTTCCAGGTAGCAAATGTTGGTAGGCACCGTGTAACGCTTGTGGAGTTGCTCAGAACTGGAAAGGGACTCTTGTCTTGTCTGGCCAGCCACTGAATTTACAGAAAAAACTGTCTGTGAGCTCTGAAGACAATGAAGCCTGTCTTCCTCAGAGTTTGTACTGAAAGCCCAGAACCCATTTTGTTTTTCTGGTGTCTAGTGAGGGGTGTGCATCAGCGTGTTCCCTCTTTCTGTGTAAGTGTGGTGCTCAGAACTGCACATTACAGAATATTTCTCTGTGTCAGACCTCAACAGCATCTTCTTAGGGAAACAGGGTAGCTGAACTGAAAGGAAGAAAGAGCTCACTTTATATATCTGCTCACTTCTTGAGGGATATCGGCATTATGAGATACGATTCTCCAGACCAGCACTACCAGGATCAAAATCTGTCAAGTTACAGGTTCATAATCTGCATGGGCTACAGATTCAAATTACTGCATGCATCCACTCTCTCTGAGAAGAGGGAGAGGCAGAGGGGAGGAAGAATAAATTCATACCCAGAAATTTTGATTATTTTTACAGAGGAATCCACAAAAAGTAGTTTTCTGACTTTTAGACACACGGCTTTTTCCACAAATCAGGAAATATCAAAAGAATTTCAAAAGCACCTTACTAATAATAGGTTTGGAAAAATATTTTCCATTAAAAATAATATTGAAAATGCTCACTTTTGACCATCTTTTGGACATAACTTACATTGAATTGCAAGTCCTGGATATCAAGTACTTCATCTTTGATGGAATTATATGAATAATTAAGTGGTTTTCTTTGCATTCCCTCAGAATAACTGTATTTTCTCATCCAGGCTGCTGGGGATGCTAAGCTGTCCTGCTTGTCCAGAGACAGGCAATGCTGCAGGGATATATTCCCACCCATACAACCAAAGTGCAAAACATCCTTCAAGCATTGTTCAGGGAAATTGCATATAGCATTTTGACAAGGCATGTTCTTTACACTACAGATGAACTAACTCAACTTTACATCAGCAGTTTGTTCATGATCTCTGCATTTTTTATTTTATTTATTGGATGAAAGGAGTCATGATTTGGTCAGATTTGAAAGTTCAGATGCTTTTTAGTTTTCTGCATTAGAAACAAACCTCCCAAGCCTTATTAGTTTTGCCGTCTTTAGCTGAGGTGAATAGCCTGATTCAAATTTTTGTAAATATACTTCAGCTGGTCTCTGAGAGGTACTCCGCACTGCAGAGGAATGAGTCACGTTGTTGCTTTCACTTTTACACTGGGGATACTGCTCCTGCCAGGATCTTGCCATTTACTTGGAGAACTAGTCAGCGCTCCTTTCGTATTGCAGATTGTCATCCTTCCCTTCCCTTTCCCCCTTCCTCCACCCTCTGGGAGCTGCAGGACAGCATCTCTGTGTTGTCCTGTGGAGACAGACCTCTGGTAAGTGATGTTGCCTGATCCCCTGAGAAGGATGAAAAAGAGAACCCCAGCAAAACAAAACCTGTTCCCCTTCACATCCAAACCCTGAATATGGTCCCTCTGTGCCAGCTGCACCATCATACTACTGCGTTCTATCTTGCCATGATTTTTTTGGTGGAAAGCTGCCTATGCAATCCGTGAGCACTGTTGGAACAGCCCAATTTTACAAGCATAAAGTATTATGATTGCATTGATTTCCATCATAAATCATATTTTCCATCCTCTGTCTTTCTTTCCTTGCACTGACTGAATTAAGCCTTGGTGTTTTCTTTAGCTGCTGCCAGAGCTGAGGCTTGAGATGATATTAGGGTAATGATGATAAATTTTACCCTCAAGCCAAACCATTTCCACATTACAGATAATGTTTTTTTTCCAAATAAGTTCTGTTATTGGAATCCAAGACCCACCACATCTGCAGGCTCAGAGGCTGCCTCAACACAGTCTCTTTGCTGTAATGGGTTTATGGATGTGAAAATTTGCTCTAAACAAATAAATGAGAGAAGAGAGGAAAGAATGAATGGATGAAGGAATGGAGAGGGAGAATTACCTAGAAGAAGGAGAAGAAGAAAAGCAGGAAAAGGGAAAAAAAGAATGGAAGAAGACAAACAATAAGGCAAAGAAGAAATAGAACAATGGGGGGAAAAGTAAATAAGGAGAAAAACTATATAATGCACATAGCAAAGTACTAGCGAGCCCTCTGCTAACTCTGCATGTGTCTCTGGGAAGGAGCAAAGCTGGCCCTACAGACAAGCACAAGTGCCACACAAGCATGCAGATCAACAGCTGTGTGTTTCAGATTTCACCCCTGCCTTCCTAAAAGACCATTCCCTGGCATCTCATCTCAGAAAGGCCTCGGACAGACTAATGCAATATTCCTACAAAATCTCAGCTGTCCCCATGATGGACTAGGGTGAAACTGAGCTAAGCCTGACCCAATATTAGGATCTGTACTATGGCCTCAGTCTCAGGTGGTGTCTTACTGGTCTAAGGTTATTCTCATTTTTCTGAAGCTACTGCAAAGCAGGTCATCTTCCAGCTTTCCTCTGAGGGGAATTCAGTCTGTGTAATCAGGCTTGAAGGACAATGTCCCATGCTCAGCAGAGTACAGATTCTGGGCATGGTGACCTTCAGTAGAGCAGCTGAGGGAGGCCAAATCCATTACTTACTTGTTCTTCAGCTACTATAAAGGGAGGCAGTTCACCATGTCACTGTGGCATCTTATAGCAGTAACCCTGTATCACCCTGTATCCCTCACTGGTGCTCCATCTCTTGAAGCATGGCTCAATAAATCCTATGCTCCCTGTGTGGCTTGTAAGCACCTAAGTGCCTCTCTGCTCTGCTCCTCACATTCACCAGACCATACCTGCTTGAGTGTTTTTTTGCTTATTACTCTACTGAATGAGTGAAGTCCCCCACGGGGGAGCACAGGAAGAGATGTCTGCTTCAGCAGGCAGCCCTTGGAAATCAGGCTGGCTCAGAGCAGCACAGGAGTTCTGAGGAACTCTGGTTGGGGAAATCACCTACACACACCGACATTCCTGTGGAAAAAAGCACACCTTGATTCCTACTCTATTGTTCTCATGGTTTGTCCTGACAGGTGACTTTCTGGGGAAACTGCTTAGTATCTGCCACCATTTGTGCATGCAGAGAAAGAACAGTTTCTGATCCTTGGTTCATCTTAAGCTGTAAAATTGCATCTCATTAGTTTACACTGTGACAATGGGATTCATCTGAATGGAAGCAGCTATCTGTGCTAGTCATCTCCATCAGACAGAGCCACCCCAGACTCCCTTTAGAGTCTATGGAGGCAAACCTTGCAGTCTTAGCTTGCGATTTGTCTCATCTTATGGTGGACATCTAAGTAACTCAGACGAATCCCCCACTAGCTCTAAAGGGAGTCCGGGGTGACTTGCTTAGATATAGCAGCCTACATCTGAGATCAGATGAGTTTCATGCACCTGTACCTTACTTTTTACTGGTCCAGCTGCTTACAAAGGGACAACTGACTCATGCTGTATTTGTGTGGCTTACATAAGCATCCCCAGTGTGATTCAAGCTGGCAAATAATACTACTGCACAATGAAATAGGTATACTGCACAGAAGAAGCAAATAGGTGTCTATCATAGGAAAATTAATTTAATCACAGTGCTGGAATATAAAGTGAAGGTGGGAAAAAAAGTGAATCCCACGTGGTTTACTAAAGATATTCCTTGTTGTTCTCACAAAGAAGGCATGATCTCACAGACAAAGGCTGACTTAGCGTGACAAGTCTCTGGGTAAATTCTCCTGAAAAGGACAGAGCAGAGCCCATGGTTTTAAGGTCCAGAGAGGTGTGGAGCCACAGCTCCCTGCAGACTTTGCCTCTCAGTTCTGGGCAAGTTGACAGGTCTTCAAACTTTACCCCAATAACTCTTCTCTCTGAACCCACACAAGGATTTCAAAACAATCTGATGAGCTAAGGGGAAACTCACAAGGTTTTTGTCTCAGCATTCTAGGACTGCACAGACATTTGAGTAGTCTGAACTTTACTTTCAGTAGAACAAAAGCAAAGCTGGTGATGTTGGCTCTAAGACAAACCCTGTCCTGAGGTGTCTGGTATCTGATGCCACAGCTCCAGCAGTAGACTGAATAGGTCTGGGCATGGGTTTAGACACTGCACTGAGAGCACCCAACCAGTTTTATTGTTAGCATGATCCTTGGCACGATTTTAGTTGATGCTAACTAGTGCTCTTGAACACAATGCTTTGATTTGGGGGATAGGTCAGACTGGGAATGGTTCCATATGAAATCTGGATGAGACCACTCTGTTTTGGGAGAAAGAGAGTTTAGCCACATGGACGAGCTTTGTTTTGTGCTGCTTGCCCTTGGGACAAGAGGAGAAATCCTGGCCTGTTTGATTTAGCAATGTAGCTGTTGCTTTACTAATGCTGTCCATTTAAGCCAGCTGCCTCCTGCAAACTTTTTTCTTCATGCCCCAGATTCCAGAAAAACAGAGGAATATCTGGTATCGATTCATGTTTCTTCCTCTGGAGCTCAGAGTTATTGTTCTTCTCAGCCCTAAGCCAGAAGCCCCCACTGCAACAAACCAGGGCAATGATGAAATACAACCTGATGCAGATGGTAGGGGCCAGCTCTGATTCTGGCCAACATATTTACAGCAGGGAGAAGGGGAAAAAAATGGACCTGCAGATAGGTAGGCAGGTGGCAGGCAGTTTATTTCATTGGCAGTGCTGGAGTGCCTACTTCATAGGATGCTAAATGCAGTAAGTGGGGAGGAGAAAAAATTTAAGAGGGAAGAAGGAGGGGGTGAAGCTGTCAGTGCTCTTTGGGGTATGAAGGGAACATCCTGAACTTTCAGAGCAGTCAAAAAAAGGAAAATACTCTCAAGACTCTGCCTGTGCAGGGTCCATGTCTTTATTATTCAGATCAGCCCCTAAAGAGATGCTCTCTCTGAGGACGTGAATCATCCAGGAAAGCCAGCAGCCCTACCATGTCCCTGCTGCAACTCCAGGTTGGCACGGACAGCACGTCCTGGGCTAAACATGTCAGATGATATATCCTTAAAATTGGGCTAAACCATTTTACTTGTTCACCTGGATGAATCAAATTGGGATCAGTCCAACTAAATCAGACTGTCTGGTAATCCTACCAGCACCCTACAATAAAAACCTACCTGATACACTGCTGCTCCAGCCAAGACCCATCAGAAATCTGTTCTGGCCTCCATCATTCCTCAAGGCTAACTGCTTCCTCGTAGTGCTGACTAACCAAATTAGACCTCCACTTCGAAGCTACATTCCTAGTACCAAATCCAAAATTCTCTGAAAATGCAGCAGGATGCCAGTAGATAGGGCAGAGCTCCGTAATACATTTTCCTCTATTCTGTTTTATCCCACTGTTTAAAAAAAACAGCAAAGGCTTTATGCACGTCCTTTCACCTGTGGAGTCCCTCCTTTTCCACCCTGCTCATTGCAGGAAAAGAGGAACAGCAACTTAAATGTGGAATTTAAGTGCAGTAATGCACAGTTTACAATGCAGGACTCCTTTCAATGAATGGATTATCTGCCCGGGGGATCAGCGAGGTGGACAATGCAGCCGGGGAACTGCATGATGGCTGATGCTGTAGCTGTGCAAACTGAAGCAGCTGTAAAAGCAAGCAGTACTTGGGCTTCAGGGCACAAACCTCTGCATGTGCAGATACCAGGAGCGACCACCATAAGGTAGTCAAGAATAGGCTGGAGACAAGTATCCAGAAGCTTCATGCTCCAAGAAGGGCTTCTGCACAGTTCCCCCTCCTCTGCCTCCACAGTTTGACCAGAAATAAAAGCACTGGTTTTGCATTGCCTAATAACTCTGCACTAGCAAAGGCAGGACTTTGACCACCATTCCTAGGACCTCATGGACAAGGCACCTAAGAGGACAAAGTCACTCTCCCATTTACTAACAACCAGTACTGCTGCTGTCATGCACACCACAGGGACAAGGATTAGATAAAGCACAGAGAACAATTCCATCTTCCACCTCGTAAAGGAGCATTTATAACCCAGTACAGTAGCGTTTTTAGAGTTACTGTGGCTGTACCAGACATCTTAAGTCTGCTGGGCTGTGATGGTAGGCCTGGTTTCAAATGAAAATAAATACTAAACTAGATTTGGACTATTTCATGGGTGGTATTTTATTTTATTCCATTTGAACAGTGTTTTGGTTTATCTTGTGTTTAATTTGAAGGATTGAGCAGTTTCCCAATAATTCCCACACTAGATCTACATGAGAAATACACTTAAAAAAACTCAACCCAACAACAACAACAAAACCCTTTCTTCTGCTGCTGCTGATAACAAGGCCTATTACTTCCCAGCCTGTGTTTGGTTTCAACACTGTATAATCTCTCAGCTGCAAACAAGAGACCAAGACAGCTCTGACTAGAGCTACCCTATAAATGATTTTGTCCTTGATGTTTGTTCTCACTGGACAGGTGCCA
The DNA here is from genome assembly GCF_003259725.1 of Athene cunicularia. Lineage (NCBI taxonomy): Eukaryota > Metazoa > Chordata > Aves > Strigiformes > Strigidae > Athene > Athene cunicularia. The sequence continues at coordinate 28,084,273 of NW_020799142.1, forward strand.
AACTCCCTGCCATGTGTTTAGGTACAGGTGGTAAATAGGCTTTCTGGCTGGTTCATAGGTAATTCACAGGTAGTTTGCTAGGGAAAGCCAGGTTTGTACCCAATGAGGAAACAACTGTTTAAAAAAACCCTGTGTCCTGAGGTTAAAGTTCTGGTATGAGGTTCATTAATTTTTTTTTCCTCATTTAGACACAGTGGATGACGTCCCCCACCTCATGGTCTTTTTTACAGCAAAGCACCTAACCTGGGCAACAGAGCATTGCAGGAGGTTATATTGACATGTAGCACACAGGGAACCACACTTATGCTTCTCCCATGCTCTTGTTAACATTTCTCTCTTGACCTGCCCAAAAGCTGACAAAGGCTGACAGCAGCCTGGAGCTCCTTGGTTGCCCAAAATGAGGGAGAATGTCTCTGTCTAAACTAATGGGTATGGACTGGCCATGATTAAATTTAAGCTAGAAATGATGGGGAGATGAAGATGTGGAAAAGCCTTCCAAAGCAGAACAAAGAATGGGAGTGATCTGAACAAACGCAGATGCCTACAACTGAGCCAGGCCCCTTCTACTCAATGGAGAGAATTAAGCATCCCTTATGAATCATCTCACCCTAATGAGGCATCCAAAATAGACCATATGAATCACAGTCCAGAAACACCTATTTTTCTCCCCTCGCTGTAAAAGCCCAAGGTAACTATCTGAGACAGAGACACTTACACTGTAGGTGGTTAGTTAGGAAAAAAAAAAAAAAAAAAAAAAAAAAAAAAAAAATCAACAACAAAACCTGAACAGGTTTTAGTGCAGCAGGACACTTGTATGAAGGTTATCTGACACAAATGGATATGACTGAATGAAATGATGCAAGGAGTCCACTGCAGGTCAAATGGGACAATTCTTTCAACAACCAGTCAATTAAAAAGTACCTTGATGGAAACTGCTTACAACCACTGCCATAAAAATACAGATACTTTGAAACTAATGCAGCACTTCTTGGTTTATGTCTGGGTAGTGAAGGACTGTGTCTTCCCTGTTAATTTTAATTTAGGGCCTAAAGACTATAGTGTTTCCCTTCTCTCTTTAATTAATCGATTTTCATCCAATATTCCTGTAATTAACAGAGATGAATCAAGGGGTTGATTTAAATAAGGAAGAAGAAGAGACTTATTCAGGAGTGAGGGTTCTCTTGATACTCTTTTCCTCAAATTTGTCTCAAATGCCACTCTTTAAGACTCCTTTCCCCTTGAATAAAATCAGCTTTCCACACAGTCATTTCTGCTATCACTGCTGCCTCAGATCTCGTAAAAAACCATTACCCTATGTGAGCATTCATTCACCAAAACTAATAGGAAATGGTGGTAGATGATGGAGAGGAAAGATGGAGAAGCTTTTGTGTTCTGGGTGCCTCTCTTTAACAAAGGCACTGCAACTTTTTTTACAAAAACTCATGTGTGCCTTTGGCACAGGATGGATCCACGGTGCAGTGGTGGATCCCAGTAAGTAAGTTATAAAGGAAAACATCACACATGATCCCAAAGGTATTGGTACCTTCTCCAGCCCAGGATGAAGTCCTGCCTTTCTGCTAGGAGTCAACAGGATTAAACCACACTCCTGACACTAGTAGGGTTTTTTTTAGAGTAAGGAAGCATCCCGGATTTGGTAAGTGTATTCACCTCTTGGTGTCCTTGTATTGAAACTGACAGTGACAGACTCAGGTTGTTCCTTTTATTTTGGGAGTGGTGAATTTTTGAAACAGCAAGAGAAATGTAATTCTGGGATACCTTTACCTTGATTCACAAAACACACTACAATCACACCTAGAGGACCCCTGGCACAAACCTCCTTAGGACACTAGGTTTGAACATATAGCTGGGTGCTTTTGTTCAGAGTTTGACCTCATCACTTGGGTGAGCAGATCCTGAATCCAATGACTGGAGTGATGTGATTTCTTGCCATGTTCATTTTCTTACTCATATTTTTTTTTCTTACTTCGCTGCATACCTAGTGTTAACAAAGAAATCTGCGTGCAGCCTGGCTTGTCCAGCATTTCACATCTGCTGCAGGCTCCCCCACATCTCTTTCATCTTTCGCAACAGTGGCTGACATGCTCTGAGTGTGCTTCCTCTCCCACTGCTGCCTGTTTTGAAACCCCCACCATAACACCAGTCCTGCCACATACGAGATAAAATCGAATGCCACAACTTCCATTTCTTGTTTGGAAACAGGATCTCTCTACATTTCCATCTCACTAAAGAGCTAAATTATCTGAGCTTGATCTTCTGAATAATAATAATAATAATAATATAAGAATAAGAATAAGAATAAGAATAAGAATAAGAATAAGAATAAGAATAAGAATAAGAATAAGAATAATATATTTTTAAACATATCACCTAGTACTCCAAGTGATGTGAAAAATTATTTCGGAGAAGTCTGTTGAGGTTAGCTGGATGCAGGTGGTTTCAGAGCATTGCTTGGGTCCCTTCACAATTCAAGTTATTGTGTAGGGAGAAGACCACCATCTACAGCCATCCTTGCCCCTGACACAAGGGTAGATGCTCTTAACTTGCTCCTTTTCCTTCGCCCTTTCTCTTTTTCCCTTTCCATCTCTGTCTTTACACAATAATCACCTCATTTGGGGATGAATTTAACAACCAACCGACTTCATGAGTCAAAAAGCCACAAGATGGCATTATAGAGCAATTAAACAGAAATTCTGCGCTGGAATCTGTTTTTCCCCTTGCTGGTGGAGGAGGAATTATAAGCAGCCGAACTGTGCTCGCTGTAAGAGGGGACAGGTGTTTCAGAGCAGCTTCCAACCCAGCCACTGTCCCTTCTGTTGACGGTCTCACCTGGTTAACTCTTATTAACATTTCCAAGATTTCAGATGAAAGCCCTTCAGGAAGTAGAGGAGAGCACACACCTCTTAATCTAGCCTTCGTTAGTGTTATTCCCCCCCCCCCCTTATTCAGAGGTGTATGAGCTTCTTCTTGTGTTGATTTTGAGGGGGAGTGTGGTACATCAGTCTGTTGTCCCCTGAAGGTTGTGGATAGGATACATACTGCCTGTTTGACCACAGCATAGGCTGCAGATGTGCAGGCATGATGTGGATTAGGGTGGGAGCCTGATGGACTGAAGGAAAAGGTAAGCAAAGGAGCATGTAGGGTGTGCGCACGTGTGCGAGCTGTGTAAATAGTCTGCACACACAGGTTACATGAACAGCTCAAGGTTACGCAGCTGAAGTACACGTGTGCATGTGCCGTGGTATGTCTGTACTGTGTCACCTGTCTGTGAAATAGCAAACACTTTCAGTATAAAGTTGTCTTAGGAAACAGTCGCAGGTGGGGTGTGCAGTATTTTTGCTGTGCTGTGGCAAGCTTCTTGGCTATCAAAGAGCATTGCATACGTGTGGGCACCTCTCATGGCTTGTGGGCTCCATGACATGAAGCAGGAGTGTGTCTGTGTCATGGCAGGGTGTGAATTATTCAGACAATTGGTGCCTGCATGGGCATCCTGGACACAGCCATGCTGGCTTGGCTCTGCGGTACAGCAGGCAGCATGTGTGCATCAGCACTCCCCTGTTTCATGTTTCTGTGGAACACATGATTTACACATGCATGAATGTCTGGGGTGCACATACAGCTGGGTGTGGACAGTCACAGCCACTTCAGCAGTGAGAGTGGGGAGGGGGAACCGCTCACAGTCAGCCTGATCCTGTAGCACTTGTCAGCAGTGCTGAGGGGGAAAAATAACAGTGAAAAAAATCCCACCCCATTGCTGACTTTCTATGAAGCTTGGTGGAGAATGCAGACCTGCAGAAACAACTGAGGTGCTCACCAATGCTTGACACAGACTAGCTTATTTTTGTAAATTTGTAAATTATATACATCCCCTTTTTTTCACATCGTGCACTGTTACGGGCCAGGCCAAAGAATGCATTAGGCCTGATTCCTCAGAGCATCCTGAAAATGAGACAGAGTTCAAGCTGAACACACTTCATAAACCAGTGATTCGAAAGAAAAGCTGAGACCAACAGACCTCTCCAGCATCATCTTTCCCTTTCTTATGGTCAGTGAGGGCAGGTACTTTTCCTGGTGGCTGCTACTGAACAAAGAGATGCAAAAGTACAAATGTTGCTGGTTTTATATGTGGTGCTGTCTGAAGAAGTGTGTGAAGAAACTATTTTCCTTTTTATTTGAGGTCATCTTAGTATTGCTATTTTTATTATTCCTACCACTGTTTATAATTGTTACTATTATTAAATTATTTCTTAACGAAGTTAACGAAGGGAATCTTTGAATTTTTTTTTTTTCTCAGCTATAAAAGAACTATTAAGTTGCTGCACTGGGGTTCTAAGGAATTGATGTATTATTCCCTCTTGGATTGCTTTCTTGGTGCTTTGTCCAGCTTTGTTTCAATATTAGTCATCATTATTTCATATCTGCATTGTGCTCTGGTATCATTTTAGCGGTGCATTTCCTTTTACATAAATCTCCCAAAAGTTTAGAGGCAGAAAAGAGCGCAGGGGTGAGGCAGTCTGTGTACTGCCGTGCTATTTTTCATGACAGTCAGTGTCATGGTGTTGTTCCTTTGCTTTCCTTCTCATGACTGAACCTCTCTGCTTTAGCATGCAGCTGTTCAGTGGGGCTTGGACTGTATAACAGCTCCCTACTGCCACCAGGTAAGGCCAGTCCCCGTCCCCCGCCAGTCCCCGTCCCTGTGGCCATGTGGTCCTGCCAACCTCACCTAAACCAGACTTGGTGCTTGTAAGACACAGAGATGGTTCAACCTGTTAGTCTTGTAAAAATTTATTCCCTCTTTTTTTTTCCCAGTTGTCCTGTTAAGTTCTGTCAATTCAGTGAGCTGATGCTGCCCAGATGAGCAGTAGAGATAATGCCATGGACGGGATATAGCATGTGTCCCCACAGAGGACCCAGCTTCTGCCACCTTTCAACGGCACTAAGCTGTTGCTCCTAAGCAGTGACAGGAAAGTACAGGAAAGCTGTAACACTTTGGGGTGATATTATCCTTAGTCCATACAGAAAAGCAGCATGATCTGCTCATCTGATGTGTGCGTGAGCATGCCTGCTCTCTCCCCCTTCCTCAGCCTGCCTCGAACCTCATGCCCAATCCCAACCAGACATGAAAAATGGCACCAGCTTCCAAAAGACTGGTTTCTAAAATGGGTCATGAAAATGGGTGGATGAGGTTGAGCAGAGGGAGCATGTCAATGCCACAGTTAGAGAAAGGAACTGAGATTTCATGCGATAGGCATGAGGGCACTAGGGCACTAGAGAATCAGCACAGGATGGGCAGGAGAAGACAAAGACTCAAACACAGCAAAGACATACTGCAGGACACCAGGGGACTACTGTAAATGGAGAGAATTGTTTATCCTGTGACATCCCCCACCTCAAATGCAGGAGGATCCTGGTCTTTATGTGGAATCCCAACCCCTGTGCTGCTCCTGCTATTGCTACAGTATTGGTACTGCTGCTGCAAAGCACAGACGTAAAGTAGAGAAACAGAGCAAAAGGAAGATGTCTGGGGAGCTGAGATCCCAGTAAAATGATTCCTCGGCATAACTAAAAGAGGAAGGCATCTCTAACACTAAGAGCCCAATATCACGCTTATTCATGTGATATGAAGAGACAGCTCTGCACAACGCCTTAGAGAAGAAATCCCCTCCCAGGAACACTCTGAGGTCCTGATTTAGCACAGAATTAAAAATGCATTTGAGTCTCACTATCTCGAGTGACGCTTACTTCTGTGTGTATACCACACAGTTTCAAAACTGCACCAGGGCACGTAACAGCTTACACCCATAGAGAAAGCAGACGTAGGCACAACACAATTACTGAGGCTGTGGATTCAGTTTGCCTGACAGCGTTCTCTTTAGTGGCTATCCCTTTGCTACAAACAGTGTGGGGAGACCTTTCTGGTAGGGTATATTCTGCTTCAGGCTGAAACAGTTTAGCCATTACAAGGATGAGATGATCCTTTGCACGTGAGATTTCTGCTGAGTCCCTTTCTTGGCTTGAAGGAACTCAAACTCTATTCTTGGGAAAAGTTCCTTTCCATCAGGCTATAAGCTACACTATAAGAGAAGGGAGAGAGTTGCACCCTATACATCCTAACACTGTGAAATTGGTGACAAAAGAGAGAAAGAATATATGGAGCAGAAGAAAGGGGAGCAACAGGGGTATATCTTCACAGCTCAGAGATTAGAGAACACACCTTTGAGTGGAAAAGTTAATGCATTTGCCTTTTATCCAATGCTGATTTAATGTAAAATATACTCTGAGATTTATTTTTTTTTAAAAAAGAGTGAAAGAGAGGCTGGGCTATTCTACAAGAACATACCCTATGTATATGGTTATAAAATCAGAAAGAAATGTTTTATGCAATTATTATAGAAGACAGTATGATTAGACAGGCAGAGAAAGATAGAAAGAGGCAGACGGGCAGAAATACAAAAGAAAAAGCCAGAAAGCTAGCTAGCTGTTAGGAAAGCTGAGTATTATGAGAAATTATTGTATAAAGTCCTAGTCGTGTAGAACAATAGATTAGGGAGAAAGAACCCTTAGCCTGTCATTGGCAAGGAAAAGCAGCGCAAGTTCAGGATGCAGCGAAGCATCCAAAGGACGGTTGAGTGGGTTAATAATGTCACAGAGACATAATCAAATTAGTAATGCTATCTTGGCGATGTAGTCTAGTCTATCAAGGCATTTACCTGGTTACACTGTTCAAAACAACACCACTCGAGAGGCAGGGGAGTCCAGATGTCCTCCCCATCCTGCGCCCTGCGCGGGCACATGCCATCCCCTCTTATGTAAACCCTCACTGCGGGGAGACGGGAGTTAATGGGGCAGAAATCGCTGCCCCGGCTCTCTCCTCCCTGCCTCCGAGCCCTGTGCTCTGGATGTCAGCTCCCAGCACTCCCACTGGGGCAGGGGTTTGGGGCAAGCTGCCATGCTGGCACAGCAGCACAATGCCCTGCCCTCCCTGAGACAGCTCTGTGAAACAGTGCTGGCTATGGGGAAGTGGCATCAGCCTCCAGGCATGGGTAAAGCCAAGGCGAGAGGAATGAGTGTCCCTGAAGTCCTTCCTAGAGGAGTAAGCTCTATTTAGGGAAAGAATAGAAGTCTTATTATGTATCTTCTCCCTTCTGGTTCATACCAAGTAGCACAGCCTTGCCAGGGCTGCAACCCCTGTTTTCTTTCCCCATCATGTGATTCTCCACTACTGTAGGTCTTCCAGCCTGAAAGTAAGATAGCCTGATGGGAAGAGACCTGAGCTAAAATGGATCTAGCTAGCCAGGGGAATAAGATAGGAATAATGGGACAAGGACTGGTCTTAAGTGGTGTGTCAGACTTGGGACACCCAGAAGATGAATCAGAAGAAAATGCATAGGGACTGATGGGAGGCACACACAGAGGGATGAACTCATTTCACAAGATTGGGTATGTCCAAGATAGAAATCTGTATAGGGAAGAGAGATCTTACAAGCACTGTGATATGTGAGAGGGGCATAGGAATATTTTTACAGTTTCAAAGAACATTTGGATTGCCACTCTGTTGTAAGAACAAATTCCCACATCTCACTTTATCAGACTGAGATTAAAATGTGTTTATGTCTATATAGTTAGCTTTCATAACTGTGCTGCATTTAAATACATATATGTAGTGTATGTGTATACAGGAAAAAGAGAATTAATAGGTATAAGGGTCTTTTCTTCTAATTCTCGCAACTGAGAAAGGACCATAAAAGCCACGGATATCTGTGTGAGAAAAGGCCTGTGCACAGCACCCTCCGTCTACCCTTCTCTTCTAGGACAGCAGGAGAAAAAGCAAAGAAATGCAATTCTCCCTGTTCCACCTCAGTGAGGAAGAAGCAGCACAGAGTCCCAATGTCCGCTGGCAGGACTCAAGAGATGGGCACAGGGCTGTGAGGGAAGGAAATAGAAAATAAAATCAAATGAGCCTTAATCCGAAAAGCAAACGTTTGCAGGGACAAAGCCACTGCAGGGATTGTCATTTCACAAATTGTATTAATCTGGGCAAATAGTGCTTCAGAAACAGTAACTGTGGTGTTTATGCTCAGCTCCCCTCCTGACCTTATCTTGCCTCCTCTATTCCCCTCAGTATGAGCCAAACCCTTATCACTTTGCACCAAAGGTCTCTTCCTCAACATCACAATCATGCAAACCTGAAATTTGTGTATGAATCTGATAAGGAGAAGAGATGACCAAAATTATTTTTTTCTCTTAGTTTAATAAGTAGTGTGAGAGATTATTGGAGCAAGATGTCAAAGCAACTGAGCACCCAGATCCCCACGGAGCACTTCTTGCACTTTTCAAGGTCCATGTGTTAGTAAACAGGATTGCATTATCACGTTCTGCATCTTAGGTCCAAATAAATGTGCAAGGCTGAGCAGGTAGAGGGAGGGTTGGAAAACTAAACCACGCACCAGTGAACCAGGGTAAGCAGGAAAGAGCAAGGGAAGTAATTATAACCAGGCTTGCAACACTTCCTACGCTCCTTTTTGGTCCAGCCAACACATTGGCCACCTGTTTGCCTTGTGAGATGATTTGCTATAGCTGCAGTCCTTCATTTCAGAAAGGAGATAAGAGGACAGGGGGGTTTCTGGAAGCTGATGGAATGTCTCTCCAGTTGCCTTAGTATTTCTCCTGACCACTTGGCATCTGGACACCTCTTAACCCAGGAGTTTTCTATCTACAACTTTTGCCATGTGTAGAAGGAGAGAATAGTGGAATTTCAGTTCTATGGGTGGAGCCAGCACAGCAACAATAAAATAAAAGCAAGCTTTTTTTTTTTCTTCTCTTTTTTTTTTTTTTTTTTTCCTTAATTTCAAAGCTACTAAAACATCATGTTTGAACATTTCAGTTCAATCTCTAATACTATTGAGTTCATGTTCTGATTAAGAGAACAAAGGAGCAGAGAGTGTGGGGGAAGGAAGTAAAAGAGTAAAAAGTAGCACGGAGAAAAATAGGCACTGAAAAATATATTGAAACTGTGAAGAAAAAAAAAAAGGCCGTCAAAAATGTGGAAAGAGCAAAAAGTTATAGAGGAAAAAAAAAGCTATCTAATGTATCTACCTAACAGTTCCCCCTAATCTTATCTGTCAGGCTAATTACCAGATTTAGGTGTTTGCACGTTATGCAAAGACGAGGGTGTGTGTGAGCGCATGTGCGTGGCTTCTGACAATTCACACATCCAACCCTCTGATTTCCCCCTTTAGCTAGAGGAAAGATTTTTTTTTTTTTTCCAATTGAATCACCGTCAGAATGAGCTGAATTACAGGAAAGACGAGGTTAGGCAACTCATGTAGCTTTTGAGAAATCCAATAAAAAAATCCAAAGGATTCCCCAAACCCCAGAACTCCAGGAAATGTGCTAGTTCCTGTGTATTACATTGTTTCCTTCCTAACATATTAATGTCCAATACGCAGCAATATGCAATGGCATGCTCTGGTTTACCTTTTCTTACTAAGGCTTTCATTCAGCCTGCAGTTCTGTACACTCTTCTGCACCTCTAAAGTTGCTGAGGTCCGACCCAGGAGTGTTTTGCACCCACGTTTATCCCCCCTCTTCATCCCCCACATCACTAGTTTTGGCCATATTGTGTTTTAGGATGTAAATGGAGTTTAAGCAGGGGAGGATGTGCAGAGGGCAGTTGATACTGGTTTAGTAAAGCGGTGAGGTATGCAACAGCTCAAGTGACAACTACTCATTAGCAGCTAATCCAATCGCTCCTGCTAATCCAATCAGCCTGAGTAGCTGGAGTAGTTGCTTTGCAAGAATGGTCATTTCGCTCTCTCGAATATCCCAGGAAGTGGAATTAGGACTAAAGGCAAGCCGAGCTAGCCCGGTACACCCAGAAGGTTCAGCCCCAGCGCTGGGAGCATCACCTGCAAACCGGCTTTGGGTCCACATGGCGAAACAGCGACAAGCCAAAAGTCAAGACACCCCTTACAGTCTCTTTGCAGTATCACAAACAAGCTTCTCACTAGTTCATTCTGAGTGCTGGGGATGTGGAGGCTGGCTGGGGTGAGAATGAGGAGGAGAAGGAAAGGGTTAACCCACCGTTATGCCCTCCCCGGGGCACCCACTCAGGCAAATTGCAATCCAGCGCTGAAATTTTTCAGCAGCCGCATCGATATCATTCCACTGTGCCTTCATTACCTCCTGATCTCTAAATAAGGGCCAGTTGGGCTCAGAAAACATTATGTGGTGCTGTTACGACCGATATAAACCACCAAAGTGGCGTTTTGCAGATGAGAAGAACGAGCAAAAACCACGCAAAATCCTCTGCAGTTGGGTCTAAACGAGGGCTGTAACTTCTCACACATGTCCTGCTCCCAGTCTACAGGAAGAGGCTGATTAATCCTGCGTGTGTTAGGCTGGAATATTGCATTACTGGAAGCAAAGAAACCCCTTAATCATATTGCTGGTTATGCCAGAGGTCTGTTTTCTCTCCAGTGCATCACATTAAGAGCCATCCCTGGGCTACAGCACCGTCCCAGGCTATTTTTCAGGCTGCAGCACTACACACAGGCTTTTTCATTCTGGTTTTGTTTTAGTGGCTGATTGGCTGGACTGTGGTTAACCTTCAGATAACCACATGCAGCAAGGACATTTTTGAGGGGAGAGGAAGATGAGATTTTATCACGTCTCATTTCCAAAAGAAATACAGATTTGAAAAGAAGAGCATTTCTCCTAATGTCCCTTTGCTTTCAAAAGCAGGAGGGTGGAAGAGCTATTGCCATACGCAGGATGGGAAGTGGTGCTCTGCCTCTCTCCTCCTCTACCTTCCTCTTCCACTCTGACTGGAAGAAAGCTAGGAATTTCACAGGAGTGTGTTGCTGTCTGCACCTTCAGCTCTTTCTTGAGGGCACAGTTCAATCCTGATTAGGTGTGTGCTAGCTGATAGGGCATCCTTCCAACCTCATTCTCTCCCAGTGGAGCAAGGCTGGTCTTTAATGAGAGGGAAACAGACTCTCTGAGACCATACTCACTTGGGAGATTTGGAGCTTTGGGAGTCTGTAATTCCTCCCTAGGGCCATTATGGGAGTGGATTGGGAAAGAAAAAACACTGACTCGTTGACACAGTCCCTCTCCAGGACTCCCAGGGGAGGGCAGAAGAAATGCAGATGTCTTCTGGGATGACACACCATGCACCTGATCTCAGTTCCCTCTCCTTAAACACCCACATAGAGACACTTCCCCATGTCAAGGAATAAAGGATTTCCTCTGATATGACTGGAACGTTGCTGTTCTGTGTTTAGCTCATAGGTGAGGTTCAAATTTGTACCCACGACTGATCTGTAAAAGCAGGAAATACTCCCTACTTAAAAATCTCACCCTTCCACAACTAGGACATGTTCACAGATCCAATAACCAAATAAAAAAAAAAAAAAAACAAAACACAACCAGGATGGGAAGTCTTGGAAGCAGCTTCAACCATTACAAGCACATAGACAAGATCCATGACAATAAATGACATCCCACAAAGCATGAAACTAAGAAAAAAATGTCTTTGGGGATGGCTGATTAGTGCATTCCACCCCAGGGAGGAGTAGGCGACAGAAGGAAAAGAGCCTCTGTTTGTACAAGCCACTTTGGACTTTCCCTTTGAACAGGGCACAGGGGCACTGAGTCTTACGGCCTTTTTAATAGGAGCATCTGCTCTTGTTCCCATCCCAGCTGGATAGTATCTACGTGTGTTTGCTGTTAGCGAGATGTGCCATGTGTCACAAAGAGGAGCGTATCCTGGACAGGGAGCACACGCACAGTTTAGAGGCCTTTACACCATGGCAGCAGGTCCATTTGTTTGGCCTGGGTGCTTGCTTGGGGGCAGAAGCTGCATTCTCCATCTACTGTGGAATTTCCAAATGGTAAAGCCCCCAAAGGTGGATGTCATTATCAGGGTAATGTGTGTGCAAGCAAGGATGTGAAGGAAGGGGGCTTCATGGGTGACTTCCACTTTATATATTTTTTTTTGTAATTTTATATTTTTAATATTTTTATCATTATATTTTGACATTGTATTTTTATTTTATTTTTTATCATTTTATATTTAAAAAAAGATTTTATTTTATTTTATTTTATTTTATTTTATTTTATTTTATTTTATTTTATTTTATTTTATTTTATTTTATTTTATTTTATTTTATTTTATTTTATTTTATTTTATTTTATTTTACTTATTTCTTCCACTGACATCTGGAAATGAGAGTTGCCTCACTCCTACAGACCCTCTGAACTCACACCATCTGTGGGAGCATCTTTTCCTCCCCCTCAGTGATGACCTGCCCTGCATGAGTTTGATGGTGATGGAGAGGGGGTATGGGAAATGTCACAGGGATATCCACATGGTCAATAGCAAATTTGCCAAAATGGGATTTCTGTCTAGTTCAGAAGCTTGTTACATAGCTCTTAATGCTTTGGTAGGTGTTCACAGGGATGGAAATGCCAAAGCAACCCTATTTATTTGCTCTGTGTTCTCCTTATTCCAACTATGCCCTTTTCCTGTGGAAACATCCACCAGCAATTTTTAAAAGGATCACTTTATAGGGTAAGTGGGGGCAGATGAAGAAATTAATCCCATCCTACCCCTTGTAAAGGACTTCAGGGGCCCCATGGAAACCTGCAGCAGACTCTTTCCTCTGCCCATCATTAGCAAATTTAACTGCCCCATCTGCCACCCCAGGCCTCCAGCAGAACATAAAATGGGCCAGTCACTACAGCTAGAGGACAGATCATACACAAACTACCATATGCAGTGGCTTTTACAGGGTTTATTCCAAATGACTTGCATGCAAGAGCAGTCCTAGCATGATCAATCCCCAAATTTGAAGTAACAGCTGCCAAAGAATGGGGAAGAGTTTCTGCTTTGTAAAGAAACCTTTGCCTGAGAAAGCTTACTATGAGGTTTGTAAGAGAAGCCTGCATTGATTTGAGCTGGGTGTTAATAATAAATCCGAAGAGCTACAGCACTGGCTCCCCGCCACCCACCTCAGCGAACCCGGCTGAACCTAGCAGACGCAAATACAAGTCAAACTCTGTAGGCTGGATATACAACAAGATACTGTTGTCCCATCTGTAGCAGTGTACATGCCAGTGGATATCAGCCTAACACAAGGCAAGGAGATACATGGGGAAGCGGTTGCTTTTCCCCTTCCTTCTCACTTTTTTTCTGCTCTGCTGGGAAGGGAGCTTGGAATTTGGTGCCATGTCCACGGTGCTCCCAATAGACGGGCTTTGATATGGCAAACAGAAGAGGATGCTCAACATATGCTCTGTTGTGCTACGACACAGAGACAGACGTTATGGGACCAATGTAAGCGCTACCTGTGATGCTGACACCCCAAAATGTTCACTGTGCCTTAAGACACTGATTAATCGGGCTCTCGCTGTTTAAGCATCGGGAGTGTGTTTTCCCCAGGAGCCCCCAGCACCCGTAGCAGGACCTACACACCCACAAGGGCCGGTGGGAAATTCGCTGGACATGACCTGGTTAGTGTCTCCAAGGCCTAATTGGCATCCTCTGCAAACGGTCTGGCTTCAGCTGCCAGAAGAGAGTAAATCGTCTCCTCCTTTCACAGATGGGATGGGGGAAGGGGTGACCATTGCGTGTCTGTGTGTCGGTGTCAGGGGATGGCAACAAAGGATGTCAAGAACATGGTGCTGCCAAGGCGCTTGCATATTTGGCTTATAACCTGATGAGTGCAAGGCAGGTGGCAGAGTCTATGTCATGCCCTGTGGGGAGTGGGGAGGGAAGGGAAAGCAAAGAGGCAAAAATAAGACTGGTGCAGATGGGAAGTGCCAGGTCTCCTCACTGGAACAGAGCTGCTCAATTGGGAAACCCAGCCAGAGAAACTTCAAAGGACCAGGAGGGAAAGTGCAGAGCTGGTCAGTGTCAGCATGCATCTCCTGATCCTTTCCTACAGTCTGCTTCATTGCTATTTTAAAGATCTCGTCTTGAGAGGAAAATAAATTTAAAACCCCCACAATTTTAAAAAATGGAAAATGAGGAAATTCTCATAGATTTCATATAGGTATGTGACAAGGGTGTGTGAGAGAGGAAGAAAGAGAGGAAGGGAGAGACAAAGATTTTAAAAAAAAACACACAAAACTTCTTGGAACAAAACACACATGAGGCAATGCCAAAAACTTGAGAAGGAGAGTGGTTACACACTAATTTAATTCTCTAATCCCCCTACTCCTGTCACTGTTTACTCACTGATAAATGTGCAGTAGCTTCAGCAAGACAGCCACATTTGCAGAAACTGACAGCCTGACTCAGAGACTATTTACCTAAAGACCATGAATATTAAAACAGGTTTCCAAAAGGGCCCCGTCTTGAAGGAGAAGATTAGCATGGGGCCTCTTGCTGACAGACTCTTCCCTCTCCACCCCTCCTTCCCCCACTCTGTGATGCATCTCTTGTGCAAACACTCCAGAAGTATCACCTAGCTGAAGAACTGAAATATTGGAGCGATGCCCTGGAGCTGTGCATTCAGCTTTAGCCTGACAGCGAAAACACCCATCCATCCAAGACAGAAGTTGGTGTTAGGTTTTTTGGGTGCACTTTTTTATTTTTTTTCCTTTCTTTCTTTTAAATAATTAATTGAAACCAAAAATAAAACCCAGATTTTTTTTATTTTTTTTTTTTTTCCCCCCTTCCTTCTGGAAGGTGAACTATGAGCACAGAGTCATTTAATAGAAATAAAAAGACAAAAAAACTATATTCCAATGTCCTGATTCTTAAATGACTTTGGCTCTGTCTCCTGTGATGGTGCATGGAATTCACCAGAAAGCTGGGAAAAGAATGTTAGAGCAAAGGATGGCTGTAAAGATCAGAGGGAAGGAATAGTTTCCACAGGATGGGGAAAACGAAATGGCCTAGATATCCCAGCTGAAATGAGACAACAGAGTGGAAATCAAATTGATGTATACAAAAAATATGAGTGAAATGTCAAATGAATTTTTAAACAGACAGTTAACAGTCATTTACTATCTTAAAAAAAAAAAAAAAAAAGTTGTGAAACTATTGGGTAAGAAGTTTGAAATCAAAGTAAGAACTTTTGTTTATTTATGCAACATATATTTTACTGGAGGAACGCTCTGCCACAGGATCTTGTGGTGGCCAAAATTATAAATATATCCAAGAAATCTTAAGAAATTTATGAAAACAATGTAAAAAGTGCTTTTAAAGGCAATGATGCAGGAGCAAAGTATCACAAACTGCTAGAAGAACAGAGGCAGATTAGGGCTGTACTATAGTCATTTGGCAATGGAGTTAGAAGCACGATTTATTTACATGAACTTTTGTTTCTCTCTCTCACAACCCCCCCTTCTCTGCTGGGTATGAAGAGCACTCCTGTTACAGAGAAAGACACACACAGAAACAGGGGCATGCATATATAGGCCACGTGGGCCCATGATATAAGCCCAGGATACTAACACATCGCTGACTGCCTGGCCCACCCTGGTCAAAGCAGTAAGACTGACGTCCCTTACAATGGATCGCAATGCTACAGTGTGATGCATTTATCCTGATGCAGACAGTACTGCTCATCCCTGGAAATGGGTAAACATCCTGACTCTGAAGACAATGACATCCAGCTTTTCTCTTAGGTCAGTGAATTATTCAGACAGACTTAAGAGTTTGTGATTTTCCAGCCTCTCAAGCTACCCTAAGATGCCTTGATGTAGATGCTCATTTGGCATAAAATGGCACAGCTCTGTTGAAGTCAGTGGAGTTATTCTGTAGTTTGTTTCTGTCCCCAGCTCAGGATCAGGTGTTTTGAATGCAAGCCTTTGGGAGCATTACTGCCAACTGCATGATGGACAAGGCTAACACAAGGATAAGCATATTTTGTTTCCAGGGAAAAGGTCTAATAGTCATCCTGTTTGCACTCCCCCAGCATCCCTGGACACCTTCCTAAGTGCAACCAGGCGGTCCATGCCTAGAAAACTACTATCAGTAAGGCTGCCCCTCAGCTTTGCTTTTAGCAGAAAAGTGGATTTTAGTAGAGCAGTGCCAGAGGCTTCTTGGTCTGAAAGGCTTTGCAAATGTTTTCTGATTGACCATGTTAATGGGTTAAACCATGAGGCAACCTGGCACACAGCTCTTCTCTGGCCAACATCAGGCTTCTGCCTCAACACCTGTCCCAGAAGCAATCTCAGCCCCTACAGTCTTCATGGTTCCCAGCTGCTATGAGGCTAAAAGTACATCTAGCCAGAGGAAGATGAAGTCTCCCTGTGAATACACTGAAGGCTACTGAAAGACACCTCTTGCCCAGAGGAGGTGAGGTGAGGCAGGAGTCAAAGTGAATGGAAATGTCCCCTAACACAGATGGAAATCCTTGATGAACATTTCTTGCAGGCCGGATTTGGTAACATATTAAAGGAAAGGTTTAATTATAACCAGAACTACCATAGTGAACAGGCAATAACGGAATATTAGGGAAGTCTCCTGGAAGCAGAAATGTACCATCAGAGTGCAGATGAAGCGAGAGTAACTCCAGCCTTGGAATTTGGCTCCAGGACAGAGTGGCTTCTTCCAGCTTCTCTCTAGAACACCTCCCGCTGCAAAACCTCTTCCTATCACCTGAATGCACTTCACTTTCTTTGCCTGCCATAGGCTTTTTATAGAGGCTGAGGAGCTCTGTCGTGACTGAGCGTATACTTGCATGGACAAATCGAACCTACTTCAGGTCCAATTTTAAATGCAAGCTTTAGTCCATGCTCAAAGGTTCAAGAACAATGTTATGAAACTTAAAAGGGGCAAGCAGTGTTTCCTGATGATCTCACAAGAAGCGTTTTGGTTTCTGGGACACCTTAGACAGAAAAGGTTTTAGACACCCTTAGTGACTGCCAGAACCGTGGAGCGGGTTAATACAAGTAAGCATCATTCCATGCTACATTTGTTTCTTAAATGCTTCTTCTAAGCATTCCCTTTTAGATCATTGAACAGATGGGCCTTGGGTATGTCTCTCCCAAGGAGGCTGAACAGGTATGTTTTTCTGTATTGATTGATAGCTCATTGTGGACTTAATTTGGGAAGCTTTTATCTATATGCTGTTTTCTCTCCATTAGATATACTTATCTACACGTGGAATTACAGCATCCCAGGTGTACAGGCAATATCCCTTGATTTAGGAGGGTCCTGCAGCCTTTATGAAGTAGACCCATGCCCAGGCTCCCAAAGGGTAGACAAATGGGTGCTCTCTTGTTGTATGCAACATTATGCCTGTAGACTGGAGTGCCACAAACCCTCTTCTGCTCGGTATGCCTATGTGCTCTGTGGTAGACTGATCTACTGTGAACCCCGAGGTCTGTGTGAAGTGGTGTACCTCCTAGCCTGAGTCCTTACAGGAGCTCCTGAGATGGGCATGTTGCGCAGTAACAGTGCTGTTCACAAGCCCTTGCTCTTGTGATGTGCCTTAGCAGAACAGTCACACATCTCTGTACGTTTCTGCGCTCCTCAGGCAGTTCTGCACCCCTGACCCATGACAAGACCCCATGTATAAAAATTGGCACACTGGTAACGAAGAAACTTGAGTGATATGCAAAGACCTCAAGGTACTTAACTTCTATTTAGATATTTTATGCCCAATCTAAGGAAGGAAGATTAGGGTCCTAAAGAAAAATTTAAACACATAAACATTTTCATGGGTGTAGGAGTCTGTCAAGGAACATACCTCCAAGACTCTGAGGAAATAGTTTCTGCTTTAACACCCCCAACCACGCATTCATCACCCAGTAGACATGCAGACAGTCCTCCTCTTCCCTCTGCCTTCCTTCATCTACAGCAAAACCACACTATTCAAACTTTTCCACTATCAGTAAGAGAAGCTGCCATTTACACATTCACAGAGCAGTAGACACAACACCAGTTTAATGATATAAGGAGGGAAAGAAATAAGGAGTGATCTGTATATAATGTATACACATATATTTTAAAGACTCAGCAGGAGAGACTCTGCTGTCATTTTAGTTTATTGAGAAATAGCTAAATATTAAAGAGGACCAGGGCTGATGGAATTGGATGGAAAGTTATATCTCTGAATCTATTTGTAATCACCTGTGTCTCTGCTTCTTTTCTCATAATACCTGCAGAGACATGACATACTGCTAGCTACCCCTGGAGCATCTTATAAAGAATGCAAGGATTCTCCAGCATCTGGTATTCAGGTGGTGTTGGACTGGAGCACTCATCAGCCCCAATAAGGCAGGAGGGAAGAGATCAGTTCAAAACACGAGCTTGCAGCATTTGCCTGGAGAGGGAATGCGTGATGGCTACTCTACAGGAGGGATCACAGTGTCAGCAGCAGTGGTCTGACTGAGCTGTGTAACTGTAAGAGACTTCTAAATCTCCAGCTCTTGTCTCATGATCCACACTCGCTCTTTGCAGCTCCTGCACTGAGACAAACCCCAGTCTCATGTGCCTTCCAAACTCTCCACGTGAATTCACCACGTGCATTCACCACGTGCATTTCTTTATCTCTGCACACCCGCCCTTTCCTTATCCTTTCATAACAGCTCCAGATGGGTGTGATTAACAACACGCAGGCCTTATACACCTTCTGTGGGAAGTAGTTTTCAGCAGATTTCCCCAAATTGCCTTAATTTTACAGGTAGGCAGAGAGAAAATGAATAACCCAAGTCATGCAGCACACCCAATGATAAAAATGTGGGAACAGAATCTAGATTCCTTTTTTCTTATATCTTTCCTCTGCTCTCCAGGCAACACTATGTCCTGTAATGCTGGTTTCATTTTAAAAATCAGTCACAACTGTAGGGTTGAGGAAAGGACTGAGAGGCTTTTTTTTTTTGATACATATGCTCTTGCCAAATTATTTTTGAGTATCTACCGTTCCGTTTTTCTTAAGAGCTATTCACAAATGTGTATGGCAGAGACATTTCTTGCACTACAGCTGTATTGCAGCCATTTGTCAGCAAGGCAAGACACTCAACACCCAGTTGTAGCAGAGGGGTTTGATCTGATGAGGAGTTTAACTGGAAGGATGGATACTTGATTTTAGACCTTAGTTCATTTCCCAACTCAGCCAGGTTGCTTGTCCTGTCTCTAATTCCCTACACCTGGGCACCAAGTTAGTATTTTCGTGCTTTTCCAAAGTTTTTGAGGATGTTAGTCAAGTAATGACTGAGAGGCACTCCGCAGTATGACATGGGGAGTACAAGCAGGCAGATAAATTGTTTCTGTTCTCTGCCTGGAAGAGCATAACTTTCGCAGTTGTGTGTTTCCAGTAGGAGCATTCATAATTAGGAATTCAGCAAGTCACTGCCCTGTGCATATTCCACAGCTGCTCATGGAGAAATCATTGTCTGTGAAAAATACTTCTGGTTAACCTGTGTGCTGCAACAGACATAAAAATTGAGCGCAAACTGGCCATGAACAGGCAGAACAAATTCAATTCGGGAGTCGCAGAGCTATTGTGTCCTGCACAATGGTCTGTTGTCATAGAGCTCTGCATAGGATCCAGGGACAGACATAGGAAACAACTAAATTTTCAAACGATTTTTAGTGTGGTTTCCTACAGAAATGAGGGATTTTGTGATTATTGTGTATCCTAATGTCTGTTTACATATCTCTTTTCCTCTCCCCTCAATAACTTTGAACCAAGTGGCACAGGAGGTTTTGTTTGCAGCTTGTTAGATATGAGAGAAAGTAATCATGAGAGGAAATGCTATAGGGAAATAGGCTCTTTTTCCACTTTCCAAGGAATTAATGCTTTTGAAAAACTTCCCTGGGGAAGTGTTTTGGAATATTGTCCTCTGTCACCATTAAAAATATAGTGAATAAATTGAGATCCTCATCTGAAGTAATTTCTAAGCTGAGACAGCCGCTGTCCGTGATTTACTGTGATTTACACAGGACAGAGCAGAGATCATCCAGGCCTTTGCTGACTGGAAGACCAAAGTGTTGAGAAAGTGTTGTCTCAAGTACTTGGTTTTAACAGGTTATTCCTTTAATTTCCTTTTGTTCAGGATGATGTTGAAGGGTCTTAAAGGCAGCAGACTCTGAGCTCAGTCTTAGGAACTGCTGGCCTAAAGTAATCAGAAAATCACCAGTCAGGCAGTCATGTCTACTGCTCTATTGCCAGTCAGTGAAAAAAATCAGCCTGTCTCCAGTAATTCATTCTGTGATTTAGGGCCAGTTTTGCAGCCATCTTCATAACTTCCTTAGACTTCCCTATGTCTTGTCAATCCTTAAGGCTAATATAAATAACAGTAGCCTTCATGCTGTTCTGACTTTTATGGAGGAACAGATTCAGCCAAAGCCCAGTATAAAGGATCTACACTGACTATCTCCTCCCTGTCTCTGTATACTTTTAACTGATGGATCAAGCCTGACCTTGCTGTACCCAGTGGGTAAAGAACCAGCATGGGACTTAGCTGACGGCAAGTCATCCATTTTGAGATGCAGGCTTGTTAATTTCCATAGGTGCCTGAAAAATTTCCAAGATCTGGACTTCTGTAGGTCTGTGCCTTGGTTTGCCACCTAGCAGATAGGAGGAAAACCTGCTGGTCTGTTTCACAGAACAAATTTCAGGAATGAATCCCCATGTGTGTCGTGCCCAGACACTACAGAAATGGCAGCGCTGCTTAGCACTGGTAGCAGTGCATATGCTTCCTTATAGATCCTCTCTTTGTTCCTTAGGACAAAATGCAGCAAGGACAGAGCAGGCTAGGCATAATCATTAGCTAGAGTAAATTGAGGTAGTCTGATGAATTACCATTTGGCACCAGCCAGAATGCCACCTGCCTGGCTCTAGAGCAACATACTGAGCTGTATAAACTGGGTGCTCCTCTACACTCCTAGGAAAACCAGTCAGGCAAGGATTCAGATTAAGAGTGTGCACAAATGTTTTCTTAATAATAATTAATACATGATTAATAGGAACAAATTCTGAAAATAAATGATTATAAGATGTCTCTATAACATGCTACCAGGATGATGGGGATAAATGATGCTGAGGCACCTGAAAGTTGAGAGCCCATTACTAAGCATTTATAAAGGGGAATGCATAAAAATATTTATCCACGGCTTTCTGAAACATGCTCTAATGTGTCTTCGAGCAATTTATCAGCTAAAAAGTAATTTTCATTAATCACTTATTAATTATTAATAAAGTGTTTGTAAGTGTCACCTTAATTTAAAGTGCTTCTGACTCAAGGTGCACTTTCAGACTTTCGTTCTTGAAGGAGATCTTGATTCCCAGACCTGAGTCCTTCAGACTCAAGCGACCTTGGTACATCATTCTTTGCCCAACCCACTCTAGGCCTCCACAACTGTTAGGCTCACAAATGGGACTAAGTCATGTTTCAGGAAATCACAATTTGTCATTTCAGAAGGAAACTTGATCAGATCCTCTCTCCCCACTCATATAGCTGGATGCCCAGACCTGGAAACGCAGCATTCAAATGTTTCAATTTATCACTACAGTGGAACCCTGAAGAGATCACATCTGCTAAGATCATAAATTGGACAAGATCCCACTTCAGAAGGAGCAGGCCCAGCTCGATATTCCCATTCTTGAACAAGGGACCAATTAGGCAGGCTTATTTACCTGCCATAAAATGAGATGTTAGCCAGTGGGAGAAGTCACTTAAGGACAACAACAACAAAAAGTCTTTCTGATCTCTCTGTTAGAAATGGCCAGCTTAAGAAACAGCAGCTCTTCCTGCTCTCATTCAACCTGTATGTCTTCCTTCTGTTCCTCCTGTTTCTTCATTGCTCCTTTCCTGTCAGTCAGCCCTTGCCCCTCTCTGCCTTTTCACCTTCATCTTACACATTTTATCTTCCTCTCTGCCCCTTCTCTCTCTCTCTTCTTTTTTTTTTCTCTTCACTGTTCTTTTACTTAATTTTTCCTCCTCCTCTTTTACTCTCATTTTTTACGCATACACATATCCCGATAAGATTTAATTTTGAGCTTTACTACTGAACAAGCAATCATAAAGGTCTTACATCTTGCAACAGAATCTGGGCTACAAAATGAACAAATTGCTCACACCACATTCCCTTCATAAGATTTTACAGTGAGGATCAGATCTTCCACTTGCCAAAAACTGGATTCAGGCCCCAAGAGACAGTAAGGGCTTAAAAAGTGATATTTTCTGCTTCTCCTCATAACCTTAATTCGGCTTCTTCACTAGATGGATAATGGTGTGAGAGCATCCAGAGTGGAAACAGAGAGAATCAGACACACATCTGTCAGGGATGGTCTGTCTACATTTATCCCGCCTCCGTGCTGAGGGATGGATGAGATGACCTCTTGAGGTCCCTTCCAGATGTACTCTTCCATGAGTCTGTGATTAATTGCCTTCATGATCTTCAGTTTATCTATCCAAAGAAATAAGCCTCAAAATCTCCTTCAAATACATATCCTGTGGGCTGCCTGAGAATATTGCCCCTCTGTCCCTGGACCTGCACCCTAATTTAGACTCCACAGAGGGGATGTCTCCCTGCTGATCCCTGCAGAAATATAGCCCCTTTCACATCCTCTAATAACAAAGGAATTAAAGAATAAAGCTGATTTATCTCAGTAGAGAAAAGAAAGGAACTTCAGCCTCTAAATGGGGAGGAAAATGTCTATACTCAGCTGGCCCTGAAGACAGAGACAAGGAACTGAATTTTGGTGAGGGCTGCTGATGGCATATTCTGGTTTCCTAGTACTGTCCCACCTCCAGCATAAGCAAGATTAATCTGTGGTTGCTTTCCTGGAGTAATGAGATGTGGTGTGGCACAGAGCACTACCATTCCTGCCAGAGGGGAGCCTCAGGAGAGAAGCCCAACCTTTTCAGGCGGAGGGTGTCCTTTGCCCACACTGAAGCAACGTTCATCCATGTAAGGATGAACATGGAAAAGGGCAGACATATTTTACCAAAGTGGGCCAAAGGGAGGAGAAGTGAAAGTAGTGAAAAGGAAGGGAAAGATGTCAGTGAAGGAGGGAGTTGTCACATCCTGCTCAGTCAAAGGGTTGACGTGACAGGGGTTGTACAGAAATTTAGCACGAATGTCTTATGAAAGAGAGATAGGAAGCATGGGACCCTCTTATCTGTCTGAAGAGATACAATCGTGAACATCACCTGAACTACTGGACTTCAGCTGATTTATTCCAGGTATTTATTTAACAGTGAGATACATTTAACCCTAAAGACATCTTGTTCTCTTCACAAGCTGTTGTGGACCAGCTTAAATGGAGATTGCTGTAGTACTGACATTTGGTCAGATATGACCTACCCAAAGAGATTTTAAGCTGACTCTTCACTATGGCAGTGAAGTCTTGTCAGTATAAAAGTGTGTCTTCCTGGAAAAGCTGCTCATGCAACACTAATTTACGGAAAAGGTGCCTGGTTAATGAACACAATGCATAATAAAGATATTGAAGACTTAATCTTGCATTTTTAGGCTGGCCAGATCTAGGCTATGAGTAGTTTATATTAGTCTACCCTTTCAACAGTCATGACAAAAATAATAGAGGAAATTAGTTTGGTATCACACTTTCTCTCTATTCTGAATCATCAGAATTCAAACTGAGTTAAAAATTAATAGAGGTGAAATTCAACTCGCTAAACATAGATTCCTACAGTAGCTGTGCACATTTGAGCTAGTACCTTCAACAGCCTTGTTAATCAAAAGAGAATTAGACACTTCCTACTTCCATGCACTTCAGCAATTCATTTTCTCCTAAGGTACATATCTAAACCAGAAAAAAGGATTTTATTAAAAAAAAAAATAAATAAATCTGATTTCCATCCATTGACCATAATGGAAAGTTACAGTAAACAGTTCAGATGCAGATTTCTAAAGGTTCTAAAGGTAAATGGGATTTCTAATTTGCAAATTCCAAATAAAAAAATTTATAGCCAGTATTCTTCCATTCTACAGAGTCTAGCAGGAAAATAGTGTCATCTCTATGGTTCATTCTCTTTAAGTACTAAGGAGCAGAGACATGATTTTAAACTGAATATTTCCTGTTAATAGGAAAAAACCTTGCAATTTTAACGTTATTTTTTAAATTCAACTCTCCTGAGCAATATTTCATTACTTTTCTTATTTCTTTAGTTTTTTCCTGTCTCCTTCCAACACTCTCACCACTTGTTTCTTTACTCCCTTTTCATCTTGAAAACAAAGAGCAGGTTGATCCCAGCTCTGGCCCTGGAAATGTCAGGCTGAAAATGTTACTCTTAGAGTGATTTGCATGCATTACAAAGTGACAGGTGACAGGAGCACACAACCTCGGCTAATAGATGATTAATGATGTGATGTTGGCCAGCACTGTTGACTCGTTTTCCTGCTCTTCAGGAAACTTCAAAGGCAGCTGGCATTTCTGTTGCCTTATGACAGGCTCATAGGTGAGTGTAATTGTTTAGTCCATATGTGCATAGCGTAGAAGTAGCCATGAGCATGTTCATGGAGCACATTTGTTTGTGTGTGTGTGTGTATGAGACAATGTGCAGAATTGTATGCATGAGCTCCTGCATGTTTCTGTGTGCATATGAGCTCCTCAGATACAAACTGCCTGGTTTCTGTGGGTTGCTGAGAGCATCATTATCCAGCTACTATATTCTGAATAAAATACCATGGACCATTTGGGGTTACAGTCTAAAGGAATGAAAGAAACTCACTGGAATTTTAATCTGGATGGAGAAAAATCAGCCCTAAAGTAAACAGTATGTTTGGAAGGGAGCCCAGTAACTAGCAATCAGAACAGGATTAGAAATAGGTCAAGGCTGTGAAGTCGGATCTTTTCTTCACACCCTTTTTTTCTCAGCAAAATTTGGGAGAGTTTAAGTCAGTATAGTGATTAAGGATGGTGGCAAAATGTGAGTTTAGATTTCAGCCCCACACAGAATTCAAGGCATAGTCTCACTTCCGATGCATGCATTATCAGTCTGGAGTCCAGTTAAAGAAGTATTTGGAGTTCTCTAGGAGAATATTCTTAGGCAGGATCCTTCCAACACATACACATGCCAACCTCTGGATTTAAAATCCCTGTACTTGGTAAAGGTGAAGGAAATCTTACACTTACACAAACCTTCTGCCTTCTGCCCTAGGTTTCCTATGCTGCAGCACTCTGTTCAGGAGTCTCTTTCAAAGTTTCTCAGCATTAGTAGAAAAGCAAGAAAATGGAAATTGTAGACAAGACTTAGGGTTTGCAGTTCTGAACAAGGATCAGCCAAATCAGTCTTTTAACAGAAATTAGTAGATTTCTGAATCAAATTTCTGCATCAAACGTGTGTGAGGGTTGGGTTTTGGTTTTTTGTGGTATTGTTTTTTTTGTTTGTTTTTTTTTTTTTTTTTAAATGGAAAAGAAAAAATGTGAAATTTGGTCTCTCTTTAAAGCAACAAATTGCTCAAGACCCAAAGTTGCGGTAGCATAAAGGCAGCATGTCTTTAAGGAGATCTTATAAAACAGACACAGTTTGTCTTTGTTCTTCCAATAGCTATCATTTGGAAAAGCACAATGCAGATGTCAAAAGCAGAAAATATATGTTCCTAAAACCAGAGACAAATGGCCAGAGGAGTCCTTGAAAGATTTGTATCTTCTGTTGATTAAAAGGGGAACATATGAGAGTCAGTGACCACTGACTGAGATAAATCTTCTGCACAGAATCACGTAAAATTGGATTTGAAAGGTCCTTGAGAAATCAGCTGGGTTCTGGGCAAGAAACCTGTCCTAAACAATTGAAGCCCATGTCTGAGCACCGAATGAGCCCCAGCATAGGACACACTTGGCAAATCAGCTGGACCCAGAACAGATTTTAAGCCTTTGAGTGTCTGCCTGAGCCCCATCAAACTGTGGTTTCTCATCCCTAACTGAAACAGAGAGGAAATAATCTTGGTAGTACCTCACAACTTGAGGCAGAGTCTTTGGTACTTCTGAGACTATCACTTTTTTGGTTTTCCTTGCCTCACAGATTGTTCAGTGTGTTAACTCAATCTAAAGACTTGCCATGTCCACTTCACCTCTCCCAGTCCTCACTAACCCTTCAATTTACAGGACATCATGTACTCCAACTCAGACAGTGCTCCAGACAGGGCAAGACACCAAGTGCCAGGACACCAAAAAGCAGAGAGAAAGGAAAGAGATGGGAGTGCTTTGTTTTATTTCAGACCTGTCAGATTAAGCAAGTCTGGAGATCTGGGTGATGGCACTTGTCCTTCATGCTTGCTTAAACTGAATTGCCTTGGGGAAAGATGAGATTTCTCCATGGTCGATGGAAGGAATTTTGTGGCACCAGGTTAGGTCAGCTTTTCTGAATTCTTCACCCACCTCAATTATTAGCAGTGTTTACAAGCGATAGATGGGATTTTTTCAGCCCAGGCCCAGCAAGAAGACTGATCTGCCTTGAGCTAGCTGGCAGATGGAGACATCGCTTTGATACTTAGTGTGGAAGAAGCCAGATCCAGGGTCACTGAGACAGTCTCTTTTACCAAAGGGAAAGCCTAGTTCTACTGCCCTTACCATGCCTGTCTTTCCCTCATGGTGAAGTCTGTGTCACCCTAGCTCATCCTATAAACAGCAGCAAAAAAAGTCTCAGCACTTCGGGCCTGTGTCAGTATCAGCTCCTAATTTGTGACATATTCATGTCACAGACCTTCATGTGAACCCGGGTAGATGCTAAAAATGGGGGGGGGTTTGTTTCTAGTGCTTCTGGAAATGCAGTTCATTGTATAAATTTTATTCAAAGTCTATTGGATAACATGTATATGCATGACTTTGCATGTTAATGTGTCAAAAGGGGACATCAGAGTGACAGAAAAAAAGGAAAGGTAAAAATCAACCCACAAAAATAAATGTTTTAACTTTTAAATATTGTTATGGTACCTGAAACTATAAGTATTATCATGGTAGAGATGTAAACGCATATACATATACAGACTAAGGAAATGATAGATGGCCAGGAAAAGACACATGGCCATTGACCAGTAATGCTGACATTTTTAAGTGATACATTAACTGGTACCTTCCTTGTTTCTTAGCACATTGAAAGGCTGCTTTGAACATTTTTCCCTAGGTTACTGGTAAGTATTAACTTCAGGTATCTGTAGTATGCTACTACCTTTAAAAGCTTGAAAATTTAAAATTACAAAAATCATTTTTCTTCCAAATGAGCTTTGTGAAATCTAGTAAGCATCAAAAAAAGAGAAAAAGAGAAAGAAAGCAAGATTAAAGTTTCTGGCTCACACTTGCTTTTGATTGAAATTAGTACCAATAGCAATGGAGATGCTTCACCATATTAAAGAATCTGCCCTTATTTCATCTATTGTTTTAAGCAAAATTTGGATGGCAACATTTAAGAAGCGTGGCTGATCTGTTAATTTTATTTTCTTTCGAACGCTGTACTGAACAAATGAGGCAGGTCTGATTCCACACAATCTATCTGGCTGACATTAAGAACGGAAATTTGCAGTAAAAGGGAAATTGTTTTGAGGAAAATTTGGCAAGCATAAAAGAAGAATTTCAGAGGGAAGTTGGTAACTGTTGATTCCTACTGATGCTATAATACTGGAGACATTGCTCACCTGCTACAGAATTGCAACCACCTTGGGGTGGAATGCACTAGCAGCTGCGAGTGCCAGTCCTGTTGTTTAAGACAACAGGAGTTTCAGCATATTTTCAGTGGAATCAATATTAGTTACTTATACTATACAGCAGCTGATTAGAGGAGGATCAGTAATTTCTTGTAAACTATTTCTAAGTCTGTTAGATGTAGAAAGTTCCTGGTATGCCCCTAAGACCAAAACGCTTCCACTCAAAAAGCCTTCTGCAGCTGTGCTGGACAGACCCAAGCCAGACTCACTGCCCCTGGGTGGGACAATTTCAAGAGTGAAAGTGGCAGCACAGTGAGACAAGGGAAGTAATTCCAAGATCTTGAAACTATTGTGAAAAGAGAGATGTAGCAACCTGAAGTTTTTCCTGTGATCTCAGTTGTAACTTCATACTGTTACCTCTTCTACAACCCAGCTCCAGAGGGCTTGCCAAAATGCTGCTCGTGCCTCCTAGAGACTCAGCGTGTGTATCCAATCAATCCATTTGATTTGTAGGTTAGGACTAAGTCTCATAGTCAGACCCAATGATCTCATTTTTTGCTAGCATGAATGCAAAATACTTTCAGTGAAAACAAGGGGATTGATCGAAAAGGACACAGGTAATTTAGAGCAAAAGTTGGGCTTTTGTGTATTAATTAAAAAGTTTGCTATAACCTATGGGACACATCAACTCTCTTGCAAAGGTTGTCATCTCTGCACAGCCAGCCATTTGTTTTGCTTTCTTCCTAGAGAAACTTGATTTTCATGATGGGCTGTTCCTTTTGCTACTGTATCCTCTGGGAGAGAGGTCTGGTCAGATGATTAACATTATCTTCTCTCTTAAATACTACATTATTAAAATCGGGCAGGGGTTTTTATGGCAGCTGACTAATTAGCCCCACGTCTCATCTCAGCTGTCAAAAATCTCTATTCATTGACAGTTTACTTTAAGTGGCTCAATTAGCATAACAAATGACTCACCAAAAGTTCTGTAGGCATCCTGTTGATTAATGTCATTTATTTCGCAGACCAGCAGTAGATGCCTGAGTTATTCCTAACAATTATTATATACGTTTGTATATGTTATGTGTCACTCTCAGAGAAGCAATGCAACTTAAGAGTTATTTGCAGACACTTAATAACAATAAAGAGCTTTCATCAGCTGCAATCAGATGGACAATTTCCCAGTTAGGAACCAGGTAGAGGACAAGACCAAGTTTCCTTGCACATCACACTGTATGCATCCAAGTTATATGATGAACAGAAATTTCTAAGAACATGTGATCAGACTAGGGAAGAAAGAGCCTGATCAGAAGCCTTGGAGTCTATCTTTTTAACTTTTGCCTGCTGTCTGCAATATGCCTTTTGGCACATTGGCCTGGTATATAGTACCTTTGCTCATGCTTCACGTACTCTGTGGGTAATGCGCAGAAAAAAAATGGCTGGGCTCTTCAGTTTCAGCTTCAAAGACTTGCCTTGGGATTTATGCTCCTAAAACTCTTATGTGATTTTGAAAGCCCAGTGTCCTAAGCCCCCATGGCCAGAACTGATAGCAGATCAAGGGGCACAGCACAGCAGCAGGGCAGCTACTTTCCTATTAAAACAGTACCCTTGATGAGTGACAGTGCAGCAGTACTGGGCAAGGGGTAGAAAGATGAGGTGTATTTTTTCCCTCAGCTCTGCCACTCACCTTTGGCTTGGCCTTACTTAACCTCCTCCCTGCTTTTTTTCCATCCACTTTGATTTTATCCACACTGCTTATGAGGTCTGTGCAGTCCTTGCCACAAGGACAGTCCCTCCCTGAATGTTTACGCAGTGCTTTACCCTACCTAAAGTCAGGGCCTCAGAAACCCCCATTATATAAAAAAACAACATTTCACCACAGAACAAATTCCAGGTAAGCACCACTGTGAGGAAGAGTGGCCTTATTATCAACTCCCATCAGATAGTATCTCTAATCAGATGACAATGTTCTGAAATTTCTGCAGATAGAGGTTTTCTGCCAGTGATATCAGAGATGGCCATATCTTACGCTGGAAGGCATTAGTATGGGTGCCTTCGTAATCATTATGAAAAAGTATGTGTGGGTTTCAGTTGTTTCAAAGTAATTCTCCTAGAGGAAGAAGCTTTTATCACTGAACTCTTTAATAAGGGCTCTTCCCCCCAGCCCCAAGAGGGACCGTGCAAGCTTTAAAGAAAGTACAGCAAGTGCTCTCACTACTGAAGCCACTAGGAGTATATTTTATAAAGCAATATTAAAGAAATACTGAGAGCAGAATAATTTAATCAGATTCATGAAATCAAATACCCCCAAGGCAGCGATGAAGATGCAACTCAACAAGTGCTGGCATTTCATTCTATAGGAAGAGGAAAATTCATCATTTTTTTTTTTTTTTTTTTTTTTTCTTTTCTCTTCTCCTTATAGAAGTAAAACTTGATGCTAAATAAAACTAAAGTCAAATAACCCTAGGACATAAGGATTAGTGCAAAGGCACCTTGGGCTTCCTCTCAGTCAGACTCTGTCCTATCTCTTCTTGTTTGGGAGCTGGAAACTATTCACTACTAAGGAGTTGGAAGGAAGCTTGTCAAACGTTTTTAAACAGCAGGTTTTTTACTCATCGCATGATCAATCACTGGCATCACCTTTCCTCTCTCTACTTTCATCATGTTGCCATGACTATATTATCTTCTGGTAAAGGGCAGAACAGCAGACCTTGATCCCAACCCGGGGTCTCCTCATACTGCAGAGATGTAACAAATATATATGAAATTTGGATCAAAAAGTTAGCAGAGGGAGAACCCTCTAAATCTTGAAACTTAAGGTACTTGTGTCCTAAGTGTGAGACATCTCTTGCAAGGAAAGAACTTATCACTTTTGTTCTTTTATGCTGTTACCTGTATATTCAGCTCATGGCTGATGGCCTTCCTGGGGTTGTTGCAGGAGCGGTGTTGCTGTGGTTACATCAGTGTAGGCTATGAAAATGATTAAACTAACTTTGATGGCAACACGTACTGCTAACTAGGAGGTCTTGGGAAAAGCTCTTGCAAGAAAAAAAGGTATGATTCCTCAGCATCTACTATGGCCCCATTTAAAAAACAACTGAGCAATGGCTATGACCCTTGCAAAACCACTTGAGAAGTCAGCTTATTCACATTTTCCAGGTGCATAACTGAAGCTGAGAGATAAATTCATCTCACCTAAATTTAACCATCTGAAGTTGGACATCAGGTTCTTTCCAGGCATCTACATTTGCTGTATCATCAACAGAGAGTCAGGTGCCCCATGCAGTGAATCATCCTGTGCTGCAAGAGGTGGTATCCATTGATTTACAAAGGTGCCTGTCTCTCCCTATTGACTGTAGAGAGAGCTAAGAAAAGTAGCTTAGACTGAATACCTTCCTTTTTACAGAGCTAAAATTAACTGAGAAGATTCCTATCTAGCTTTGTTTTCTCCAAAGTAATGCAAGAGAAAGTAGATAGCAGAGTAAATTATGCCTTCAGTTCACCAGGCATACATGCTGTGCAGGGGATCACCCTTCCTTTTTATATGGCCATCAAACCATCTCTGCAGGGAGGGGATGGGGTTGAAACATCAAATCTATGCACCTGAGGTCTGGGTAAATTCAGTCCACAAGCGCTAAAGTAATCTGGAAAATCTGAGTGAGTACAGACGAGCAAAACATTTAGGCAGAGCATGATCCTGACAAGTGGCAACAATATCCCTGAGACAGATTTTTGAAGAGTATGGAGAGAAGAGCCTTCAGTTTATGATGCATATTTAACAGCTAAAATATAGCAGCAGTACTGTCCTGTCCTGCCTCATGGTTTCTTTTTCCAACAAGGCCATCATAAATTTTGCCTTGAGCAAAGCAGAACTGACTGGACTCAATTTATTCTTCTTTAAAACACACACACACACACACACACACACTCACAAACACATTCACTAGAGAAGGATATAGAAGTTCCAGGAAAGAGCTGTAACTCAATTGCCGTTATAGAACAGAAAGATAATTAAGTAAATGTTGGCAGGAGATAGCATTGAATAACTTTAGCAGAATGAGTTCTTCTTTGCTTTGCCCTTTGCAGAAAGTATACCACATTCTCCAGAGACGCCACCCTAAATTGCTTTGGATAGCTTCGTTCTCCCTGAAGAAAATCAGAGAACAGGGCTGGAAGGGAACTCCAAAGGTCAGTTACCCCCACTACAAGGCAGGATCAACTCCAGCAAAGCTGGTAAAGTTGCATGTTTTCTCTGCTGTTGAGCAGGAGATTGGTCTGTATGTTGTAAAGGTATGCAGTTAACTCTTCCCGTATTAGTTACCTGGAACCTGGGAGGATGCAGGTAATATCTGAATCACTTCAATCTACAGTTTGGAGCAAAGAGAGTGTTTTTATAAAGAAATTAATAGCAAGCAAGACATAAATAGACACCCTGAAATCTAAGTGGCTTCTGATCATGCCTGAGTATCCAGAACATAAGGGAGCCATGAGCTGCAGTTACTAATTATTTCCAAGGGCAGATAAACAGCAGCTCTGCTTTTTATTTGTCCCATGTGGTGATCCACTGGGTTTGTAGACTTTGGCACATTTTATGTTTCAAATTTATCATGAGTTTATAGCCAGAAAATAAGTTAACAAAGGAAGAAAAAAACCCATGTTGTTGTAAATCTTGTAAGACTGTACTGTTTTTAACTAGAATATGAGAGAAAAAGAGCACGTGATAAGAAAAGAAAGAGAATGGAACAGCAAAATGTTAAATTGGCAAGTCTGAGTTAATTCTCATTGAGGTAAGTATATTTCAAGTAAGATGGCATCTCTTTAATGTCATTGGGTTTTGGACAATACATTTCTTGTTCTTTCTGAGTTCACTGAAAGAATTGTGTATCAAATGTTATGTGTGTGTATATATGTATATGCAGCCACCTTTAAAATATAATTATTTTAAATCAAAATCTTAGAAATAATTTATATCACTTTCTGTCATGGAAGGTTATTCAAGCTTCTTGGTAATGAATCTTCTTCTGAAACATACTCTGCAATCTTTGCATAATCATGTCACTATATTTCATAGACTACACCTTCAAGAATCACCACATGATGTGTGAAATGAAACAAAAATAGCAGATATCCTTAGATTGACTTTGGTATGGCAGTACTAATTTCTCAACCTTCAGAAAGATCAATATAATCTTAAAGTTTCAAACACATCAACAAAAATATCTTTGAGAGGGAAACAGAGATGCACAAGTGGGCTGTTTTCATTTAATAGGAAAGTCAGCACAAAGAAATCTGGGCTATCACCATACCTGAAATGTATGATAGGCTCAGGATGAGGAGAAATGTTTCATGATTGCACAATCACAGGCAGTTCTACGCTTACATGACATCTTTACTGCTGCATTTTGTATCTTAGGGTCTGTTATGACAACACCTGTTCAGAGAGTCTAATTTAAAAAATGATACTTCAAACAATGCTGTCCTGTGCTTGTATGGGAAAGAGAAGACGATCAATAAGAAAAATGCATCCTACTGAATCGGCAAAAGCCCAGCAGTATCATGCTTATCCAGGACATTGGATAAAAAGTAAAAAGTATACACAGTATGCACAGTAAAAACTATATGTATTTATCACATTATTAATTTCATCTCAGACAATCCTAACTTAACAGTATAGTATTTTGCTTGAACTAATCATTCCAGATCCTTCCATAATCAAATAAAGAGAAGCACATACCTCCAAACAGAGATTTCTTTTGTTCTTAGACATAGCTCGAGGATATAGAATGGTCATCTTTCATATTCAGTGGTCATCTTTCTCCATTGACTATAGAAGGGTTCTAGATGATCAGATTATCCTGGCTTCCAGACATCTAAAGGTTGTGTGTGTTGAATACAACCCAGTGAAATCTCTCATTTCAACCTGAAGTGGCTAGAATAACAGTGGTTGAAAAGCAGCTGAAAAATTTTGGGGTTTGTTTAAATGCATTATTGGAGAGCATAGATGACCTGATTATAATTTATGATTTGTGGTTTAGTGCTACCAGGAAGTTTAAGCTGCCTAAAGACTTTACAGTGTAAGCAGAGATGATGAATAGTAAAGGATGAAATGTTACAGTAACTCAAGCACTGAGATTAAGTGACTTCCTGAAGGTCACAACAACTATCTTGTCTATGGAAAAGAAGAATTGGAACTGGATTTCTTGAAAGTCAGCTCAGGGACCTAACTGCAAAACTCTTCTTCCCTCTTAAAACCATGCTAAACTATTTAATTCCTCGCACATGAATTGTGAACCAGAGTGGTAGCAAAACACTTCTGAGCATCATCAAGAGACTAAAAAAAATATAAAATTGGATTGTGGTTGAATCCCACAGTGAATCCACAAGCCTGAAACTGAAATCAGAACAAGAAAAGCACCTCAGAGAGGAAGAGCATCAGCTCCTAAGTCAGCAACATATGTTCTTTCAGATGAGTATTTTTTCCAAGTTAGTGCTATGAAGGTATAAATAGAGAGTACAGCAATGGGGAATGGTAGAGGAAATGGGGACTGTTGGACAGACCCTTGTGTTTCCCTAAGCATTTGAAGATAATCCCAGTTTTCACCAGGCAAAGCATCTAAGTTAGTTGTACCAGATTCCCTCTGCAGTCGTCTGAAAAAACAACACCACCTTTTGAGAATGAGTTGAATTGCCACCTGGAGTGCCCTTTCAATGCATGGACTGTAAGGAAACCTAATATTGACCCCCACTTAGAAATACAGTGTCTCAAGTTTGATGGGGGGAAAGTATCCATGAAGATTGGATGAATCGATGAACAAATCATGTAATGTGGATCTGGATAATTTGAGAATTATTCTGTGGATAATCAGGATTTGATGTTGAGCATAAAGTGTTGCCAGAGCTTTGTCTCTGATTTCAGAAGAGGCTGGATTTTACCCATGTTGCAGAAGCCCAGAGGAGGAGCTCAGTTTACAGATAGGACTGCCACAGGTTGTCTGAGTTTGGGACAAGCATCCAAAGGATGAATAGGACATCTACAGGTGGTCTAGGCTTCAAATAATCCTCTAGGAGATCATTACCAGCAGCAGATATCTGTATCTGAGGCTCATCTGTCATAATTTCTTAGTAAAGAAGAAATGAGGGAAAAGATCTGCCAAAAATATATATGATGGATCAGCCAAATTGTTTCTAAATGGTACCTTAGTCAGAGATCTCCACAGGGGACCAGCAGCCAGCTGCACTACACTATAGAGTAAATGCTACTGCTTTGGAAAAGAATCAGTGGCAAGTGATTTGCATTAAACATTTTTTTTTCTTTTTGTTGTTGTTGTTTTTGTTGCTATTTTTGGCTAACACAGAACTGCATCAGCATGTGAAATTCAGAGAAAAAGTGCCCAGTTGCTGATTTCCGGTATATTTTTTGTCTCCATGTTTAGAGATTTTACTCCCAACAGGGGGAGTGGAGGGGGGCGGG
>NW_020799142.1:28119385-28173504 GCF_003259725.1 Athene cunicularia
GAGTAGCAGGGTGGAGGTGGTGATAGGGAATCTGAAAAAACAAGCAACCAGAGAGACTATCCAGAGCCAGAAACAGCTTTTGTTTTCCAACATTTTCTTTCAAGCTCATGAATAAACAGAAATCTGTGAATTCAGAACATCTGCAGTTACCTAGCCTTGGAAAGAAGAACAGAAGAGAGAGAAATAGACCTATGCTGAAAACGACTGAACTCATGAATATGAACAGGGGGCATGGAAGTAAATGAAGCCCAGGGATTCATGGATCTCATATTGGGCTAAAGACGCTTTCAGTGTATGGCTGGTATGCAGCAGGCTCTGGCCATTTTCCTGCTATTTAGGCTGCTGTTGGGACTGCCGCTCTCCTGCACATGTTTGTCCTGGAGGATTGTTCTCACTGATATGGTGTGATGAAATTCATATCTAAACACTTGCAGGTATATGTAGGGATGGATTTAGCCATCAGCCTGGGCACTTGCCCAGAGAAGCACATTACTAGGGGCAGCAAAATGGCTCTGCCCCTCAGCTTGCCTGTTCTCATCTAAGGAGGTGTTTGGTCTGTTGGGGAGATGTTACACTCATCCTGCGGCACTACTCTGTCTGCTAACAGCAAAGTTCAAGATAAGGCTTCAGGGCTCTGTCCCCAGCTCCACTCCCTTCCTCCTGTGACAGAAGAAGTGTGGCCAAACCCAGACTCTCATCCTAGGAACAGAATCTCTACAGATGTTTCTCATAACCCAGACACACATGGATTTATATGTGAATACAACCATATACATATCTGTAATGATTGCTGTAAGTATAAATATGCAGGTAGGTGTGTAGATTAACATGCATCATATATGTGGACACATATGTATGGATTAGAAAGGCAAGCAAATACATTAAAAGATTTAAAAAAATCTAAGGCCGGAAAAGACCACTGGAACCATCCAAGAGATCTTCTGCCTTGCATTAACCAGTCTTTATTATGTAAAGTAAGCTCTGTTAGGCTTTGAAACACGCTGAAATCGTACCATATGATGAGAAAACCAACAAGAACAAACAATGAAATATTTAATATTCTCTAGTGGCACCGACAGTCTTTAAGCACTAACTCTGTCCACCATGCCTCTTAACTCAAGTGGCTAAAACTTGAGTATGGGAGACAAAAAATGGAGAACAGTTTTCGCAGACCTTTAGCAGTGAAAAAGCTTCATCTGAACAAAGGTTTGGGCACTGTACTTGAAGATACATGTGGACTGATCAGTGAATTCAGAGGAGAGAGGGTTAGAGGCTGAGAAAATACCAGTCACAAGAAACAGTAGAAAGAATTGTGCCTGCTTAGAGTGCAGAGGAAAAGAATAAGTAAGGATATGAAAAAAATATTAGAATATGTAAAGCACCTCACTCAGAAAACAGTTATGATGAGGTTTAAATTAAAGTGTGAGACATTTTTTTGCCTGGAAACGTTACATATCTTAGGGTAAGATAGATCCTGTCTTCCTGAGACGTCAATTTCTCTCCCCTGCCTTTGGAGCAAGCCTAGCCAACATGTCTCATTTCTGTGTGTGATGATGAGAACCCTTTCCAGGTGAGACAGCACTGTGCAAAATACAGATGTTTCATGAATCAGTGCCATCACTGGCAGGCTGCACTTTCTTTTTGATACCTTTTCCCTGAATATGTGCCACTTGCCACAGTTAGACAGGACACAAGTCTATGAATCTTTAATCTGAGTCAACAAGAGAGTACATATGCTCTTACATAAAAAGTCCTACCACTATACCACTGAATTAACTTTGGACAGATGTGCGCAGCATGAACATGAAACTATCTTTCATTTGAGATCCCTCACCCCACAAGCAGTACGTAAGGATGGAATTCATATCCAAGAATCAACAGCCATATTTTAAATACCCTGCAAATTCCTGCAATTCCTTCACTCTTTTATCAGGTTCATGAAAAGTTTGGCGTCTTGGCTAAAGTGACAGTGTTCAAATCTGACATGAAGTCATTTCCTACCTTTTAAAATGTTCCTAGGATTATCCATAAACTTTGATACCTTACAGAGGAAGCTCTGTTGGAAGGATGTGATTGCATTTTAGGTTTTGTTTTTTTTTTCGTTTGTGTTGATTTGCTGTTTTTTTTTCTCCATGAAAGCTTCAAAACCCCACCTCTCCTCTGAGATTTTTTTGGTTACCTCTTTTTTCTTGCTGCATGAGAAACGCATTTACAAGTCACTAAAATTAACTAAAGCTCTAGCAGAGTACTGGCTTCCTTGTCCTGCCTGAAACATATTGCTTGTGTGCATCAAAAGGACAGAAGTACAGTGATCACCAGATCTACTGTTTAAGCAGACCTTTTCTCTCTAGGTCTACTAGTCCTGGATAAGCATAGTTGTTTTTAAATACACCTGAGGCAGACTTGGAAGATTATGGTCTTCACTGTAGCAGAGGAATCAACTTAAAATCCAAGCACCCTAACTCTCATATGACTAAAGACTCTTCCCTCCTGAAGACTCTCTTGACCACCCAGCCATATCTCCAAGGTGTGCACCCCAAAGGCTGGCAGAAGCTCCCACACACTCAAAGCAGATTCGGTAAATGAGATCCAGTGCTCAGACTGCAGGTGAGTTAATTCGGTGCCATTAACTGCAGCCAGGGCTTCATCTCCTCATTAGGAAAGAGATAAATTATGCAAAGTGTACTCTTAGTACAAGCAGCAAGAGCCAACAAAAGACAGAGATGGAAGGAAAAATAGTCTGCAGAGCAGAGTAAATGCAACATGGCTTTGGGAGTGGTGGGAGGGAGCCCAGGAAGAAAAACCTTTGTCTTGCATCCCAAGCAGACCCTCCACAATAGAACCCCTTCCCTGACATCATTTTGTAAAACCTGATCTTTTTCCTGATGGTTGTCCCTTGAAGCAGGATATATGTAAGTTTTTTTCTCTGGGGTTGTCTTATTTTATTTCTAGAAAAAAATACAGTAGGGAAGACAATGACACTGTGAAATATCCTACAACCTCCTAAGCATGATAAAATATCCAAGGTATGGGCAGGAAAAAAATAGTTAACATTAGTTGAGATACCAGACCCCTCTCAATCCAGGCCCCTGCAGGACTGTCAACATGGTGACCAACCATTATGGCACCCTTCTGTGGGAGGGAAATCCTGCCAGGAGCTGGGCTGGACTCGCATTAATTTTCTCCTGGCCAACAAAGACTGACCAGATTGCAAAGAATGTGAACTCACGACCTTGATTTGTTTCCTCTTCAACGGCTCACTGGAACATTTAGTTTCTCAACCTCCTCTCTGCCTCCTTCTCTTTGTCTAGGAGCCATCACGAGGGGAGATACAGCCCTGACAATGCACCACTGTGGCAAATGTGCCCCACAGGAGTGCAGGAGGAGCACTGGATGCTAATGCATCTGGAGTCCATCATTCATCCCCCCAGCACAGGTAGGACTGAGCTGGAAGGACGGCACATCCAAAGCAGACTACATTTAGCTGGATACTTTCCCTCAATCACTGCATTAGCTTGTCCTGATCCTATAGTTAAAAACAGCTATTTATTCTATCACTACACGCTGGCAAAGATATATTGCACAAAGTCAGCACCTACAATTATTATAGTACAGAAAACCTTTGCTGTAGCACGTTTAGTGCTGCTATTTATCAGACACAGCTATTACATCCTGGCTCCCAACAAGGCTATACAAGTCTGGCACCCAGGAAGACAGCAGGTGCTCTGAATTAAACCACAACCCAGAGACATTCTCCTCACCTTCCTCTGGCTTACCTTAATAGTCTAGCAAGGATTGGGGTCTATCAGGAAAGAAAAGGGTTGCAAGAAAACACTGCTTATCTGACAGTATTTTTTGGCACCATGAAATGTCATGTGTAGGGGGGGGAAGTTTGTCGTCTAGTGAGGGAGTTGACAGGGTCTCTAGAAATTAGAGAAATTAGAATCCAAGTAGCTTATACATAGCCTTAAGGTGCCAAAGCCTCAGTATTTAATTGTAGTTGAGATTTCTTCGTGAAATGCTTATCCAATACTACCTGATACCCAAGAATGGTATGTCATGGTCTACCTGCCTATCCAGTCATCAGAAAGTGTATTGATATCACTGTTGCTGTATTTATATGCAATACCGGGGCTCTGGACATCTGTTTGGTATCTTTGCTATATCACCAAAACTTTATTCTATCATTCCCAGCAAAACCACCTTGTCAATGATCTGCACCTCAGATTAATTTGGTTTTATGTCTTCCAAGAGAATGGTATTTAAGAAGGTATTTCTTAAAGAATTCTCTCCAATTTTCTAAATTCAATGTTCCTAGTAAACTGATTTTTTTTTTCCCACAAACTATACAGATTTATTTTAATGATTAAAAAAGAGAGAAGGAAATGCTAGAGAATAGCTGATTGATCAGCAAAAAGGGAATTGTTTGGATACTTTCCTGAAAGCCTGCTATGCCAGAGTTCTTTCCCTCGCACTATCACTAATTTTCAAAAAAATTCAAGCCTGAATCTAAGAGTCTTCCCTGATGATTTCTTTCTGAAAAATGATGCATTTTTCTTCAAACATGATTTTTCAGTAGAAAAACGTTGTCTAAATTACTTTGATCAGCTCTTGCCAACATCTTTCTAGCCCAGAGTTGCCAGCGGCTACATTGAGTAATCTGGGTGTGGTCTCCAAGGAGCTGTGGAAAGCACCATCGCTGGTGATTGCACATGTTCTAGATGCCAAAAGTCACTCAATGCCTATCAAGTCCAAGTGTTTGTAGGGGAAGAAGCAAGTGTGGAGGATTTCTAAGTTCTATAAGAGGGCTGAAAGGCAGAGAAAAATATATAGGAATAGCTGAATGGTGTTCAGTACACAGCCAGGTACTCAGGGCTATGTAGTAGTTTTCTCTGTGTACTGGATGCAAATCATGTTGGGACACTTCTGTCAAGGATATTTAACTTTAAAAGTTTTTGGCATACTTTGAGATAGATGTATTTAGCTTTATTCTCACCAGCTTCCCACCAAAGACATCTTTTCAAAGTTGCTCCTGAAGGCCTTAAGCTCCCAGGCCTCCTGTTGGCAGGAAGCGTGTTATCATCTGAAGCACGTTGTCATCATATTATGGAGCTACTACTGACCACAGCTGCCTGATTGCTTTTCCTTTGTCACATGATAGAGGTGGCTCATGGGATTTTGTGTGATTGATTTATTTAGGTTTGATGATGATTCAAGACAGCGGTGTCATTTTGGTAGAAGAAATAAGCAGATCAGGTTTTGTGACAGAGGAAAGAAGAGAAAGGGAAATGAAATGATTCTTAATAATAATAGTAATATTAATAACTAATTCAAGAAGATTTTGCTTCTGCTCATCACTGCTGCTGTACAAGACACACAGAGTGAGTGGATCTATTGACCTGATATTCCTGCTTAGTGTGCAAGTGTTTCTAATGTTAGGATGACTATATTTAAGAGGCAGAAGCCCTTAAGAGGCATCTGCTGATGGAGCTGCAGACACCACCAAAGATTCATGCTACTAACTAGGGGAGGGACCCAGACAGTGGAAATAATTTGCTTAAAAGCATGTTGATTTGGACATCACTAATCTCGGCATTGATCTCTGCCGGCATTAACTTTGCTGTTAATGCAAATAACTGAACATAAGGATGCCATTAATTGTATTGATATAATGGAAGGCATTGCCCTTGACTTCAAGGCCCCCTCCTTGATTTAGTGCTTGCCAACGACTCAACATTTTTGTCTTCTCTCCCCCTTTCTGTTTGTCCAGTGATGTTTCATTCCTTTTTATGTCCCTGTTATACTTGGAACATCCTGTCTCCACGTTTTGCTCCTTCAAATGCTCCCTTCTTCCTGAAGGTCCTGCATTCACCTTCTTTCCCTTCCCCAAGTGCAATTTCACAACTACAACAGAAAGAAAGACTATTTGTCTGGAACACAACAGCAATAACACACCCAAAGTATTCAAGTCGTACTTCCATCATGGCCAATTCCCTCTGTGATTCCCTGGACCAAGAGGACCGTGAATTGCAGAAGTGAAGGCTTAATGAGGAAAAAGCAACAAATGTGACTTATCCATATGGCTTTACTGAGGGTATTACTTCAAAACAGTTCTTCTTCCTACTGCCCAGTTTCCAAACTGAATATTGATAAAAAGTGATGGCTCTAGATGAGTTAAAAAAAAAAAAAATAGTTTGGGAATTGAAACCCTTATTTCAGGAATGGATTTAGGGATTCTACATATGTAGCTTCTACAAAGGAAGGTTAGAAAAAGTCTGTTGCCCTTTATTATTACCTATTAGAAGAAAGAATTTCTGATGGCAGAGGACATTTTAGTTTAGTAAGGATACCACAAAGGATCATACTAGACAAACTAATCTAAAATTACAGTACAGTTTATTTTAACTGTAAGTCAACTTTCTAAGTCTTAAAAATCTTTAAATCAACTTTATTTTTCTACAAGACATGTTCAAGGTATGAAGCAATAAAAGAGTTATGTATTAGGGGGAAAGCTCTTGTTTTCCCGACACAAGTATTAATTTAGACCAGAGACTTACCGAATACATATGAGAACAGCTTTCTCTGACCCAAAGACTTTGCAGTGTGAAAAGGGAAGACACAGAAAGAGAAATACTATTGCAGATCTATCATGGGCAACTACAGTTTTCACTGAATAATAAAACAAGCACCAATTAACTTAATATTTTTCTCAGCCATTATTAATTGTTGATTTCCTGAGGGCACTATCATGGTAGAAACTGGTATTGAGTGGATCTGAAGAAGTGAGGGTATGGGGAAGATGTCATATGTGTAAGTGGCTTTCTGGATCAGCAGGCCTTCAGGCTGTCTTTTTCAACCAATCACCACAGTTTAGTTTAAAACAGGGTTGCTGACTGTTTGAAATGCTGTCAACTTTGAGATAATCAGAGGCATAGCCTCTGGAAACTAGCACATTGTGGGACTGTAAAAGGAAGGCCCTGCAGGGGAGAGTAGGAATAGTGTACGTAGCAGCATTAAATTGGCATGTATTTGTCAAAAACATCCTTTGCCACCTCTTTTCCCCAGCAAAAAAAAATTCCACAGCAAAAAACCCACACTCATCCTCCAGTTCCTCAATTAACATCTGAATTGTAATCAACAACATTGCAGTACAGGAATCTTTGAAGAGATGGGAAAATGCACGTTGTTTTGCAAACTGAACATGAAAATACAGTGATGACAGTGGGATTATATTGGAAATAAACGGCCAGTAGGAACCTTGGAAGGGCTTGATCTATTCCAAATCCCTTTTGGTCTCTTAATCCATAAAGCCTACTAAAGAAGTATGCTATTGCTAAATAGTTGTGTTTAGGATTTGCAGCTGGATTTTCATGTATCGTTGTCTATCATCATGCATCTGTAAATGCTCATTCAATAATTGTTTTGGACTTGCAAAGGGCTTTTCTGTTTGCAAAGCAGTGGTACAAATGTTAACTTTGAATAGCAGTTCTGTAAGTGGGAGATATTTATCAGCTGTGTTTTACAGATTGAAAACTAAGGGACAGAGGGTTATTTGAGCCTAGTTTAAAAAAAATCTGAGTTATTTGTATCAAAAAGAACACACAGAGCTCCAGACTTGAACCAAATCCCCTTTATAATCGTCACTGTAAAGAAATCAAAGTAAAGAGAATTCCTGTCTCAAAGTGGCTTTTGCTGTAATTATAAGACAATAGTGTATGGACAGGTGGATTATCACAGAAATTAACAAAAGTAAAAGTTATTTTTGTTTTTTCCCCTTCTTTTGACTGTATGGTATCCATGTGGGCCTTAATCTTTCCTATTCTAGTGAAAGGACAGCACTCACCCCAAATTGTCTTTCTTTAGAGTAGACTATGAGGAATGTAGTCTAGGCTGCTCCTGCCCAGCAAAGCAGCAGGATCTTGGTAGCATCTGCCTTTTCATTAGCACATAGAATATCACATGATCTGTCTCTCCTTTAAACTAAGAAGCAAGCCAAGTCATTCAGAAGGCCAAATTTCATGCTGTTTTATCTCCACCTACTTCAAAATCCAAGACCTAACTGGAGACCCCAAATATGCCACAGATCAGTCAAAATTCAGTGGTTCCACTGTTCCTGAGGAGGAGGAACAGATGGACAGGAACACAAAGCGGCTGACTGCATAAATCCTGTTTCTTAAGAAACTAGACTAAAATTAGGTGTTTTAAACTCCAGATCGAGGGTTAATGTTGTTTGGAAGTAGGTGCCTGAATACTAACACATATGGTTAGGACAGTAATTATTTATTTTACTGTTGTCAGAAAAAGGTTCTGATATCTCAGATTCTGTTCTGGTATATCATTACAGACTGTTATGTCATAAAATGAGCCCTAAATCCATGTATATCCAGGTAGGTAGGTAAGTAAGGTTTATGGTCATTTCCAGTTTAGCCATGCAGCCTCCTAACAATAACTTCTGGTTTCAGTCAATTACTTTATAATTACGTTTTAAAATGTCGTGTCTGATTTGAGCCAAACACTTGGCTTTTAGCCTTGCCAAGAGAAAGAAAGACTGTGGCATGAAATTGCAATATTAAAAGCAAAAACTGTGCCATTTATAGAGGTACTCACAATTCTGGGCTATATTTCTACACATAACTTTGGGACATGGTTCCACAATAGGTATCCTTCCATCACAGAGCCCTCAGAAGAGATTTCAACTTAACTATGAAATGATCCAGTGGCAAAGCAACGAGTATTAAAAGAAAATAATTAAAACAACAAAACCCCCACACCTCTAAAACCTCCAATCCTAAATAAGAATGTCACCAGAAATTGACTTAATTTAAAATTGATCCAA
Source organism: Athene cunicularia (assembly GCF_003259725.1). Taxonomy (NCBI): domain Eukaryota; kingdom Metazoa; phylum Chordata; class Aves; order Strigiformes; family Strigidae; genus Athene; species Athene cunicularia. Next base: position 28,128,222 of record NW_020799142.1, read on the forward strand.
ACAAGCAATTTTTTTGGTACAGCTGAGAAGGGCAGTAGCCCCTTGTACAACAGTGGTGAGGACAGAAGACTCTAAGATTGATAATGTGTAATTGTAATGTATATAACCTCTTTTGAGAGGCCAGCAAATGACTGTCTATTCTGCCACACACCCTATCTCTCAAAATGCCAGAGACTCCTTCTTGACTTCCTTTTCTCACCTACCCAGAGGAAAGGTTTTGCCCTGTGATGAATTTGCACAGAATTATGGAGAAGGTGAGCATTTCCAGTGCTCTCCGAGAATATGCGTGCCATGCAACAGGGCCAAAACCTGCTGCAAATCCTGGTGCAGCTGCAGACTTCCAGGGCTTCCACAAATCTTCCTCCCATCACTTCCCCCAGCATTCCCCACTACATGCCCAGATATGAATCATACTTTATAGCAGGAAAAGAAGATGCTGAAATGATGATAGTACCTAAATACAGTGGTTTAAGGACTGGAGTTGTAGCTGTGAAACTACCTTTGCTTTGCACAAGGCCAAAGCACTCCATGCTGAGTAGTCCATTAGGACTGCCACTAACTGTGCATTCATGGCACTCATATGTAGCTCAAATCTCCATTTTGGCTTTCAAAAATCTACCCCCAGTGTTATTCATATGCAGCTGTTTGTCTCCTTATGAACTTACAATGATAATAATGATAGTAATAATGACTGACACTTACATAGTATTTTCATCCAGAATGATCCCAAAGTGCTTTGCAAACTGATTTGCAAACGACTGCACACTCATAGTAAACACCCTGTACCTATGTTAATGCAATGTTAATGTTGCAAATATGAAGCAGCAAAAACCCCATGAAATGCAAAGGTTACAGCTTCAGGAACAACATGCTGTGCATCTTGCCTATGACAGTCTACCATTCACAACATCACCTGGCAAACGTTGTGCGGCAGACAATACCTCCTGAACCGAAGGAAAGGTGCTCAAAATGTTGTGCATCTGGGCATGAAGGTAACTGAGTGAGTGAGGTGGAATTTTCACTCAGTTCCCTTCCTCAGGTGCTGATATAGAAAGCTGAGTTCTCTAATTTTCTATTTTTATTTTCTGCAATTGAGAGGGCAATACTAGATGTATATGCCCAACAGTTAGAAGTAATGTGGCTAATGATGCTGCAATTGGACAAGGGAGGGAATGGAAAGAATCCTGCTGACTTCAGTGAATGCTGGATCAAACATTTGTTGAATTATCTGAACAGCAGCAAAATTTCACTCTCTCCCTTTCTTCTACTTATTATTGATATTGTGAGTTTCTCTATGTTTTCACAAAGGGGAAACCATTCTTTTCTTTTCCACCCTTTTATTCTTCAAACTACAGGGAGGATAATCTATTTTGGAACCAGATCTCACATGGCAAGTTTCAGCTGAAAGGCGTTTTACATCTATTTGAGCTATGTTCCTCTGTTGATAGAACAGATGAGCCCAATGTTAATGGTGCAAACGGTGCTGTTTTCAATGCACAATTAACCAGGTCAACACCGTGATGAATAAAAAATAAAGCTGGCATCAGGGAGGACCCCATGGAATTTGAAATCAGTTGTTTAGGTGCTTATGACTCCCAAAACATCCTCATCTCTCAGCAGACAGGTTTTTTAGTTTTTTGGTGTTTTTTTTTTTTTTTCCACATAAGATCAAAACTCGTGTGTCAAAAGACTAAAGCAGAAGAGTTTGAAGAGTGAATGGTTTAACAAAAACAACATCCTCAACCCTTTTGACTCCAACCAGCTGTGAGTTGCTTTTTGAACTGTCTGGACAGAGAGGGATTTTTTATTTTTCCTTTTTTGTTACCAGACAAGATGGCCTTGTGAACAGGGTGAAAGTGCATATGCAAACACAGTAGAAACTGACTGTATGCACAGGGCAAACACCCACCATCTCATAGGTATAGTTTCTTAAATGCAAACGTAAAAGTTAAGTTATCTGTTAGGGCAGTCATTTTTCACAAAATGGGAAGTAGAGTGTGACTATGCAGATCACTTAGTTGTTCTGGCAGGAGTTTGGCACTTGCCTGTCTGAGCTCAAGCCATAGCTTTTATTGAAGGGTAAACCTCTCACAGAGTGGGGAAAATAAGTACAATTTTATTTATCAAGTTCCTCAAGGCTTTTCTTGCTCTGTTTTGAGAGAATATATCCTGCCAGCTCTGTATTTCTTCACACAGTGATGGCACCCAGAGGGGGGAAAACAAAAAAAAAAAAAGTAGCAGCAATATATAGACTATAAATGATTTACTTGGAAAGGACTTCAAGCTGTCTTTGCCTCAATATCCATATCAGCTCAAAAGGGTTAAAAATCACTCCCCTGTTACTGCTGCTGTCAAGGTAGGTGGTAGAGTGGCTTCCCAAATCTCTTGCTGTTACCCTCAGGGTGACTTTAGCTTATCATTTTTGTACCATGAAGGCTTTCATCCCACCTCGGGTAAGATTCTGTAATGGTTGGTTTTGCTCAGCTCTGGGAGAAGACTGGTTAATAGTGTCACTTTGGAATTTCTTATTAACAGGCCAGCAAAACTGCAAGGTTGACAGCACTATTAAATATGACAAAGTCTTCTTTAAAACACTGACTGTTCGACTGGTGGAAGAAAAAAAAATAAAAATCATGGCATGATTTATACCCGGTTGTACGAGTCACAGACTCTCCTCTATATCTTGTGCCCAAGGAATGATCGCTCATCTACAGTTTGCAGTGTCCTCAAACAGCTCGTCACAGATGGCTCATTTTGACTCTATAGCATTGAAACACGCTTGTGTGTCACCCTTCACCTTTCCTGGACGAACCACCACCTTTTGGCTCCCAAGTCCAGGGTTTCCTTCGAAACTGAAGCGCTTGTAATTGATCCCTACATTGGACAGCTGGCTGTCCTGAATGGGAATGTCATGTCCATAACAGGTTACATCACTCTTTGGGGTGAAGGTTTCATAGCTATCTTGATAAGGTGGGAGGGTATCTCAAAGCAGAAGAGCACTTTCAAATGGGATTGAGGAGTTTATTAAAAAAGATTTTCTGGATATACCTGGAAATTTTTGAGACATACAAGAAAAATGCATTAGGAGTAGAGTAGAGTAGAGTAGAGTAGAGTAGAGTAGAGTAGAGTAGAGTAGAGTAGAGTAACAAAACACAGACATAGTGGACCAGATCAACAGCCAGTCTTAGTTCAATAGTCTATCTCAGACAGTGGTCAATACCATCTACTCCTCTGCAACAGGCAGAATACCCTTCAGTGGGCAGCTATGGGGATAACATACTCATAAGGACAATGTTTTCCTAAACCTCATTAATTAGAAGTTGGTTTAAGCACTGAAGCAAGAAAGCTTTTATCCACTTTGAAGCTCTGTGATTTTTTTTTTTTTAAATCCTCAAAATTGTAAATCTGGGTGTTCTTGCTACCTAATAGAAGTCTAATCCTATTCTCCCCCTTCCCCTCCTCCTTCCAAACTGTCAAAATTTTGGGTTCATGGAATAGGAACTTTTTTTTTTAAAAAAAAAAAACAAACCACAACCCTGAATTGCAGCTTTTGTTTGGGCAGGACTGAGAAGCCTGTGTAACAGCTTGCAGCAGCTCTGCCCAGCCTTGAAGAAACAAGGGAGAAGAATGACTTCAGTCACTGAAATCAGAGATGACCAATTTTATGTTATCTGCCTGTAATTGTTAAAGCAGCCTGAAAAATGCCCTTCCATGTATTTTCACTTTTCACATTTACCAGCCATTTCCTTCATGAAACAAGTCTAGTAACTAAACTAGCTTGGAGGGGATCCAGAGGACATGGTTAGCATCCTGTATTTTACACATCTTAAGTGCATGTTTCTTGTCTGGGCCACTGTCTTTATACCCCATTTGAATAATACAAGGTTTTACTGAGAGGAAGAGGAAGAAGTATTATCCGAGGCAGTAAGGAGAGATATCAGCTCTGCCTCATTTCAAATGCCATCCCAGTGTCTCATTTTACTGAATGAGTTGTGTAAGGTCAAGAATACAACTGCAGGGCTCAGGGAGAGAGGATACTGGTAGTATTTTTCTGCATGAAGCTTCAAAATGTTTAAAGACACAACAAAACATTTTTAGGCAATATCTTATAACTGCCAGACAGTGGAGGTTTTGTGTGTTTGGCCAATGTTTCCTGTTTGCATTCCCCCAAATCTTTGAAGTGTGTGTGTGTGTGTGTAGGTTTGATTATTGGTGCAGGGATCTCTAAAGAAATCGTATGAGGTATTACGTTTTTGGTTGTTTCATTATTTTATTGGGGTATGTCTTTAAACTTGCCTAGTCATTAACTCACCATCTATAATCTTATAAATAACAATTACCCTTCTAAGGAAAATACTATTTCGTTTTTGTATCCCAGAATTTTTAAAGAAGAGCCCAAATACTGTGCTAAAGGTCTGTTCCCATGTGGCCTCATGAGCTAGTGGGCTATTGCCAGAGGTCTCCGTTCTCTTCTGTAGGTAGTGATCCTCAGACAGGCTTCATGTCTGGAGATGAACTGCTCCTTTTAAAGCACAAGAAACAAGAGATGCAATCTAAAGGCAGAGTTGAGCCTACAGAGGTAAATGAGAGTATGAGTCATTCCAACTCCCACCAGGTCTTGCTCCGACACTCTTTAATAAAAAAATGCAGCTTTCAGATGAAATACCTTATTTTTAAAATGTACTTGTACATGAGATGGTTTTTTTTTTTTCCAGGTGAAAGTGGAATGTATTTTGAGCAGATGCAATTTTAGTATTTGCCCACTGAGTCCCAACTTTCAAAGGCAGGACTTCCCATCCTGACATCCAGTCATGAAGAGGTGGACAGGATTTAACAGTTCAGATCCAAAGTGGTATAGAAGTCCTGGGAGACAGCTGAAAAATCTATACTCAGAAAGTGTCTGAAGAATACATCTCTGCTTATCTATGCTTGCATACATAAGTGAGTTTCTGTTTTATTTTATAACAAGATATATTGACTAACTGGGAGCATTTTATTAAAGAGAAAAATCTGGGTAAAGCTAGCAAACTATTCACTGCCAAAATTTACCCAGAAGTACCTGTGTAATTGAATTTGGTTGACTTTAGCAAGATATTTGATTTTCTATAATTGGATTGGCTAATGGGGGGAAGAGGGTGGGGAGAAGGAGGAACTGGAAAGTTATCTATCTCCCTTGACAAAATGATCCAGTGTCTTGGGAAATTTCTCTGCCCTCAGGGAAAGAAGAGCCAGATAAAAACATGATAACAAAGCAAGTGATGGACTGAAGCAAGAGGTGGGGCTAGAAAGCAGGGGTTAGTCCATGCCTCTGCTACAGACCCCTGGGATGCTTGTGGGTATCAGTCTTCCTGTGCTTAAATTCTCCACTCTGTGCCTGTCTTATTTCACATTATGAATGCTTTGGGGTGCTAGTGTGCTGCTGTGTGCTATAGTGCAATTGGATAAGAGCTGGACCTTGCTACATCACATAGCAAAACCATGCTCTCCTATTGAATAATCAAAAGCCATGAAGTAAATGAGGATATAGGTAAAGGATTTTGAAGGTCTGTTTCTATCACATTATTGTAGACACATTGGATTAGAGGACTTGAGACATTTATTTTGGGGCATTCAGCAATCCTGGACATACCCACTGCTCACGACTCTACTGTGTGTGTGTTTCTCATGAAGAAGCATTGTGGGGTTTCCCTTCAGCTCATTTCCCATGGTGATAGATGTCATTAGCCTATCACAGAAGACTAAATGTTATTATATATTTTTAAGGAGTATGATGAGTTTTACCAGATCAGAGAATAGGTCCATCCAGCTAAAAAGTTCCTCTTATCAGCCCTCCCCAGGAGTTGATGCTTAGGGCAAATGTAGGCAACAAAGATTATATTTACCCTGAATACTCTCCTAAACTCCAATTATTTTCAGTTCAGGAGATTCCTGAGATGTGGTATCTGTATAGTCAATAACCTTCACTGCATTCCCATATCTAACCTGCATGCTGGATCCATGAAAAGCAAGGAAAGAAAGCCAACCCCACCTTATGCTATAGCCATGTGATTGGCAAAAATCTAATTTTTAGTAATATGGAGCCTACACTTGTCACCACAGCAAGATCAGGTGGGATAGGAGCAACAATTTAACAAGGGAGATAAAGACAGAGACCAACAGTTTACCTAATCCCTCCACACTTATTATACAAGTAATACTTTTATACTGGTGATATGAATATATTATGTTTGGTGGTACTGTGACACTTTTGATAATAGTATCAAGAAATACTCTAATGCTAACCTTATTATTCATTAAAAATGCAACATTTTCATTTTAAAGGATTTTAAACTGTCTAATCAATCTTCCCTAAAATGTGACACATTTAAACCCAAGATAGAATAAAATATTTGGTTCTTGGACACAACTGCAGTTTGAATGAGTGCTAGAGTCCTATTTTAGTAAACAGAGTTTGTTTTTCTAAAGAAATGAAGCTGATGTGATCAAGTTGTGTGTGTTGTTAGTCTATGACTCTTTCCTGATTACATTATTGCATGATTCAACTGAACATACATCAGGATACAAAAAAAATAAAGCCTCAAACAACAAAACACTTTAGCATGGCCACTGAGGGGAAGGGTTATGTTAGAAGCTCAGTCTTATTAGACACCAGAGAATTCACAATAGTGAAAGTCGTCATGAACATCTTGGCCACAAACTTTAGCCACTGCATGCACTTTTTTAGATATCTGAAAACCTAATCATCAGATAGATGGTTAGGTCAAGTCAGAGGAATTCCAGGTTCACGTGTGCATGGCTTACAGAATAAATTCTATTTTATTTTGCAGATAGATGAGCTATTACACTGAGGATTGTAAAACGTTTTGGAATTAAAATAGATAGAGGAGGAAGAAAGAAATGGAACACATACCTAAATCTTTTTTTAAGATTTAATGACAGTCTACTTCTAAGAACAACCTGTTGGGAGGGATGGTTTTATAGCCTCACAAAACTGCAGTCTGAGTTACCCTTGGTGTAGCGTTCCTTGCCTGCCTGCTCTTTGTAGGAAATTGTACTCTCCACTATCAATATACATGAAGTCAACTTCCTTAATCAGTTTAAAAGCCTTTTGAAAATGTATTTTGTGGGTGTCTCACTAGCTGAATCTTTTATTTATGGGCTTGTACCGGGATGGTCATTTGAATTTTTGTTGTGAGTCCATATTTTATTATGCATTTTATTTGTTTTTTATTGAAAGCTTTCTGAAGCACTAAGAAAGATGCTGGGCAAGTGACTGAATAAAAGGAAACTAATTTCAAAACCCCTCTGTGATCTTTCTGTCTCATCCCACTGCAGATAAGCACACATCCAGACTTTTGCCCTGTATTTCATAGCACACACCACTACTTTCTTTTATTTTCATCTTCTATGAAAACCTAAACAATTTGTGCTGTTTCTAAGAACAACCAGCATTAGAATGCTAATAGATGTGATAGACACTGCAGTAGGTTTATTTATTTTGAGTCTCTTCAGAACCAGAGAAGCTTCTTTATTTTCTTAAAAGTTTAGGATGATTTTTTCCATAATGTTCCTCTCTGTGCAATAAGTTTAATAAAAAATAAAATTAAATATAACTTAAAGACATTTTGGGAACTTTTCAATTTTAAATAAGATAATTTTGAGATCATTCTTTCTCCTTTCTTTTCTAAAAAGAAATCCTTAATATCATTACCAATTTTTTTTGTGGGGGAAAAATACAATTTTCTTGAAAAGAGAATGGAGTATATGCTTTTTTTCCTGATTTGCTTTGTATTTTCCTGTGCTGCTCCCCATATACTGGCAATCCTTCAAAATGGGCTATTCCACAGACAGATGAAGTTACAGTGTCCAAGTCCATAAAGATACTTCCCATTCAGCCTTCTGGCCTATTCTCACTTTCCTTTGGAAATGGATGAAAGATAAAATCTTAAAGGAAGGCAGTGATCTGTTCAAGAGCTTTTTACTACTGGCTGACCATGCTGCAGGAGTAAAATGTTGCCCTTCCAAAATACCATCAGTTTTGAACAGAACATCTGCTGATAGAATTACACACAAATATAGAAAGAAAAATGAAAGATGTGGATGAGGACCAAGGAGAATTTTCTTAAATGAAAAGTATATTAGGTTGTAACCACCATGGGAAATAAAGAAAGTTCTTTTATTTGGGATCTTGAATACTCAATCAGAGAGATCAAGAGAAAATATACAACAGAAAACAGTTGGCAAGATTGCATCCTACATCATCTAATCCATCCTCCCAGCTCTTTTTTCAGGAATGTTGAAATTGTAGATGTCTTCTGAATGTGGCTGTCCACAGCCATGTTACTGGAAATTTACTCATGATGAGCCTCTCCACACAACTTCCCTTTTATTCCAGATCAATCTGCTTAGAGACAAAGGAATCCCTTTATGTTTATATTTTACTTAAAAGGTTAAGTCGAGATCCCACTTATAAAAACCCAACTTTATAGGAACACCTGTTTTAGGTTTCTTTACCCACATTTAGCAGGTCTTTCACACCAATGGCATGTATGTTTGTCAATAAATTTACAGCAGTGATCTTATAAATTACACACCATATGATGAAGAGCAAAACAGGTGATAACTGCATTAATCACACACTTTTGACCAGGTCACCTGCATTGTGCACACTGATTTATCACTGCTGTGTGAGAAACCGAAACCTAGGATTTCAAGAAAACAGTAGAAGAACTGACAGGTCAGCTCCCAAAGTGCTTAGATACTAGTATTTTCTTCAGCACTTGTAAATAAGTCATATGCTGAAGTCAGGAAGATGAACTCTTATTGTACTGTAACATCACATGGTCCAGCTTTTTTTTTTTTTTTTTTAACATAAGTAAAAATCTGAGACAGCTTGAAAGACTGAACACCTGTAAAACTGTGATGCTTACTTTTTACAAAAATAAACATTTAGGTCTGACTGAGATAGAAATCTTGTAAGAAGTATTTCCCTTAAGTCTTTTGCATAACACTCAGGTCAGGATGAGCTTTTCATCACACTACTACTTAAAGGTATGAAGATATCTGGAGATTAAATGTTCTTTGGAGCAAGCATCCTTGACCTGGCAAGGGGTTGGGGGTTGAACACTAAAATGACAATCACAGTCACCACATAATCTGGTTTATATCTTTTCAAGAGGATGGCACACTCAAACAAAACATACTCCTTTTGGTAAAGATGAAGCCAGCACACAGGATCCATTGACACCATGGATACCACAGTGATGTAACGAGCTGCTGAGGAGTAGGAGATAATAGTTTGGTTTTGATGCCTCTAGGATATTTCTCCTCCAACAGGCCAGAGAAAGCTTAAGTTTATCCAGCCGGATGTGGCCACTGAACATAGATGACTCCATCTGAGCTAGTCACTTCTGATTTTCTCTATAATGAACAAAGAGAAATGGGTGCTTTTGGGACACAATTCATTTGACTGATTTTAGATTTCAACATTAGGATGAGAGGAATCACATTATAAAAGAGCATACTTCTCTCTACTGACCATAGCAGAAGCTCATGCTGATTAGCTCAAATGTATATACCTAAAAATCTCTGCAGCTACAGATGATGTGTAGCATGTCTGTATAGAGAGACTGTAATGGGAGTTGTAGTAAGAAAAGGTGAGACAAGGGTGAGACATTTAATGTCTCACAAAGGTGAGACATTAAATAAAATCTCATCTTTTCTTATTCAAAATTTAAATATAGAATATGGTAAAGTGGCTGAACAACAATTAACTGACAGAGTTAATGAGATGGGGGGAAAAACGCTCTAAACAGAATGAGCATCAAGTTCGGTATATCAGGATTCCTGTGTGTACCTTGCAAATTTACAATGTCAAATTGACATAACTTGAAGGAGATGGCGGGCATTATCCTAAGAAAAAAAAAAAGGAAAAAGCAACTCATTTTTAATTTGCATATGCATATTTATTTATTCAATATAGCAGCAAATTCTGCTGTTCTCTGAGTGGCACCTTTGCATCTTACAAATTTCTCCCCATTTGCACAATTAGTGCTGGCAGATAAATGTGCTGGCTGGTGAAGCATTCTTTTCTATCTTCTCCCCTGCCAAGTGCAGAGGCCCCCAGATATCTTGTTGAAACACAAAGCAGAAGCATATCACTGACAGGCTAATGTGCAAACTTTGGATCATAACCCAGTGTGAAACTATTCTCTGTGGTTCATGTAGAGTGGTGGGACCTCTAACGTGTGTTCACCAATAAAGTGGACATGCAGGCTATAACCTGTGTGAACTACAGAGATGTGTGAGATCCAGAAAAAACTGTTTAGGATGAGCTGAACATATGATATGGATAGTGATTAGCATTGTGAAGTGTCCATCTCCTAAAACATCAACACCCCAACAGTTCAATGGTCCAAAATTCAGAACTTTTGAGTTCTGCTTCCAGCTTTGACCTGTTCTGTTAATTTTAATGAAAGACCTAGGTTTCTCAATAGCTGTTTATTCACTGGTGCAGCAGTTGTGTACTGTACTACAGGCTGTAAAGCTTAACGGTCATAAATAGTTCCTTATTGTTCGTTTGCAGAAAATAAAACAGCAAATATATATATTTCCTCGTATAAAACAAGTTTTCCTTGGTATTCCTTTCTTCCACTGCAGAGCATGCCCCAAAACACAACTAAAGGAAGAACAGGCTAATGGGGATATCATCTGCAGGGGCCAAAGCGTACCCATTGGCTACTTTTCCTAGGCCACATAGACCTCTCTGAAATAAGGAAGAGATTTTCAATTAGACATCAAATTAACAAGGCACTTATGATGCTCCATTCCTGCAGGAAGACATTAGTAATTTGTTTGTTCCAAAGGCGCCACTCATATTCACACAAAATGGCATTTAAATGTTAATCGAGTCAGGGGATGGGGAGTGCTTGCCAATCACTACGCAACTTAAGGTCAAGGTTTTTGTCTTAAAGGAGGACTCAATGTTAATTTTAAATTTAAAATTCTTGACAGATAGCAGGTTTTCAAATGCCTGCCACAATATGGCTTGTTTGATTCATTTTAATGAATAAGTAACTCCTGGTAAAATGAAGGTCTCCCCATGTCTTCAAGGAAATGGAAGGGCAAAGAGGCACAGTGGACTAATCCTGCATCCACTACAGGGAACAGGAAGCAAAACCAATTTAGACTTCCATTCATCTCCTTGCTCCCCACATAGAGACCAAAAGGAGTAATTTACATTCTTACAAACACTAGGCAATTATTGGAGGTTTCAGTTTAAAAGGAAAAAAAAAAAAAAAAGTTCTCAATATTAAATTCAGCTTTGACTCTCTGTGCTGGAGGAACATTTTAGGTGCATGTCTGTGCACATGTTTGGTTTTGTTGTTTCCGTACTTTACACTCTTTGATAGGTTTGGTTTGGTTTCTTTTGTGTGTGTTGTTTTTGGTTTTTGGTGTGTGTGTGTGTGTGTGTTTTCTTGTGTGTGTGTGTTTTCTCCTTTATTTTTTTTAATTTTTTATTCAACCTTCAGAGTGTATCTTTTAAATAGTATAAGGAACCTGTGATCTCTTCCTGACTTTTTTTTTTTCCAAATGTGTCAGCCCTCAGAAAGAGCCAGAGGGCTTTTCCAATTTACCCTTGGCTGTTGCAGGCTGGGTCTAGGGCTGACATCCCTCTCAGGCAGTTCTTGCCATTGTTACACAGGTACATGACAAATTGTCATTTTTCCCAGGCAGTCTTGCTGGGGGTAATTAATTCAGATTGCCACTAACTCAAACTTGTGACCTAAGCCAGGTAAAAAGATACAAGGACTACTTCTGCTGATGTTGCTGGGAGAGATTGGAAGGGAATGAGAAGAACTGCGAGTGATCAGTGCAATCACTGAGATACTAAAGTTTTGCGGATGCCCGATAGAAAGGGGATGAAGTTAAACTCTGTGTGCAGAAGAGAAATAATGTGCGGTGCGGTGTGGTGCATGCAGTGGTAGATGAAAGAGAAGACATGGATCTCATAAAGGAAAGAAGCCATATGAATATCACTCAAAATTATTTGTCTCGATGAAGTCTTGCATGTAACTAACTTAGACATACAGACTGTGAAGTTAGCTGAAATGAACTCCACACTAACTGTTGATAGGAACAGCAAGAAAAAATTTAATTTGACCTCTTAGATCAATGAAACTATCTTCTACCATTTCCTGTGGTTAAGCTGGAAAGTGATGTCTGCTCTGCTGGAAGGCACGTTACTGGTGTACGGATATGTATGCACAGAACTCATGAACTTGGATACCTAGTGCTGTTTGAGCCTTTGTGAACCAGTCTCTCTCTACTAATTTTTAAGCCCCCAGCTATAATATAAATGAATAACATTTCCATGACTCACCAGAACGTTTAATGTTGTTGAGATGTTCAGTTTAAGCAACAACACAATTGCTTTAGATAGACAGTGTTTGAAGAATGAAGGGTTTTGACTGGTTTTGCCCCACCTAATTAAAGAGGACAAGTCTCCAACATCTGACTTTATAGAAAATGGAGAGAAATGGGTGAGAAATAGGCCTCTGCAGGGAGCTATTCAGTCCAGGGTCTGAATCAATCTCCAAGAATGTCAAGACTCCTCAGTTAGGTGAAATGAATCTGGACGTTAAAAAATATGGTGCTGGAACTACCTGTCCGTTATATACATATGTAGTCCTCGACAAAGAGGCCTCTGAACTGTAATCTTGACCTGTGCATGTTTCGATAAAATTTCACAACCCTATAACACACATGGCTGGCTCATTCCTATGTCATCACAATTGGCACATGCCCTTTTTGTGATAAAACATACTTTCGCTCACTAAGTTGACATCCAATTCTATTGAAATAAGAAGCAGACAATCTCCCAGGCCTCTTAAAATCTGCAGGGCAGGAGAATGCTAAAACCCCATAAAACTAAACAAAATTTCGTACGTGGAGCCAGAAGTAATCTCAAGAAAAAGAAGCAGATCCACCTTATGAAGTCATGTAGTCCAACCTTCAGCTAATGCAGTACTGTTCCCCCAAAATATTTTTGCTGTTATTTCAGAGTAACCAGAAAGCTTTGAGTCTCATCTTTGATAGTTCCTAGCCTGTGTGATGGTGCTTAGGGAGAACTTTCTATAGATATATATTCCCCAATTACTAGATTCTATTTATTTATTTATTACTATTTGGTTTATTCTTCCTTATGTGTGAGTCATTCTGAACTCCATGTATAATTTTTCCTTCTCATGATAGCGCTTCTCTTTACAGAGTTACCTAAATTCTAATAGTTAATGAGGAAAAAGATTGAGGAAATGAGTTATCTTTGCATTTGTTCATAGCATGAGTAAGTTCAAACACACAAAACTAAATTTCATACTGGTCCTGAATACTTTAATTTATAAGTGACAGGTCACTTACTTCTTCTGCAGAGTAAATACCAATAAGATGTAGGATACAGAAATATGGCACTAGTAAGTGTCACCACTGCTATCTTTTCTTCATTTCTCATTTAAGGAAACTAAAAGAATATCCCAGGAGACCAAGCTGCCAAATAATAATATAAAACTCATTGTTTAAGGCAGTAGTAGAACAACTGCTTTGAATAAAATGAGATAAGTCTATGATTTTCCATTCCAGGAAAATGGAAATCTATAGGCTCCATCAGATTTGGTTAGTTATAGAAGCAGTTAAATCATGTCAAGCTATTAATGTAATCTGTAACCTATCCACTGTGAGTCACCTACAAGAATTTCTAATCGGCACCTTTCCCAGATAAGTGTTTACATCATTATCATGTCTTTGAATGTCAGTGTCAAGACTAGAACTAGATTCAGAACTAGACTGGGAATCAGGAGAACTAAGTTCCTGTCCAACCTGATAGTAATCAGCTGTAACCTCAGGAAAATAATTTAATTTCTCCCAGTTTCTGCTTTTATTCCCTGTCTTAATCCTTGTTAGTTTTACTTGGAACTGGTCAGTCCTTCAGTGGGGACTATACTTGCAGCACTCAGCACAGTGGGATCTTTATCTTGGTGGTGACCACCATGTGCTACTGAGATATAGAACAAGAGCAACAGTTAAAGCAAGTATCCTCCTCCACCTTCTCCTCCACCAGAAACAAAGAAACAAATTCCATACCAGGCTAAAAAAATGCATAAGTAAAAAAAAAAATAAATAAATCCTTGTTCAAAAAAACCATTATGGGAGCTGTTCAGATACTAAGGTTGAAGAATTTAAAATTCAAAGAGATACAAAAGCCATCACATTACCCTGAAAGAAGAAATTTAGCATCTTGACTGTTTAAGTTCTTCTCTGGACTTTGCTTTCCTGTCTTCTTACAGATCCCCTCTTCAGATTTAGAGAGAAGACTCTGTGTGGCCAAAAACTGCCCTGCTTTTTTCTGAGCATCCTAATCTGTGTAGTGTCTTGACTGAAATATTATCACTTCTTGGGATAAACAAAATGTAGTGCGGTTCAGTAAGTGTGGAAAAAATTACTTCTGCTTTTTCTGGGGAAGCAGGAGAAGGAGTTAAAGTTAAGATGAACCGAACACATGAATGCACTGTGCCTGCTGGGGTCTGGCTGTATATTCATTATACAAGGTCAGGGTCTCACTTCCATTCCTCCTAGTGTAATTTAGGTAAAGCCACCACACAATGCTTGACCTTTCCGTGGGACAAGCTCCCTGCCTCCCTCCTGACATGCTGCAGTAAATTTGTGTGTAATTAAACATAGTGTTCCGACACGCCGGGTCTCTGTGGCCACCTGGCCTCCCCTCTCTGGCTGACCTTTCAGATTGAATCCAGCACCGACCACCAAGGCCAGGAATTGGCTAGTATCGGAGTGCAGCACAATAAAGTCAGGCATGTCTGCTCAGATTAAAACACGCTCCCTGCTTCCCCTTCCGCTTGGACCGGTGGAGCTTACATTGCACTGCATGCTCCATGTTGAATCAGGAGTAGGATTTATGGCTGAAGAGTAAGAAGGCCGCTTTGCTCCTCAGTCACATTTCAGCTACCCCTTGGGCACAAGATACCTCCAGGTCCCAGCCACAGTGAGAATCCAGTGGGCAAAACATGAAGTATGTGGGAAGACTAGGTCCTTCTCCAAGGAGAACACCTTAGAGGGATGAAGGCTCTTCAGAGTAGGGCCCTCACAAGATTACATGTGTTGTTGTTGGCCTGGGCTGATCTAGTCATCTGTCAGATGGAATAATAACTCTGTGTCACGAAAGTGGGAGAAGATTAAGAGTCTAAGAACTAACTATGAGAACCTCCCCTAGTTCACGGGATTTTGCCTGAAATGCAGAACTTCTGCCTGTAGGAAGCTGTGGGAAAATACCATGATATGGTGCCAGAAGGTACATGCTTAGAAATACAGCTGCTTTGAAAAAAAACCAATTGTATGTCAATACTGGGCATCTAAAGACATTCTTTGGAGGTTGCAGATACCGTTCTGAAAGGACTACAGGAGCAGGCAGCTGTTGCACAGGACTTGGCTACAAGACTGAGAGTCAACTCACCTATCTTCATTCATCTATATCTACATTTGAACGAATCCTCTAGTTTTACTTTGTAGTCAAAGGAGAGAAACTGAATATTCCACACATCTGAGCAGCTTGGACAGCCATGGTGGCTAGAGGTTTCAACCATTTTGATTTATAGAGATCTGTTAGAGAACACCCACCCTAACTTCTTCATTTACTCACGGATCAGTGAGCACCGTTGTAGTGATATAAGGGGATCTCAGAGGTCCTTTAGGGCCCTGAAAGTCAAACTGTTTGTTCCCAGCTATATAAACCTCAGTATATTCAAGTGAAATGACCTCTTTGTGCTTCATTTTTTCTAATAATAAAAAAAAAAAAAAAAAAAAAAAAAAAAAAAAAAAAAAAAAAAAAAAAAAGACAGTGTAACAATAATATGAAAAACTATGTTTCTCTAAATTACGGTAGTATATTACCACCAGCTATGACTAGCACTATCTAGAATAATCAAAAGTGTGAGAAGCCTGAAAATGAACAATTTTGAAATAACACTTCTTCAAGCAAATGGCACTGCAAATCTGGGTACATCCCTTGGAAACATTTCTTTGCCATGACAGGCGTTTAGGACTAAGATTAACTTCCTGTTAGTAGGAAACATCATTATCATGCTGTTTCTTTTCTGCATCAGAAATGAAGACACCACAAGGGAAAAGGCATTGCAATATACTTTCAGAACAGTCTCCATCATTAGAAACTCTGCTGTTTATCATCACCTTCCTTCACAGACAGTCCTAACAAGGAAATGGTGGTATCTTAGGCATCTAAATGACCTTTTGGGTTCAGGATTTTCAGATGCACTGTATCAAACCCATTACTAAAATCTTTTCACATAACCTTCCCTCTGCTTTTCCTTTACACTCTGATGTTAATAATTCTCAACTCCATCTTGCTCACGGCTCACGATGCCATTGTCCTCTAGAAGTTTCATGATATTTTCTCCGTCTTTACATTCCATTATTTTAATGGGGAGAGAAGTTAGATTTATAGGATAGTAATTGCCAGGACCAGAAGTAAGAAACAGAAAAAGCCCTATTTTTTTGTAGGTCATCCAGCCATTTCCTTTGCCAGCGTCTGAATGTTCCTTCTTGCATACGTTCCTCTGTTTTGCCCAACGTGCCTGTAAGTCTCCTCAGCAATGGATTTTCCACCCTTTCCTTTGGGAGATCATGGCTTGATATACTCCACTGCCAGTATGCGTTTTATTCCTGATATTTATTGTGAGTTTTTCTTTGCTTAATTGTATCCCATTACTCTTAGTTATATTCCCATGGACCACCTTAAATAATTCCTTCTGTCACTGGCATCTTTCTCCTTCAAGTTTGTGTATTTATTTCTTGTCATGTTAATCACCTTTTAGGAAAAACAAAATCTGTCAGCACCTTCATCCTTGAGATATAAAGGAGACATCTCTACCCTCACAATTAAGGTCATTCTTCCTGTTTTAAAAATCACAGAAATATCTATCTAGGTAAAAACAAAAGATAGTTAAGAGAAAATGGATAAGCTTTACCATATAGTGGAAGTGTAAGACCATTATAATAAGAAGCTGAAAGAAAGAGATTTACACCAAAGGGACAAAACCCATCTAGTAGTTTTAAAACCATAACTGAGGGAATTATCTGGTACTGTTTTCTTGTGGGATCTTAGGAAAAGTGATCCACTTGAATTGTAGTCTTGAATTGGCCTCCTTAGTAACCTTTACTTTATCCTGCAACACTCCTCTAAAAGGTAAAATAAAACCAGAGATCTGAAAAGAAAATGCAGCATTTCAGTGTATCAAAGAAAAATACCTGGACCAAATCAAGTAATTTGGCTCTTTCTATGCTGTCCCCCTCCTGCAGATGGGCAGTTCATAAACATCTCTTATATAGATTTAGGAAGAAGCAAAGTTCTTGCTGGATGAAAAATCTGTTTCCTGCCCACTTTGAGTTCTAAGTCTATATTTTGCAGTTTCTAAGGATCTAAAATACAGGATTTCATTTCAACTATAGTGTGCAGATTTGGTTACAAAGTGCATGTTATATCACTGTAATACTCCTTACATCACCAGGGTGCAAGGAGGATTACTTAGTTAATGTCTGTAAAAGGCTGGGAAGTGCTGTTTAAACATTATTCCTATGACCTCTTTGTTTTTTGGAGCTGGTTTCATTTCTTTTGAAACTGTCACTAATACTTCCTTGACCTTTTGATTCAGCTGCAGCAGCTTTGGCAAGGAACTCCCCATTGAGGTTGCTCATATTTCATCCATCTGATTTACCCCTGAGCCTGAAGCACACTTATTTACAATCAGAGTTAAAACATGGGGCAAAGGCTGTTGAGTTAGTTCTTCAGCCCTGGCCAAAAACCTGCAACACAAAAATTTTCAAAAGTGGAGGCAGAAAACAGAGACGAAGTATGTCTGTGTTGAGTCCCTCTTGCCAACATCCTCCTTTTGCAGCTTTTGAAGTGGGAGGAAGAGATGTAAATCAAATCTAACAGAGTGTTAGATAGAGTAGAACTGACATTTGAAGCTGCAATACCTTAAAGTCAATATCATCATCTCTGATATTTACTGTAGCATACAATCCTTGGATGAAATGGTAAAGTTCACTTCTTCCTCTCATACACACTACATTGTCATAGGTGCTGTTACACACACACTCACATACACAAACAGAGGGAAATTAGAACTAGCTTCACCCGAACATCCAGTGTGTACTTGCATCTAAGGACATCTGCTGCTCAGAGTCCTCAGAAGTGCTGTGTTGATGGGTGAGACACTTTTTAAATATGTCAGTTTATATATAAGTTGTCTTAGACAAATGCTTTTTCCAAACAGAAATACTGGTCCTGTTTGGGATGGCTGGATGGTAGAGAAGGCTAAAATGACTAAAGAGATATAATATCTGAAGGGGCCAAGTTTTGGGACTTCTCAGGTGGGCTGAAGCTAACAAGAATATCACCTTTACTTAGACATCTGCAGTCAGACAGTCAGGACTTTTTGTTTGTTGTCAATGGAAAGAAACAAGCAAGCCCTGGAAACACACAGTTGAGTTATCTGAGATATGTATCTCAGGATGTGATGAATTATTCTCAGGAGAGGACTATTTGTCTCCACTGACTGTAAAGGGCATCTAGCAAAACTAGTCCAAACCTAGATGTCTCTCTTTTGGCCTTCAAGGTTAGGGCAGATGGATCACAGCCCAGGTTATATTTTCTCTTTAGTAGGGAAAGATTATAGTTCTTCAATGCAGGGGAAAAAGAAGAGTATGGAACCAAGGACTCCAGCATTTTATTCCTAGCTGTCTAATGAAGCTCTGGGGTGATCTGTACACTTATCTGAATGGTGTGGGATTTTCTTCACTCAATTTAGGCACTGAAATCATTGAGTTATTTCCAAATATATCCATCAATTTCCTACTTTACCAATGGAGTCTGCTCAGTGCCACTGAAGACTTCCAGAGAAAAAGATTCATTAGTTTAACCACTGGACCACTGCTGCTCGGGTCACTATACTATTAATGGAGGAACTGAGTCTAAGGTATTTGGTCTTAATGCAAGAATATCCTTTAAACCATATACCGGATGCTATTTTATATTTGTTGAATTATCTGTCATGGTCCTTAAGAAAAGCAAGGTGAGAACAGATGTTCAAGTTCCAAGCAAACTCTATGTTTGAGTCCTCTTTTCAGTGAATGAGTACATCTTCCCATTTACTTCTCACGTCTTTAAACAGCATATTACATGCTGTCATCTCTCACACTATATACCATCATCTCTCTTAATGTAAATCTTACCTTGGCACCACTTGTGCCAATATGAGCACTCCTACACTGAATTCAAACCCTCCTTCTGCAGCCATGCAGAGCTCAAACTGAGATCTCAGTAAATGTCTGGTGTCTCAGACACTAACATCTACTGTTGCCACAACATTGTCTCAGGAAGGACCTGATAGCATGTAATAGTCTACCACAGAGGTACCCAAACTTATATTGGTGTATATGACTACTGCTGCTGGCAGTGTGGAAACTCTTGGACCATAGCAGGACAGGGTTATAACCTCTGCCTGATCACCTGAAAGAGAAGACCATGGTAGACTGAGAGTAAATTATCCTGGGAATTACAACAAATCACTGAGACAATAATTTCTTGAGCAGACAGGAATTCTAGGCCTACTTCAATGGATACCAGTGTTTCTAGATGCCAGAATACTCCATGCTTCAAGTGACTTAGGTTGTTTCTCCAAAGAAATGAAAAAAAAACCAACAAAAAACCACCAACAACAACAAAAAACCAAAGGCACCATCCCTCCCAGTTCTGTTTCATTATAAATAAGCCCAGAGTTGCCTCCCTGAGAAATGACCACCAAGACGGTCGACTGTCTTGACTTCAAAAAGAATCCTGCTCATTTTCATGCCTTTATAATTTTACATGAATTAAACACTTCAACGTGATCAAGCGATGCATTCATCAAGTATGGCATTATCTTGGGAGATGAAGGTATTTCCTTTGTCCCTGTTTTTTTTGATGGGAATATTTTTTCCACTGCTTTGCTACTATTTGAAGGTCTGGCCTTCAAAAATAGTCATTCCTATTACTACAGCATCAGCCAAAGTGGAAATAGCAAAAGACACAGAAAAGACAACACTGGAATGAACAAAAAAACTTGTAAAGCACCTTCAATTTTTTAGAGAGGATTTGAAAAGCTGTCAGTTTTCTGCTGCTAGCTGACTAGTTCCCTGTACCTCTAGCCACAACAAGAAATAATAATGATGCTTTCCACTTCTTATTTCTTTACCTGAACCTCTCAAAACTCTTGACTAAGTTTGAATTTGGCAGTCTGGCATCTGGGGAAGCCAGATAGGTTTTGTATGAATTCTTTCTCAGCTGTTTTCAGGATTTATTATCCAAAGACATGTGCTTGGATGGCAGGAGTTGACTTTATAGGACAGAGGACCAGTGCTGAAATAGATCTGTTTTTCATGACAGGGAGCATTACAAACCTTAGCGAGAAGTGACGTTTCTTGCCTTAGACACATCAACTCCAATGAAAAGAAAATGGTGTAATCTTCTTTTCTTTTTTGGTGATACCAGTGCCTACCCAGATGTTCTTTCCCCACAGTCCCTGGATCTCAGCTTTCCATTTTAAGAGCTTTGTTTGCACTAAGTATGTACCCAGGTCTGGGCCCCAGCTTGCCCCCTCCTTTTATTTTGACTTTTCTATTTATCAAATACTAACTGGTTTTCACCACTGGGGAGGGAGCCTGTCTCACTTAGGCTCTTGTTCTATGAACAGCAGAATTTCTCTTAATATCTACCTCATGGATTCTCTTCAAATTGCACTTGAATTCTGTTTTTCCTTACAATAAGGGGACTACACCTGGAGGTACTGAGACACAATTTATGCTTAATCTGTTAAGGATGCTCCACTTTCTTACTGTCCCCATCTTGAGGGAGATGATATTTCATTCACCTGAAGTGTGACAAGTTTTAGCTATTCTGAAACACTCAGTAATTGGAAGATGTTCTTCAGTGTTTTGTATTTTAAAGTACAGATTAATGTTTCCCTTGTAAGAGCATCAGGCCCCTAAAATGAGATCAGTCTACTCATAAGGACTGCAGTCTCATTCTACTGCAGTAAGTCCATTGGGTCCAGCTCCTGCTGATCCTATCGATCCACTCTGGCAGCCTGAAATAACTTTACAATGGGTGGAAATCCCTGATGGAGAAGTCCCTCAGACCTCTGATGGGAGGAGGAATGTAATGTGGCCACGCTGCTCTTCTTCATGCAGCTCCTGATGGACTTGGGAAGTAGAACCCAAGCTACAAGATATGGGAGGCTTCTCTAGACTTGTCTACACATGCTCCAGCCTAGTCAGAAGCATCTGGACCCACTAAGATAGATAGCTTTTATCCTATACCCTTTCTTCTCTATGGTCTCTCTTCTTAACATGGCAATAGGTAAAAAACAGGAAACATGGCCTTCAATTTTTTTTTGTGCAGAGACTAAAGGCTATGGATAATAACACAACTTTTTGGAATCAGTTTTCAGAAAGCTTCAACTCTGTTCTCCTCAGAACTCTTCCAAAGCCCTGCCTGTGCTCCTAATCAAAAATGAGAATGAATGGGTGAACACTTCTATATACTCTGTTAGGTCATCCTGTACACCTATTGTGTTAATTTAAAAGCTTTGGATAACTCTTTCCATCCCAGTTTATTGGATGGCATAATTACTTTGTCAAAGAATAATAAGAAACAACAACAGAAAGCCACAGGTGCGCTCATTGTTTTCTACTGCACTCAACAAGCTGACCAGAAGAGATTGAGAAGGCCAGTTGACTGTTGTCTGGAGACAGGAGAGGACAAGGAGATCTCACCAGTAACCAAGATCTAGTTCACTGGTGGATCTGGTTTAGTTAATAGTATTTTAGTTGACCTTTGCATTTTGTGACTCAGTTGCCCTACCTGAGAAAAAATAAAAGCAAAAATAAACTGAGATGGTTTTGCTGCTTCAAGAAAAATAATACTGACTTCCTTTGGACCCTGCATTTTGGAACTTGCTTACTGGACAATATAACTGCCTCAAACTAGATCCTAATCTTGAGGTGCATATCAACAGTTCGATATACATACTATGAGGTCTTGACCTCAATTAAACCCATATCCTATGGAATTTAGTGGGAATAGCATGGGTGTGCCTTATATGGAATTCAATCAAGCTTGTAGTTTAATAAACAAATCCAGGTGAAAAGGGGCTAATAAGTACAAGAATTACTGAAAGAACAAGCTTCCTTTCACAGTCAGAAAAGGGCCCTAAAACAATCCAGAATTTTAGTTATGATAGCTATAAAAAAGGAGTTTTTAAGTAAAAGACAAAAATACACCTTTGACAGCATTTTATTTACTCATTTAATTGATATTCACTCTCCGAGCTGACGCATTTTCGTATCAGAGTAGGATGATCTATTACTTAGCAAACAGAATGATCTAAAGTAGAGATGGAAGAGATCTACTGGGACAGATTTTCAAGCAATTTACATACACTCTTATATATACAAAATATGAGCATTGGTGCACCGATAACTATACGTGCAAGTTTGCATCGATGCATATGCAAATCAGGCTATTGTGTAAGGTATTATGTCCAATCAGTGATTCATTTGGTGCAATTAACCAATTTCTATGCAGAACTCTTGTAAGTGGCATGCAGATTAATACAACTGTGTGCAAAGCTTACACCAGCGTTTGTGTACTTAAATGTTCTGTGTATCTTGCCCATTAAATTAGGGTCTGTTTTAATTAGACCATGTAATTCAGGCCAGAACAGATCACAGTGTACTTGGGAGTCCAGTAAATAGAAACAAAAACGTATTTTCTGATATGCTATGTCATTCAAAAGCACCATGAATGCCTAACTACTTCCTTTGGATTATGAAATCACAATCACAGCCTATCAAACCTTAACATGGGTAACAATTTTTTTCTAATGTTCAGTCTAATTTTTCCCTCACTTAGCTTAATCTTATTTCCTCTAGTCATCCTCCCACTCTAAACACCATCTCCCACAGAATCATAAAGTGGCTGCTCTATTTGCTTAATTCAGTTACAATATTTCTAGGAAATGAATTATATCTGTATGAAGAAAACATGAGATCAATGGATATAGAAGGGGGACCCTCTTCTATGAGTCTTGTTGGTGACAGGAGACCTATTTTGACAAGACTCGACAGTGTTCTGCTTTAGTAAAAGTAAACCTTGAGAAGTACTTGCTAGACATTGTATAATAATGCCCTATACATTTCTTTAGTTCATCTCAAAGCCAGGCTCAGATAGACCCTTTTCTATGGCTAGAGAAAGTAAAGCAGAGAGGAAAAAGCATCTTCCATGGCATCTCACTGTAAATCAATAACAGAGCAAGGATCAAGCCTAGGTCTCCTGAGATGAAGGCTAGAAACAAAATCCAGTGAGTGGAAGGATTTTCAAAAAAATCATATCCGAAGCCCTGGTTCTTCAACTAGACCTACCCTGGTAGGTCACTGCAAGCTTAGGTTGTGTTCAGAAACAGTGAAATGATCTCTGAATTCAGTGCAGGAGTCCTTAAAAGAGTACAGTTCAGCCCTCAAGGCTGCAAAACTGCAGGGGCATTTAGACTGGAAGGGCGTCTTCTGGTCCAGGCTCCACTTGAAGCAGTCCCAGTTTAGATAAGGTTCCCTTCCTTAACGCAGTTATTTATATAATACAAAGATGATTTTTATATAATTTCAATCCTTCGATTAATGTGTTTTCTTTAAGTATGGAATGTTTATTTTACTAATGCAAACATGTCATGATGAAAGGGGAAAAAATAAAGTCTTTAAAGGTAAAAATCTTGTCTAGATACAAAGATGAGGTTTATCTATGGCTTTTCCTTCTGTGGGTGATGGTTCTAAACCAGTATAAACTCATGGTACAACACTGAGTTAACCCCCCCTTGTTACAAAACCTGCTTTGACTAATGGCTTGAAACCATTCTTCTTTATCAGACTTATGTAATATGCTTTGCAGATCACATCTCTTACAGCTCTACTAGAAGTACTTATTCTATGTTCAAGGTCCCCTTTCCTATATATCAAACAACACAATAATGAAGAATTATACTGAGTTGCTAAAATATTAGTGAGAGAGGAAGAGGGAGAAATACATTTCTGCAATGTTTTGAACCTAGTGTCACTGGGATTTTTTAATGCATAAGAGGCAGAGTAATTTTGCTCTAGTTCCACATTAATTCCTCCACAATATGCATTGGGGATATTATTTTTTTACAAGACGCTTTAAAACCAGGCCTGAAAACAAGCAAAATCCATTACTGACTTACAGTAAATTCCTAAAGGATTCTCTGTAGTTCTGTTCCTACTTCAGAATGGCTATACACACACAAACAGGTTCAGCAAACACGGTAATAGATTTTAAGATACACTACCCTGAAGAAAATAAGACAAGAAACAGTAGACCCCATTCAGAAAATTTATTGTACTTCCTTAATTTCTAAACCTCAAAAGCACAATGGGCACTTACAGTACATGATCATTTTTAATTCCTAGAAAGTGATTTAAATGGGAACATTCCTAATGATGACTTCCAACAAGCCATTCAAACATGGCCCTGTTCCTAGATTTGAACACTCTGGTAAGGCTTGTAGCCTTAGAGCTTCATGCTTAATATGAAGTAGAATTAAACTTTAAAAAATATTCTTTGCCATGTTAGTAGGAAAAGTTAGTAACCGAACTGTGAATCTGTGATGATATATATGCATATGAATACATATACGTATACATACTGTATAATACTGCAAAGACAAGTGATGAGTATTATTTCCCTTAAATAAAAAAGAGAAGGGAAAAATGAAAGAAGAGATACAGTGTTATGCTTCCTAACAATATACAGAGAAGGAAGGAAAACTGGAGAGTGAGCATAGATGACTGGACAGAGTGTACAGACCATGTCTATTGAAGCTATTCCTTGGGATTAAAGGGTTTTGAACCAGATCATATGGAAAGCTGTGACTGCAGATCTGGGAAACAAATTAGAAGACTGATGAATGAACCTCAGACCTGAGAGGACTGAGTGAGGAGTTGACTTTTCATACCTGAAGGACTGGATGCTAAAAAAAAAGAAGCAAGCTAAAATTTTCACAGAAGATTTTATTATCTGGCAACAATAGTTTTGCCCATGATGTTTGGAAGTGATGTAATAGTTGGACAGATACCTGCAGGTGAGTAACAAATGACACAAACATTTAATATCAGCTATTTAATGTCTAGCTATTACCCCATGATTTTTGACTTAGGTTGAGGGTTAGTCAGGTAACTGAAGTTGCAGTCGGAGTGCCACGGCTCTTTGTTTGCTCTCAGTAGCAGGGATAGTGAGTAGTGCATTCTACCAGCACTGCTCACGCTCACAGAATGAAAGGCATGGTAGACAAGTGCATTTCAGAAGTCTGATTTTGAGTCTGAAGATTGGAAGACAAGGCCAAAAGAGTTAGTCTTCCAGGTTTTGACTGCAGTTTTGGGTGCCCTGTTTGAGTCCCCTAGAGTAAAGCCACTGGTTGTCCCGACTTCTCTCTGAGCTCAGATTCCTGTTGCTTCTCAGGGTCTCACACTGTCTTTACCCTGCAGTGGTTTATGTTATGTTCCTTTCACCTCAAACATCTCACTTTAAACCACACAAAATCAGAGCCCAGCCTGACAAATATTGCTCAGAGTCTTGAGTCTGCCATAAACACAGGGAAAAAGCTCCAGGTCTGGGATTTTAATTAGGAACCTGACAACTTTTGTTGCTCTATTGTCCACAGCTGCCTAGACATGACAGATGTGACAAGATGAGATCCGATACGAGGACAGGTCCTCTTAAATCCCTCATTACATCACTTCACCCATAGTGCATGCAAAGGATTTGGAGACACAACATAAATCCTATATGCACATATATAATCTCTTCCTTTGTTGCACAACTCTGCACTAAGCCAAAATTTTGTAAATTATAAGCAGCAGCAGTGAATTCAGGTGGAAACAGCAGAACAGAAAGGCATTTTGTTGTCACAGGAAAGATTTTTGGTCTCTCTTCTACTACTTCCCTGTAATGTTTTATTAATGTATAAGCAAAGTCTAAACAGCCACTGAGATTTCCCCATCAAAAGCAGGGGGGGGAGGAAGACTTCATCTCAGTTCTATTTTTAAAGCAAGAGGAGGGGGGAGAAGTGATTTTATATTTAGACTTTCAGACAAAGAAAGGGAAGATGGATCTAGTAAAATGGTACCTTCAGAGTATGTTTTGGTTTAATGGGATGCTGATAACACAAGCCCTCAGCCTTACAAAAATAAAAGATCCCTGACTTCTCCTATAAATTGCTGTGTCGTTTACATATAAATGACTCCCTTCTATTTAGCCCCCTCCTCTTATTTTCCTTTGGACTTTGTATCATTTCCATCTATTCTGCCAGACAATAAACCAGCTGAACTCATCACCAGAATTTATAGGCTAAGGATTTGCTTTGGTCACCAGCCTAGGGCAATGCAACACAAAGAGGTTCAGTCAGGTCTAAAGAGAAGGTAGTAGCATGTGTACATGAGTGTGTGGCAGGAAAAAAGTAAAGAGAATTATTTCCAGTGACAATTCTTCTGTAATTATTATAAGTTATATGGCTTTTATGTGTATGGTCATGTATCTACAGCTGAATTTGGGTTTGTTGAAAAGGAGATTCTTTGATGTCCTACACCCAGCTTTCTTGTGGAATAATGGATGTGGCTGAATGTAAGTCAGGTTGAAGTATATGAACCGTATGCAGTTCCTGTGGGAGGTGCTGCCTTGTCCAGCAATGTGCAGGGAGTAGGAAGTTTCATTCTGATGTTTGAAGAATGTATGGATATGTATTACAGCTACACATCTGCTAGCATGTTCTGACTTGCTGAAAAGTCTTTGAGTGCTGCCTGTAAGTACAAAGGCTACATGCTTGTCAAAAAGTCTGTAAGATCATTAGCGTGTGTATCTGTGTATTCAGGCACGTATTGATACACACTGACTTGTATATGGTTATGTCACATTGCACGAGTGCATTTTGCCTTGTTTGAAAGTCTCAGTGAGAGTGTATATATCTGCCTTTAAAAATTGCATTGCCGCAGCATATAAATATTTATATATGTAACTGTCATAAATCTGTCAGCTTGGCAAACGTATGAGTCGCCAAGGTAACTTTGGGAGATTTTTATTGAAGAACTCATAAGCTGGAGTTGAGGAATAGCTGAAAGAAATGAGAATTAATGGCTACTCAACATCACTATCATAAAGTTAGTTATCCCAAGTTTCAGAAAATGAAACAGACAGTGTTGGCTACCACAGACACAGTTTAAGTACACCAGCTTTGTTAAAAGCTTAATGTTTTGACTAAAACTAACTCAGGGTTCTAGGTCAGTATACTGCTGGGGAACCCTGGGCAGTCACACTTGGAAACCAAAGGCTGTTGTCCTCCTATGCTACGCTAGGATTGCTCTTGGAAGAGCCAACAGGATTTTCAGTTGGTGTTTGAAGGTGTGGCAACTTGCAAAAAATCATTCAAACAAAAAAGCTTTTTTAAATGAAAACTCATTTGTATATAGGTAAGTAATCTTTTGTCATTGTGCAGTTATTTAGAGGCACTCGGTTATGCAGTTAGCTTTGCTAAGTTTTAGTGAAAAGAAGTGCAGTGGTTTGATATAGCAGAGATGTTATCAGAAACTGAATACACCTTTCCTTAGGCTTAGTCTACACAGGAAAATCTTTCCAGAGTAAGCTGGGCAGTGCTTTTCCACCTGTGGCTCACTGACCTCTGCTGGCTCACACAAAAAGCAGTTCAGAAAAAAAAAAAAAAAAGGAAAAAAAAAAATTTGAATACATCATCATTCCTTCTAATTCCCAGTCCAGCTTCCCCTGCCTTCCCAGTTTCACAGCCATGTCCATTCACAAGGTGGTTTGCTATTGTCAGCTGAGCTCAAGTTACAAGGTTGGCATACTTGTTTGTCTCTGGATCTGATCAAAGAAGCAGAGCTCCCAGCTCGGGTTTGGTACCACCACCTGCTGCTACCTCCAAGCTACATGGGTTATCTCTGGTTGTACTTTGAAAGCACAGTTATATGTGGTTCATTACTTTTGGGGTACACAGTAGTTTCTTAAATGTGGGAATGTTCATAAATCTTAGTCTTCCACTATTACTGGCTTGATAAATAATAATAATAATAAAAATATCCTTGTGCATTCTGTGAATTTTTAAAATCTAAAAAAACCCTAATGTGCTTAGACTTCCAGGGCACTCTCCCGAGAAACATGTCTTTAAAACCTGCCAACACAGCTGATACTGTTTTTTTTTTTTTATGGCACTTGGTTTAACAGCAAGCACACAGAGCCACAGGCCCTGTTTGGATAGGAGAGGGGTTGTTAAAAATCTGAGCATATCATCTAGGATCTGCAAATTAGCAAGGGGGTGTGCAAGGCTAGGACTGTTAGCATCCTGAGAAACAGTGCAGGGACTCATCTCTCCAGAAACACCTCTGTGTCTTGGAGAGACTTCTGCAATACTGTGGATACAGGTGTTGTAACATTTAAATATAATAATCAACCTTTCATTTCCATGTACTTAATTAATTTCCCTTCTATTATTATTACTTTTATTAGGCTTTCACTAGGACTCCTGTTTCATGTGAGTTTAAGACTAAGCACTTCAGTGTCTCATAGGCAGCTTCCACTTTTTCTTTCAAGCACTACATCACTATTTTTAAGTACAAATTCTTCTTAATGTCTTGTCTTTGGGTAGCAAAAGAATCATGAAAATAAGTTGTTATCTCGCAGTATATTTATATATATTTGTATGAAGCTGTAACTGTATAGACATCCATATTCATCCACTCATATACGTACACACCCACACACAGAAAGAAACACATTTCTATGATTTTAAATCTGAGGAAAAGGCTTTGGTGGGGTGGAGAATTGTTTGTAGCTAGTGAGAGCCTTCCTTGTGGTAGGGAGCAGGATTAAAAAAAACAATAAGCTGAAGGAGATGGGAAATCTCCACCTTGGACAGGTTCAAACCCCAGGCAGTATGTTTGCCCGCAGTATATGCTAAACCAAAACGCGGACATCAGGGACAGATAGCAGGGGGATGCCAGAAACCTCTGGGATGGTGATGCTGCTCTCCACTGGGACTTGCAGGGAGCAAGCACCTTTCCTCCCCTCTTGGTGCTCCCAGCTGAACAGAGCCTGCCTCCCACAGTGCTGCTGTGCAAAGCCTCTCACGGGGACAGCAGCACTAGAGAACAACTTCCAAAGCCGAAAGCAGCTTTCAGATTGAGTTCCATTTAAGTTAGCCTTGCTTATTAGTTGCCAGGCCCCTATCCCCTGCCCCCTCTCATTGAACATAATTGGCCTCTCATTAATTGCACATGATGGAGATATCTCACTTCTAGGGAATGTAGCAGAGTCGAAGAAGCAAGAGGAGGACGCTTGCTGCCAGCATTCTTCCTGTCTTGCTCCTATTTGTTTATGGTGGAACACAAGAACAAACCCCAAGCTTCCCCCCTAAAAAAGACTGGGATGCAAGTTTTCAGACAGCAGCCGAGCAGTGCGGCACTATATCAAGCTGGATTTATGACCTCCCAAAGTGCAGGACAATTCCTTAAAACACGTTCAAAGTCAGGAAAGTGACTCTGTATAAAATGCCGTCTGGGGTTTCCATATTTTATTTTCTCTCTCTCTCTCTCTCTCTCATAACGTTTTCTGGTTGAGTTTGTTAAGTCAAAAATAATTTTTTTTTGCTTCCAACTCAGCTCTGGCACACTCCCCTAAGGATGGGTCATGTATTATCTAGCTCTTACATCATCTTAGAGGAGAAAGATTCTGCCAAAAAAATACAGTTTGATTGCTTTCATCCTTACACTTTGTCTGTCACCTTGCAAACCTGTGGAATTTTTCAGAGAGAAATGGGATGCTAAATACGCTAATACTCCTTTGAACATACTTCACCCAGCAAAAATTATCTTAACTAAAAGGGTAGGCAAAAAACCAGAAGAATTAGCATGCTTTTTTTTTTTTTTTTTCCCCCCCAGATGTTTTACAACAGAATCACATAAACCTGCCATTTTGAAGTTTTTTATTATAAACAGCTTTCTAACAGTATCTAAAAACATCTAAATGCAAAACCTGTAGTGGTATATCACAGGTAAACTGAAATATTTATTTTATTGTGCTGAGGGAATAAACAGCTGTTGTGCTAGTAGGGTTAAAGATATGATTTGGGTCAATTCAAACATTTTAAGAATATGCTAGTTTAGTTACGAAAAATAAAACCAAGAAAAACCCCCTAATTTTTCCTTGCTACTTATAATGCTTCAGTTACGAACTGTGTGAGGAATGAAAAGGAATCAACGTTGCAGCCTGGTGGAAAAAACAAAAAAAGTAATTTCTTAATTAAAAAATTATGAATGTAACTTTTGTTGTGTAGAATTCCCTAAAGAATAGCTCAGATCTTCCTCACTGTGACTTCCAATAGCTACTTAGAAAGCTGGCCTCAACATCAGTACAATTATGATTTTGCTGGCTAGCTGAAGTGAAGCAAGAGGCGTCTCTGTGCATTGAGCCTTTAATTAAGCAATAATAAATGAGATCTACCCATAGTTCTGTGTGTCAGGCTTTGGCTTAGGAAATATAAAGACTGAGGAGCTGTGATTCATGTTCAAATATAATGCATGGTTAGGTAACATCCAAACTGATCAGAGAGGGGAGCCAAGGTCTTGATATAACCCAACCATTCATCACTTATCAGCTCTAACCTCTTGACAATCAGGGCACCCCTCCCTCCTTTGGTAATAGGTTAATTAATTACCAATTTAGAAGCAATCTTACAAATCAGCTGTTGCCCTTGATAAGAATTAATTGCAAATACTTTTTGGGGAGGAACATATTAAATGGACCTTTCTTTAAAAGAAAATATAATCAGAAAGCAGATGAGAAGCAAGACTCGTAGAGTGGCTCCAGAGATAGGAGAATTGTCTGAATCCTCTTCAGTGGGGATGTGGATGACAACGGAACTCATTAATTTTATTTATTGAGGAATTACCAAGATAGTGATAAAACTGTTCTAAGCTCATTTACAAGCCTCCTTAGCCCACCCATGTTCAAATCCCTCTGAAACAGAAACTTCACCCATTCCTTCTTCTAGAGGGGGATTTAAATGCAACCTAGCTCACCTTCCAGTGAAATTAGTCAATCTTTTTAATTATATTGGGGAGGATTCCTGTCAATTACGTATCTGGAAGGTAGATTTCTAGACGACTCCTGTAATCAGTGGAAATCTCTTCAGTCTATTCACATGATGAAATGCAAGTGTCAGCTCTGGAGTGAGATGAACTACGGCCCACCCTTCAGTAACTGTTCACTTGTTCAGATGTAGGCAGACCACTCTTTCTGGGTAGCATTCAGATTGACACTTTTACCATATCCAAAGTTTTTCTGCTGTGTTGGTGTCATTAGACTTCCATTAGAGGTAATAGAGGAAAATAGGTACTTTCCAGGATGGGAAGGGTGCTACCTTTTAGATGTCTGCTTTAGTATGAGAATCATCTTGCAAGCACTAACTCTTCTTCATGAATCACAGAGGCTGTTTAGAGATATAAGTGGTTATACCATGTGATGTCTATGTTTGTTCAGATGAATCCCAGCCTTGTTAGTCTGGCTACCATCTCTCCAATGACACAATTTCTTTAAAGGAATAGATTGGACATCTAATGTGCTTGAAATCTACTTCTATTAGAGTATTTCACTGTGCTAAGACTGAGCTTTCATCATGAATGACCACATGTTTAGGCTGAACTTAGCACAGTACATGAAATACAAGGTGATCATGACAGTAGCTGATGTCAGACTGCAATATCACGTTCTAAAGACAGATCTTAAAAATGCAAGCCTCTTCCATCTTCCAGACATTTTGAAATCTGAGATCCAACCTAGCAGAAAACCAGGTACCAGCTATAAAGAGTTCAGTGAATCTAGATCTAAATTCCTCCAGATTTGGAAGGGCTTTTCACAATAGTCTTCTCTAATAAGAATTCAAACTCCCTGGACCTCCTGATGTTTATCCATTACTAGAAAAATATATGCTTCATTTCCCATTCCCATTAACATGGATAGCTGTGGCAAAG
Organism: Athene cunicularia; assembly: GCF_003259725.1. Taxonomy (NCBI): domain Eukaryota; kingdom Metazoa; phylum Chordata; class Aves; order Strigiformes; family Strigidae; genus Athene; species Athene cunicularia. Next base: position 28,160,448 of record NW_020799142.1, read on the forward strand.
GTGCATGAGAACCAGCAGGATTATAGATCTGTAGCCATATGAATTTTCAGCAAGATGCTTCGAAGCCACTGGAGTCCAATATTTACATCTCCTGCATAGAGCCATCATGAAGTCTATGCATCACTTGAGTCCTACCTCAGCACTCAGTTGGGCTCTGCTGTCTCATACCCTCTGCTGCAATGAGAACCCAAACTACTGTAACCATCAGCAATACCTGTCCCCAATTTTCAGTAAGAATTTGAAGATTAGTTCTTATTTTATGGTTGAGAGTTTGTTCGTTTGTTGTGATAACTAAGTAAATTAAAAGAGTGGCATATAACAATTTTATAGCTCAACATTATATTCTCTCATTCGGTAATTATTAGACTGATGATTTGATTTTTCCTCCCATCAGTCTTTGGGGTTTTCTTGGTCAGAAAGAACTGAAAATACTTGTAAGAAGTATCTGCTAAAAATCTCCCAACCTGTGTAGAGAAAAATGGCAGGGAAAAAAACCCCACAACCCACAACCAAATAATACACACCTGCCCCATCTATAGTTTCAAAATAATAGTAATGATTCAATAATTTCAAGGCAGAAAGTGTTAGGTAAATGTCACTAGAAAATTACTTTTTCCTTTGAAGTTGCAGTTCATACCTAAAAAACTACTAAACATAGTAAGATAAAAAGCAAATTAAACAGTTTAAAATCAAGATCTTAAAATATATTCACCTTATCTAATCTGATTTTCTAAAATGTTTATTTCCCATATTTTTCCCTTTTTTACTTTCCATCACAACTGGAACAGAAAATATTATGTAAAAAGCTATCTCAAAAACTCTTCTCCAATGGGAAGAAACAATTCCCATCCAGCTCTGGTGCGCCATTGCCCAGTTTTGGATATATAATTAGAATAACATTATTTAGCCATTCCACTGCTAATGAATATTCTCCTTGAACTCAGTAGTGGGGGGTAGCTCAAGAAGACCTATTTTTGAAGCCTCCCTGTCACCATGAAATTCTAAGTGGCCACAGAATGAATCATAAGAAACACCATGAAGTCACAGACACCAACAGGTCTGTAACCAAAGCAATTGCGGGTAGGAATATCAACAGCATTATTTTTATTTCTAAATGCAGCAGCACAGTTCCTAAAATGTTTTCCCTAGAGCCCTGAAAACCTGTTGTTGCAAGAAAATGAATGGAAACTAGGTTTCTTAGGTGGCTGTGGTTCTTTTTTTTTCCCTTATTTACACATGGGGCTGAAATTTGGATCCTTAATGTTTAGAACCTTTGGAGTTTGATAAAAAATAGTTGGTCTTAGATCCAAGCAAACCATTTATTAGTTCTTGGGCAAGATTCAGAGTTTTGTTTCAAATTGGGCAAACTCTGCCAGTCTCTCAGAGTAAAGAGGGATGTGAAATTCAAAGAGATTTTTTTTTAATCTACGAACCTGTCCGAAACCGGAACATAGCCTCCTCTGAATAAAATCCCTAGAGATTCACAGTCTCTACTAACCCTTCAGCCCTGAATTCCTCACCAAATAGATGTCATACATCATTTCTGAAACTCAGACTGCAAATGGCAGCTGATAATGTGCATTTCCTAGAGGCAGGAGTAAATGATTCCCCTGACATCTCTTTCTCATATATGGCATTCCACCACCTATTGTCCACTCCTTATGTTTCCTTCTCCCTGGTAATACCCCCAAGAGATGGCTGATGTCCCTCAAAATAACCAGAGAATGCATCTTTAATTGGGTCCAGAAGAAACTTTATTACCCTGTAGCTAGCTTCTTTAGTTTTTTCTATAACAAATTATCCTAATGATCTGACCCAGGACCAGATGTTAATTGCAATGGAAAGTAATCAATTTCCTTTACTGAGCGTGAACTCATTTGCAAGGTTAGTCAGTGAGCAGATATGGAGTTCTTAATGAGGCAAGAACCTAGCAGACCTTCTGGGTTCCTTGTGTCGATTCCAGGTTTACTGCATTGCGCCCATTTTCATTCTACCCATCTTGAGTCAGACCACCCTATTAAAAGAGTAGGATTAAAAAAAAAAAAAAAAAAGCAATGTCTCTAATCACTTGGTAAAGGATGGAAGAAATAATAATGCAACAACCACAGCCATCTGGGAGCGGTAGATTCTGAGAGACAAAATCACCCTCTGTATATATATAAAAATAAAAATAATAAATATGTAAATCACACAGGAAATTATGGCTAACGGCATGTTGTTTAATAGAGGGTATTATTATAAATATGGGAGATGCTCAAACAACAAATTAAGTCTGCAGTATTCCGAAAAAGAGCTCAGAGGACGCAACCTAAATTCTAACTTGGCTGCTGTCTTCGGTGCTTCTGTGTTTTCATCTGGGTTTTATATTACCACTGAGCACAGCTTTAAGAAGGAAAGGTTGGGCTATCCAGAGCAATAAAAATATAAAGAGGGGAGGGCGGAGGCAGAAGGAAGTACTTAATCTTCCAGTGAACTTCTCAAAAGATAGTTTTGTAAGAAAAGAGCTTTCAGTACAGTTGGATGTGAAGAGTATTTTCCGTCCTGGGGAGGACAGGGGAGGAAGGTTATCTGTTCAGCAGCCACCAGGATAGCTGTAACAGTGCAACCTCTAGTGTATTTGCACCAGTGGAGCTGAAAATTAGAGTAAACACCATTGTTGTGAAGAGCAGTTTAGCCTGTCTACCTAGGGGTTGCAGTGGGGCAATTACACCCTACTGCTGCTTAAGAGTAAGTCTCTAGTCTACCCTGACTCTATGAAAAAACTTTTTTTTTTTTTTTTTTTTTTTTAAAGAGAGGATAACTTTCCACTCCAGCTCACTCTCAATTCTTAATTCTAAAGCAAGCCCTGCTGCTTTTCAGCCCAATTTTTAGCATACAAAATCCTATATCCACCATTTTATGTGTAAAGGGGACCATAAATTTAAATGAAGGCCTCTTACAAACAAAGTTGGTTTTAAAATATTTAAGGATTAGCCCCACTGCATCAAAATTGAACCTTATATCTCTGTTAATTTGGGCACTTTAGATACAAAATCAGTTGTTTCTCACAGGGTGATCTTCCACAAAATCCTCCAAGGTATACCAGCTGTCAGAACAATTTCTATTCCAAGGATATATCTGGACAGAAGGAAGAAAAGCATGCTAGCAGGTGAGTGATAATAATGCCTAGGACCACCACAGCCTTTCAGAATGTGGTGTCTCACTCCTACAGTCCCAAAAAAAGATTCTGGATATTCACATTTTTGGAAGTGGCAGTACCACTCCCAGGAGGTGCAAAACTCAGGTGAGCCAAGACATGAAGGCAATGTGCTATGGAAGTGGTGGAGTCAGGTGAGAAAGAGGAATCTAAGGGAACAGGAATTAATTAAACAGGAGGAGGGAAAAAAAAATCCATCTCCATAATATATTTTTATTCATATATATTATAGCAGCTAATTGCAAAACTGAAATCTCGGTGGCCCCCAATGGAGTTACATAAAGCACTAGTAATTTTCAGTGCATTCAGCTAGAAAGGGGTATTGGAAGGTGCATTCTGCATCTGTCTACATTAATAAATAGCGGTTCAGTAAGAGACTTTCTCAGTGACGAGGTCACCCCATGTTGTGCCTATATTAGAGACCCATTCAAAGCACACACGACAGGTTGTTCTGCTACGTCAAGGACAGGGTTCGACGAAACCTGGCAGCTTCCCAATTTGTTTGAGGTGAATACGATTCCTGGAGGTGAGGGGTGTGCCCATGGCTGAGGAGGAAAATGTGCTTCTCACTTCCATCTCTTGTGTACTTTTAGGGGCAAAACCTGAGTGGGGGATTTAGCGTGGGGTGTCTTGCCCACCAAACTGAATTAACTGGAAAGGATGCTTAAGAAAGAAAAAGTATCATCATGGTTCTGACTGGGGAGAGTGAGTGTTCATCAGCTCTGCCCACAGCTCTGTGTCTGCCCTGGAATTATCTCAACTCAACCAAGAAGAGCAAATGTACTTTACAAAAATCCTTTTCTAGCAGTCCTTCAGGCTCTCATCTCGCCTGTTGATACATTTAAAGTGGAAATCAGAGGATCAAGTGACTGTCACTGAATTTGTGAGAAGATAGGCCTCATCACTACTCATGGTGTTGAGCAGCTGAAGAATTTGGACCATTGTGCTGCAGAGACAGCCCTGGACACTGACAGACCCAGCCCTTGAGTCCCTCACTCCCCTTTCTGCCTGCTACAGGGAAGGAAGAGCTGCCCCTGGGGCTATTAGGCACCAAGCTGCTGTGGCAAAATTGATAACGGTGCAGTAAAGACATCAAACCTCTTCACCTCAAGTTCGATCTTATCTACTCACAGCTCTGCAAACCCAGAGCCCGTTCATCTGCCTGTCAGATGCCAGCCCAGATATCTGCATGAGTAATCGCTGCAGATCCAAAACACTGCATGTGACTTAGATGGCACTTTCTCCCTCGCTTCTCCTTTCCCCATCTCGCCCAAAATAACAATGACATGACTGTTATTTTCTCCTGTTCCCCAGAAGAGACATCCAAAAGCACTTCCCTGTCTACTTATCACCTCTCCTTTCTCGTCAGAGTCTCTCTATGCACCAAGAAGGAAACATTTTCTGCTGGACATTCAGCGAATATGCCCTCACTTTCATGAGGTTGCTTGCAAAAAACTTTTCGGCAAAGGATGCTGAATGTTACCAGTGAATGCACTAAATCATTAAAATAAAGCTGCAAAGAAACTGCAGAAAATATCACAGGTTCACAACCTGTACCATGAACCCCAGACCCCACACAAACACACTGTCTTGCTCCACAAAGGGTCAGCTTTGGAGAGACTCAGACAAATTGAACTGGGCTTATTAGCCTCGGCATCCAGCCAGCATATTGGTGCTTGTGGCAGGGCACAGAGGCAAGGTATGGGTGGTGTAGGAGGTGGGAAAGTGAAGATCCCACAGAAAGAGGGAGGTGGAGACCATGGCAGGAACCAGGGGTGCAGGGTGAGGACACAGAGGATGCTCAGGGAAGGAGGAGGAGAGGTGCGCCAAGAGATGGGGTCAGCACCAACGTCGCAGGAACACACAGAGGAAGAGAAAATGGCACAAAGCATGGACTGGGAGACTGCCATGACACTGGGCTTAGTCACCCACTCCAGCAGTAGCTGATGCTCCAGTGTCCCAGCAAAGGCAGCAGCCTGCCCTGCCCCATCCCCCCCAACCCCCCCATCCCCGACACAGCACTTAGCCAATTGTGCAGTGCTGTGTGTGGGGAAAAAGAAACTTCTTCCTGACCCCTGCAGGCAATCAGTTTACGCCCTGAAGCATGAGATTTGATTAGCCTCATTATCTCAGCTTACATAACTGTAAACGTTATTAATGGTAATAAAATTATCTAGCCTGTTTTAATAATACAGCCACAGTATTTGTCTCGATGACCTCCTGTGGCTGTAAATCCCACAGGGGACTGGCACACGGCATAGTGGTTCTTTTTATTTATTCTAAATTTACCAGCCATTAATTTCACCAAGTCACCCCTTGTTCTCCCATTATGGGATGGAGTGAGAAGCCGCCTATTAGGTCTCAGTGCACCTTTCCTAATGCCAAACACAAGTAACTCCAAGTCCGATTAATAAATTTGGGAGTAGACACTACCAGGCCTTAAAGTCTTGGGGTTAATCCTCTCTCCCTACCTGTCAACTAACGTATTCCCATGTTATCATGGCACTTGAGCTGGACTCTTTAAAACCCACCGTGCAGTTAAGGGGATTTAGTATGCTAGTTGTGAACTCATGGGTTACTTGAAGCCTAAGCTACAATTTTAGCTTCCAAGTATCTAAAAGTAACACAACTGCCCTGACCACTGCAGAGAGGTCTTCCCAAGAGAGATGCAGCAGCATCACTTTAGATTTCAGATGTAACATCTTACCCCATCACTGATATTCTGGTTTCTGCCTCTGTTGAGGTAACCAAGAAACAGTGCAAATCTCCCTTCTGCCAGCTGGGTTTGTCCCAGAGGACTTCCCCAGAGAGTGTTCAAGAAAGGAAAACCTAGAGATGGTGACAAACTCTTCTTTAAGCGATGCATGCTTTCTCCATACTATGAGAGGTGAAGGAAGCTTCTGCCTTGTCTCATCTTATGCGGAGAAGTTGCTTGGCAAATAAGATAAAGAATGAGAGAATAACCTATTCCCTGTCTTCCTGCAGCAGACTGTACCTGCCTATACACTTTTTATCAAAATGCTGAGAATCCGTTCCTGTACCACACTTTCAAATATAAAGGATGGTATTACTGGACAAAGTTAGGGAAAATTTGAACAGTAGAGGAGTAATAGTTACTACTGCACTGTGCTTCTGCATATGGTGCCGTACTATGTCTTCACATAGGATGTGGAGGGAAGCATAACTTCAACTTTTTCTTTTAAATGTAAACATACAATAATATCATTCATATTCTCTGCTTTTTGTTTTTTGTTTTGTTTTTAATAAAAACTCTGTTTTGCCTGTTTGTTAAAAATACCCCATGAAACATTTGATCATCGTCACAAATGAGGCTGTCCCTACATGACTAAACCAAAATGAGCCTAGTTGAAAATAAACACTAAGGTCAACATGGAGGTTGTGTTGTTGGTTGGCCTAACATAATTCATACCTTAGATGAAACCCTTACGTTTCTTGTTTCTCCATTTGGAGAAACCATTTGTAGAGCCATTCTGATCCAAATGAGAAACTGGGATAAAGAATTGCTCTGGTTTGTAGGAAAGAGGGCAATTCTTCAGAGACCATGTCAGAGACAGGGAAACAGCAGTAGGGTGAAGGATGAATTTGCTCTGCACACCACAGTGGCAACATTTGTTCACTTACAGCATACACACACAGGGTCCCATCCCAGAAGCCAGTGTGTGCTGTTCCCTCCTGAGAACACCACACCTGTGCAAGATCCAGGTCTGTCATAATGACAAGATCTCTGAGACTTTCATCTCCACACCCTCAACAGTTTTGGGAGGAGCGAGTGTAGACTCCTGCCTGAGGGCACAGCTGCTAATACTGTCATTAGGCTTCTTCCCTTTCACCTGTTTGACTAACAGCTCTTTAATGTTGGAGCTGAATCTAGCCAGTGTCTTAAGTCCAAGCAAAAGGAGAGTCCCTTGTTTCGGGCAAGAGCAGTTCCCCAGTAAGAGCATCAAGAGGCAGACAAACCCCTCTGCTTTCAGAGTGAGGACCAGGTCTGGGTAACCCCTATGGGAAACCAGCGTCCTCCAGGCCTTCCCTGTGCAAATGCTGCTCCGTGATACCGCCACGACAACATAAATCTGTGTAGATAAACTCTCCACACTGAAGGCAGAGCTGAATTCCCAATCCACAGCATTGACCTACTAGTTAAGCACTGCAGTGCCATTTGCTGGATTCCCAGTGCAAACATATGCTTTCAAACACAAATTGGGATTCTTCTAACAGATTAAAGCTGTTTTCCTTCCCTGGAAAACAGCCTGTAAGGAAGAGAGCTGAAGGCTCGGCTGCTTCACCGTGCTCCCTGGCTCAAGAGGATTTAATATTCAAGTCGCTCATCTTCCATCCTCCCCCACCCCCCTTCCCCTTTCCCCCCTGCTGCAGACCAACTCCACGTCTGGTGCCTTCCTCCTACCGATTTCCCTCAGGTCAGAAGAACTCTGTCATCAATCCCCCACTGAGACTTATTTCCAAAGATCAGCACTGACCCAGAAGTCACTTGGCACCGCACCATCAGAACAGCGTGTGCCGGCGCTGCTGAGAGGAGAATCTCACAGAGACCGGATTCAGGATGTTGGGCCGTCTGCTAAGCACTTGTCAGGCTCCCATATTTCAGAAAGAAGTCTTTATGTGGCTGACTTGGTGACTGGAAAATGTATTTATAAAACAACACACAAGAGTCAAGCTGGTTGACCCCGTTGTAATACTCTGCATTGCTGAGCAGAGGGGCCTGTGCTGCATCCCTGGTTCTCACTGCTCTCGCCCAAAAACAGGAGCAGGGCAGGAGAAGACTGCTACAGAACTAGGACCTGGGGAAGGGAAGGGGGCAAGCAGTACTGGGGATGTGGTCTGGAATGAAGGTCTGTAAGAAGGATGGAGAGAGATGCATGTGAGGTACCCATTGAATTCTGCACCTGGTTCTGGGCAAAGGACATCCCTGGGGTCACACAAGAGGAATGACCTCTGTCTCAGGGCTGGTGTGAGGTAGGGATCAAGTAAAAAGGTTTCTTCAGCTCAAGAGCCCTCACTAGAATCCTTACACAACACCATGTCATCTTCCCTGCTCTGGGACTTCAGTGGACCACATGTCCATCAGAGACTTCCATCTGACAGATGAAGTCCAAGGACAAGGGAGAAGCAACAACACTGTCCTGCAAATACACTTGGTCCAGGAAATGTCAGGTCTTCAGGTGTCTACACGAAGGACTCTTTGTAAGCATAAACCAACAGGTAGCTTGGACCTTGTGAAAGAAGGAAAGAACAGTGGAGCCCTATGTTACAGATTAAAGAGTATCTCCCCACAAAATAGACAATGCAAGGAACTATCTTGGCACTAAGGATCTAATCTTTCTACCCAGAGGTGTCCAACCCACTGGGATTATCTGTGGCCTGCAGTGAGTGATAGCCCCACATAGCTCATCATCTCTCAAGACAACAAATGTCCCTGCAAAGGAGGGAGCCCACTCCACATGAACATCAGACACAATTTGCAAACATCCCTCAGACAGCCTCTGTGGTCAGAGTCTGAACAAACTGATAGATTTTTCATCACAGTTTAAATACATCCCTTTTCCCAAATCTGGGGCCACTGGATTGCATCCTGCATGCAGACATGGGATTGCTGATCCCACAATCAGAGCAGGACAGATGGAGGAAAGTGCCTTGCTTTGGGTACACAGATGCCAACCATAAAGGAACCTCATGATAAAAAATGATTGCACTGGCTGTGTCAGAAGCTGTCTTGGACTGTACCTTTTTGCTGTATAAAGGGAACATGCCAGGGACCATCCGTCCTGACTTCACCACTGTTAGCTGGTGTTTCTAAGCAGACAAGAACCAACCAACAGTGATGTTTATTCAAACAGTTTTGAAGGTGCAGATCTGAAATTTGAACCACAGGTTTTCACCATGGTTGATCAGAATATGACACATGTTATTATGGTTCTGTCTTCTGGGGTGAACAAAATACATTTTTGTGGTAATATTTCAAGTTGTCATGCTCACAGCTTTGAATTTTGCATTCTCTGAATACTGTTAAATCTTCAAGGGCTTAAGCATTCAGAAGAAAGGAAAAGGCCACTAATGGGAGATGGAGAAAGAATTAAAAGGAGCCACAACATAATGCATAGCTAAACACAAGCATACACACACATACAATCAACTCTGTCCTAGTTTGAATGGAATTACTCTGGAAAGAACAATTCCTTTCACTCCAGGAATTACTGGGTGAATTTCTTCAGCCCATGTTATGTAGGTCAAAGCAGATTATCGCAGTAGTCCTCAGGGCTTTAACATCTATGAATATACCCAGCTGATTCCTGAGGACGCCTTTGGAGTGGCTTGATGTAACGTGTGATGATACTGTTCAGACAGAGTGGGTGGGTGCATGCCTGAGCTAAGAGGACTGTATTTTTTAGTTATAACTCACGATTTTCAGTGCTGAGACACCTGACTCACATCCCAGTTCACTTGCTTTCCCAGCCTTCACATTAGTTTCTCTTCAGTCTGGGAAAGGATATGGGACTTCATCTGTCACTGCAGATCCATGGGACAGGTTTTCTTGGCAGCAGGAGCTAAATTCTTTTTTCTTACTCTTTCCTCAGGACAGCACTTGTGCTTGCCTGACTCCACACGGGTTCTACATGAGGCCTGGTCAGTCAAGCTACTTGAGCTGGTTCACTTCAAGCCTGATGAGTGCCCCTCTGGTGCAGCAGAGCGAGCATGAACACTCAGCTAAGGACAGGAGATGACACTGCCCCTTTTTGTGGCAGCTCGCCACTGGAGCTATTTAGTTATATCATCAAAACACGTCCTTTGCTGTCCTGACTTAGGAGCTCTGGTGATTTATGCGGGGCTGACTTCAGACGTCACTCCCCTCTAACCCAGCTAAGTGCCTCAATAGTGACAGCAGGACTGAAGCTGCCTCTTTTCCCAGTGTCTCAGCAGAGGATGGCTCCGGCAGGAACCAGACCTGGCATCTGTTGCATGTTGCGTTAGGACCCCGGGCTGTAAGCTGTAGCAGCATGGAGCAGACGTGCCTTCTGCTCTGCCGCCTTGTCTGTGGGGAGCAGCAGACGCTGGGGAGAGAGGGAGACAGGCACCGCTATGATTCCTTATCATAAAATACCAGGAGCCCTGAGTTAGAGCAGGGGACAGGTCTTGAGGCTTTTTAATCTTCACTCTTTAAAGCATGGGTCCAGCTAATTTTTGGGGTCCTCTTCTCCCTCTTCCCCCTCCACATAAGAACTGAGTTATCAGGACCTCAGTATCCAGCCCACAGTACAGGTAAACCCAACATTAATTCTTTGCTGTCCTATCTCACCATTTCTATTTCAGGAGCTCCTGGTACCTTGGGATGCGGCCCTTATACTCTGAGTTCAGCCCACAGGTAAATCCTCAGGTGGCTGTACCTACTCTTTCTATGCCCATTGCTTTAAAAAAAAAAATGGCCACATTATTATGCAGAGAAAGCCAATTTATACAGGATATTAGGCATGCAGTATAAATGAGGCTACAGGAAGAGCGGAGTAGATGGCGAATGTTTATGGAATAAGTTAACAACTGGGAATGATGTTGCATTTTCCATGCAAGCAGACAGACAGATATAACATGGTCCCAACAGGGAAGAAAAAATCCCTGTAGTTTGTGGCCTACTTTCAGCTTCATTAATGGAATAAAGGCCAGGAGGCATGATGTCATGAAATTAGCTTCCTAATTAAACATTGCCTTTGCCTCTCTTCCCCTCCCCTCTCTGGATGAAGTCAGTGGCTTTTCTGGCTCAGAGTACTTGCTATTTGTCAAGAATTGAAACTCCTTCTGAGCAGGGTGTTTAGATGTCTTTTTCAGCACCTCACAACAGCATGATCTGTAGTTTTAAGCCCAGAGACTGGCACCCTGGTTTTTCTTTTCAGGACACCTTGAAAGACAAAAGACTGATTCTCAGACATACCCATCTCTTTTCAAACACTTGCCTATGCAACGTAGTCCAAGAACATCTGAGGAAATGTGTTAGGTAAAGACATTAAGGATCCTAAAGCAAATTTGTTGTCTGGGACATTTCAATGGTACAGTGTTTGCCCTAAAATTATTCTTTCAACCTAACTTCTCACATAAGGAAGAGTCAGAATACCAGCCACAATTTTGATCTGTACAACCCAAACCTAGCCTGTCTTGCTAGGTATCAGGAGACTGGCTCTTTGTTTTCCTGTCCTCTTCTTGTTACTCCACACCCATCACTGCTGAAGAACCAGCCTGATTGCCTGAAGAGATGGAAGCAGATTAAAAAATATTTCATTCCCTTCCTTCTCCAGGCACGCACAACTACTTTGAAGACCCGAGTCTCTGACTCGTGAAAGGAGACCAGAACCAGATCATAACAACCGTCCTCCAACCCTGCCTAAGATCAATGAAGAAATAAACCCAGAAGACACCCTACTGAAAAAAGGGAAGATCTACACTTTTCCTCTTTTTCTACTTTTGCAATCTATTAATTGGTAAAGCCACCATTTTCCTCCATGGTTTGTTCTTACTGTGAGAGACTCATACACAGAAAAAAAAAAAAAAAAAAAAATTAACATTTTCCTCATTATATAATATTTTGGTTTACAATAGAAACTGCAGAAAGAGACCAAAATTCAGTACTACCATAAAATTTGGTCACAGGCTTTCAAGCTAATACAGAGTTTGTGGCAGCCTAGTACACTCTTGTAATGTAATATCCTTAAATCAAATCCTTAGCATAGTTATAAGAAAACTAGACCGCTCCCATGTTTCTGCACATCCATCACTGACATGAACATGTTTGTTACTCATTTCTGAATCTACAATATGGGGAGTGCACTGACCTTTCTCCCAGAAAATGTCCGTAGTTTTACTTTGTCCATTCAGCTAAAAATGCTGCAAATACAGTATGGCCATGAATAATAGAGAGCCCAAAAGTTGATGTTGCCAAGAATGGGTGACTCAGGAAGTGGTTCAGACATATGCATGAGAACATTTAGCTCTGCAATTCATCAAATGTGGATGTGTTTCTCATGTTTATCATTTTTATTCCAACACCAAAGCAGAATATACCGTGTTTAATAAAAAAGTAACAGTCTCTGCAGCAAAGTAGTTCCCTGAAGATGAACACACCCCAGTGTAAGGCCAAGATCCCACTCTCTTTGCCTTCCTTATTCAGGTTGTGTGATGGGGATACACGTGCCCTGATACATCTTTGTGTTTGGGCTCATAGTGTGGGGCAGGAACATCCTGTGGAGTTTTGGATGGGACAGAGCTCTAGCTTGTTCATATTAATCTCCGTATATAGACCCTACAGCACTGGCACCACTCCAGTTTCTAATTTATCACCTGTGGGCACCCCACATCTCCTTAAATCCCATGTGTAACAACCTGGACATTGAGGAATGAGCTGAACTGCTCTGTAAAGATGAATGCACGACTGGAGTGTGACTGATTTCAGGAACTCAAACTTCCTTTCCCACACTTCTCTATCCCCACGTGATGAACCACACTGATGCTGGCAAACTGAGGCACAAAGCAAGAAAGTGAAATGTACAAGGTCATGAAAGGAAGGTATAATGGGGCTGTGTGCCAATGCTCCAAAATGTGATCTATAACCTTAACCCCAAATCAAACATCCCATCTACCCTGCACTGCTCTTCTCTCCCTCTTCCTGCTCTGCCATTTAACTCCCAGTGTGATACTACTATGGGGCATCCCTGTAATGTATGTTAAGAAAGTGTGTGTCTCCGGGTGCACTTGTCTCCCATAGAGATGGAACTATTTTCTCTCACTCGGCATCTTTTGTGCAGGTGCGTGCTTTACAAACAGAAAAATCAGCACTCTGCAAAA
>NW_020799142.1:28173554-28191759 GCF_003259725.1 Athene cunicularia
CCCTTTCTCCCCAGTACTTCTGTATTTTAGGGCAAATATTGTTCTGATAAACCCAGGAAAATGAAAACTTCAATGACCATCATCCTGCAACTTTGCCTTTTCTCAATCTAAAGACAACACTGTGTGAGTGAAAGGTCTTGTTTGAGCAGCTGGAGACTTGAAAATTTACATTTTTACACAGTGTAAAATAGTTTGCTAATGAGAGCAATGCTAAAGGTGAAAGGAAAATTCAGTCTGAAGCTTATTCAAATCCTTGGTCTCCAGTTATCTGCAGTCAAGCTAATGATCTTTAAGAGCACTCTACCTGTCCAGTTGTTGCAGGTTATACTCTACTAATCCTTCCCTGTATTGGATTAAATTGACACTGTACATGCAATTAAAAATAAATGGGAGAGAGCAAGGAAATAAGAGGAACCTGTGATTCATTTGTAATCTCATATATCAGGCACACTGACTGACAGTGTGAGAGGTGCTACTCAGTCAAGCTTCTGTTGACATGTTTTGATAAAATTCCTTTCTTCAGGTTGTTTACAGTGCACAAGATTAGAGAATAGGAATAGTAATAAAAGCACAGATAAAAGTTGAAGGGCATCACTTTCAGAGAAGGCTCAGATACCAGAAGGTTTCAAAGCCCAGCCTTTTGATTGTCTGGCAGAGTACAGTGGAGTCTGGTGCAAACACCAATTCTGGAAGAGGGGACAGGACAGCTGGGTTTGCTGCTGTGTGGACATATCTCCTGGCTTCAAATGAGCTCAGGCATTTGTACCTCAGAGCTCCCCTCTGGTGCAGACATTGCTTGGAAATCACTCTGAAGCTCTGAGGTCACTTTGTTGCTTTCAAAAGCCTTATCAAAAATTAATATGCAAGATTTGCTATCTAAATCTCATCAGAACATGGATCAGAATGGAGGTTTCCAACATGGTAGGCCAAGGTCCAGATCAGAGGAGAGAGAAGGGGGAAAATCCCTCTGAGATCACTGTGGTTTTAAAAATCTGATTTTTGTCACTAAAACATAGAAAGTGAATGGTGTTACTTTGAGCTGAAATGCAACCTGCGCTGATGGTCTGGAGCTGTATCTTTAGCTCAGACAGCTTTCTCCAGTGGTCAAGTTTTTCTATCCTCTAGCAAAGATACAGAATTCACACCTAGAGTCACCATTGGAGACCAAAGACTTTTGATTTTCAGTGAAAAAAACAAATCAAAAATCCATCATGGATCCAACTGGGAATAATATATATGGCTAGTTTAAGGGCAAGGACCCAGCACCTTAACTTTATCAGATGGCTTGGGAAAAGTATTTGTGCTGTTTGCCTGTGTGGGCCTTGAGTTGGAATGACAGTGTCTCCAGAAAAGCTGCAGCTGTGTGCAGAAGGAGGAATCACCAACTCAAGCCCAAGATAGTGATATGTAATGAATTGAACTCATCCATTTTGTCTTTCAGAAAATATGTGTTGACTTGATGACTTGGGGAGAAAATAAAAATAAAAAAAAACAAACGAAAACAAAACAAAACTGGACCCACACCAGCTAAGTCTTTCCAAAAGCCAGTCTTGGCCTCAGTCTTACTGCAAGACGGAGATGAACAGAGCAGCTGCCTCTCCAGGGTGCTCTACCAGTGTGTAGCACAATGGCACCAGTTGAACTGCAGATGCTTTGTAGCAGGTAGCCTTTAAGGACCTGGGAAGCCATCCCATTGCCTTATTGAGCTATTACCTCCTATACAAACATTACATTTACTATCCATATCCCTACCAGGGACACTGCATTTTCATCCTGGCTTGCTAGGCACAATGGCTCATGCTCCCCTCTCAGTCCTTTTCCTTTTTTCTGTTTCCCTGCTCCATTGTCCTTGATGTCCTCAGGAAGGAGGGAATCCGGGACATTGCTTCTCCAAAGATCACTGTTGTCTACTGATCAGCTCAAAGTTGTAGACACGTTTCCATTTGGCCCTTATTGTCTGCTCTGGATGAGCAAAACCAGATTAGCTTTATTTTTACCAGAAACTTTAGACCTTTTAGAAAGCAAAAGCATTCCCGCCTTTAGTCTAAAATTACAGCGAGTATAACTTTATACACTCATTGCAAAGCTATGCTAAAGCATAATGTCTTTTAGCTGCTGCAAGGAACACCAAATAATAATGCAGCTTGCAAATTATAATTTTCAATACAGTAGTTGCTGGCTCAGGCAAAGCAAGTATGGGAAGGGGGGTGGGGGGGTGGGGTGGGCAGAAAACCCAAAAGGATTCTGGGTATTTTTTCCCTTTTACCTCATTAAGCTTTGCTTCCAATTACATTTTAATGATGCTTGATGTCTTCTGTATGCTAGCATTTACTGCAGTCTCTTTAAATTTAATCGTCTTGATAATGGGTTACTCTGACACTGCAAATTAGGGGCTGAAAGAAACCTTTTGCCACATCCAGAAAAAAGCTGTATGTCCACTCCACAGCCTGTTGCTACTCAGCATGAAATAGCAGACTTACAGTCTAGTGTTCTTTCTTTCTTTCTCATGGCTTCCTGCTTCCTAAATGGTGAATTAAGAATTAAGAATGAACAAATCACACATGGAAAAAGCAAGAGAGAGATTTCTGGAAAGTTGTTTTCTACCAGTGTGTTTGAAACCACTTCGGGGCACGGGGCATAATTTCAAGAAGCTAATTTTCTCCAATTTTTGCCACCCTCATTAGGACCTCTAATGGTTGGGTTCTTGCCTTAAGCAGTAGCTAAGGGGATTTTAAGGAATTATTTTTGAAGATACTCTCATGTTTTTCCAGCACCTCTCATCCTCATACAACAGGCATCTAGATAGTATACATGCAAGCTGTAAACTCACAGCCTCATGTGGAAAGATGAGGAGAATAAAATTAGAGGCTCATCACCCACATATTTTCACACTTGCTTGTGTTGTATTTTGGATACTGCTTTTGCTATCAGTTTATATGGCTTCCCATCATCAAAACATATAATCACCTAGCAACCACTGGGTCAAAACCCTTTCTAGAAGTTGAACATTTTCTCATCCCTTCTTATTCTAGAAGTACAATAAATGTAAAAAAACCCCAAAAAACAAAAAAACACCAAACCTGCAGGAAAAGAAAAGAACACAAACAAGGAGAAAAAACACTTGGAGAGAGGGAAAACCCAAGTGCCACAAATCATAAATCATTTGAGTGGTGTACTATGATTTAGGTCAGGTTCCAGGTTCTGTTGAGATCAAGAGTCTCCCCTTCCTTAAAGTTTATTGATATTTTCAGTAAAAAAATGTATTGAAAAAGCAATTCTGAGCAAAAAAATGTTTCAAAGGAATTTTATGGATTTGGCTCTTGATTCAGAAGTTGGTTACATTTCCCAACTACCTTTTGGTAATATTTTACTTAGTCAAATTATTATTTCACTAGGAAGTGACAGCACCTTGAAAGAGCATGAGCTTTTTGGGTGGTTCAGTGGAATAGGTCCCCCTTCAGCCACAGAGATAAGCAGGAAAACACCACTTTATTAACATATCTAGTTTGCCATTATAAAAAATGAATCTACAGCTTCAGCTTTATCCCAACCTTCCGAGTGTTCTTCAACACAGAACTCACTAATCGCACTGACAATGGTGCCAGTAGGCATCTCAAGGTGGCAAAGATACTGGTTTATTTCCAGCTGTTGTCTCCCTCTGACAATGGAGCACAGTAGTGGAATAGATAGTAGTAGTGGAATCATTCCCATCCTCCAACTCTGCAATGAGAGGAACATCCCTGAGATGGGTACATGATTTTGGTTCAGAAGGTGGCAGGCTGGTGCAAACAATGAAGATTCTTCTCATCATGTTTACACAAAGTAACTAGTTTGCTTAATGGCTGTCCCATTAAAGAAAATAATTAAATAGATTATGGAAGCTGAACTAATCTAACAGCCTCTATGACAAAGACAAACATTTATGCTCTAAGTCTGATGGATCACTTTTTAAAATTATTATTATTTTTTTATTATTCTCTCCTGTCTTTTTTACCTGAAGGAACTGTTCTGATATATCAAAGACTATCATTTCAGTCATCTCTGAAGGTCATGGTTGAGGCCTTGCACATCTAGAGGAGCGGAAGGGATTACTCCAGGTGTCCCTGTAGAAACAGCTCTTATGGCTACAACCTGGAAAGGAGTAGCCAGTTTATATTTACATTATAGTTCTCAGTTGATAACTGATTTTTCTAATTGTGAGTTTCATAAACTCTAGTCTCTATAAAACTGACCAAATAGGTTATTTTATTTTTCTCAAACTGGGAGAAGGTGTCTGATCCACCACCCTCCCACCACCCCCATGACTGCTTCCTTGAAGGACCATGAAAGCACAATGGGATGACTGTGAATAAAAACATATTTACGCAAGTGTTTGAAATGTCTAAAATGGGTATGAATTTATCTCTGAGCGTTGGCAATTTTTCAAGTGGCTCCATCCCTTAACTTTTCCAACACGTAATTTTTACCTCCATTGTTTTCTTTCCAGCACATCTCCTTTTGTGCTAAAACAAATTTAGAAAGTAGAAAAAAAAGAACATCTAAACCTCACAAACCTTCTGATTTTAACCTTATAAATGAACTTGAAAGAAAATAATATCCATTACTGCCAAGATGTCTCTCTTACAAGCAAGCACTACTATTTTGGGGAAGCAGAATGTGCGGAAGGAAAATCCTGGCTGTTATTCTCAGCCCTAAAATAACCCTTTATATATTTTTTATCTGTTGTTTTTTGTGTTGGTATTTTTTTTCCCCTGAGGGGTTGATTTTGTTTGTTTTTAAGTATGGTATAAAACCCAATCAATATCTCAAGGAAAATATCTCACTTCAAACAATGCTTAGCCTAACACATCTCCATTTGTTTAGCTTCCTTTCCATTTCAGTGTTATTTTAATGGGATCTCCTCCCTTTTGCTCTAAAATAATCCCCTTACATCTTTAGAATCAATTTCTGCAAGGCCCCAAATGCCATCCTGTTGCTTTTCCAAAACCCTCGGAAATGGACTGGAAACCAGAGAGGGTCAGGCTTTCTCTCCAGAGGTTTCAAACGCCCATGATTTGAGCAGGCATTGCTTTATTGAGGAAGGCCTTTCATGGCACAGTCATATTACTGCTTAAGTGCTACCCCAAGAAGTTGCACAAAAGCATAAGCTATGACACTTCTCTCCTGCCTCCAACCTAAAAAAATGGGTTAATTTTCTGCCTTTGGACGAGTGTGACTCTAATGAATGCAGCTTTCACCAGGGTCAGGACCAACATTGATATATGTAAGAAATGTTTAGCTGAATCCAAGAAAGTTTTGCTCTTACATCAGCTACAGAATTTGTGCTTACTTGTACTGTCCATCATTATTTTGCAAAAGCAAGCCACATCCTCCTATTCACAAGTGGCGAAGCTAAGGGATTTGCCAAGGTGCATTAAATAAATCTGAGGCAAAATTAGGACTAAACCTCCATCTTCTGTTACTGTCTTTTTTCTCTGAGCCTTACTAGGTGATAAACTGATCTCCTACCACCAATTGGTCTAGGGTCTGAATTCTCTTAATTATCAGCTGAGCTCATATTCCATACTAAAATAAATAAATAACTAATGAGGAAAAAGGATTCTTTCTTCAGATTCCCACTACCTTTAGTTTCTTTTCCCTCTCCACCCAACCATTTATCATTCAGGCAACATAAATAATTGAAAAGAATAGTACATAAAATTAATTGTAGAAAACACAGGCTTTTAAATTCTCATCTGCATTAAAAAATAAAATAGGGATGCCTGAGCACTCCATTTTGTAAAGTCACTTCCAGCAGACTTTCTGCATCTGCATAGAATTAGCCGCAAGACTTAGCAGCACCATTCATCCCGTGAAGATGTTCTTATCTGACACCCATAGATCTTTATCATAGGAAAACATTAATTGAATATTTATTGACAAACATCAGAGAGAGGTGAGAAAGAGAGTCTGACTGAGTGGGGATGGAAGGAGATAAAAAGAGGTGAAAGTGCAGCTGGAAAAGTGGGAATGGAAAGATTATACAGCTGTTCCTCTTACAGATGGCCCTGACTAGTCTTCCTCCTGCTATATTCACACACCATATGATAGCAAATGAATAAAATGAGTGCAGTAAGTTTCTGTTCCACAGCAAGACCTTACTCTAGACAGGACACTGAAATGTTATGAATTTAAAAAAGGACCTGAAGAGAAAGGCTACAATGCTTTGTGTTGTTGCCCTCATCACATCTAGACAGAATAAACATGTCCAGAACACAAAACCATCATGATCACTTCCAAGGGCAAACTCTGCCATCTGTCCTCCACACAAAGGATCAGCAGAGGCAGTGAACAAGTCCACCACAGGACCAGGTTAAATCCCAAACATCCTGTTCTACCCAGTTTTCCTAGGGCCATGGCTATGTGTATTACCTATCTCCTTGTCCCATTCTTTCCCTGTCAATATTTTTTATAGCAACCAGACAATTTTAACCAAATTTAACAGAGTGAAAGAAAATTCTTCAAGACAAAAAAAGACATTACTTTCTATAGACGTTTATGAGACTAGACAGCTGAGTGAAGGAAAGCTTTGTAAACCTCTTTTGAGAGAAAGCTGAAGTATCTTCACCTTTTTGTATTAGACATCAGAGATTCCACAAAAAGAATGTGATGAGAGAAAGGGGGGAGACTGGATAACACTGGAAACTGGGCTTCATTCCTTCTGCTACAAAAAGATAAGTTATTTTTGTCACGAGCACTTAACTGCCTTCCAATCATAAATAAAGTGACATAACTGATGTCTGTCAAAAATGTTTTGTGCCCTCTCTCTTCTACCTCCCCCACCCAAGGAGAAGCCTGTGTCAAGATCAGAGACACTGCTCTGAAGATTTTATGGTAAATGTTTTTTGTGGGTTGCTGTAGAAGATGTGCTGATGAAGGGCAGCTGGAACAAAACACTCAAGGATATTCCAGAAAGAGGGAAAGTAAAAAGGAAGGTATAAACTGGAGTGAAGCAAGAAACAGGGAATAAGGAAGGGATAAGGTTGCAAGGCTGATAAGGGAATTCTGTTTGGGTCAGATAAATGGACTTTAGGATCAGTGAAATCAGGGCTAGCACAGGACATATGAACCTGCAGTTCTGTCACAGCCTTAGTATGGACATGTATCCATGTATCTTCCTCTCTCAGGATCTGGGGATTTGGAAACAACATGTAACTATAGGAGAGGGATTTTGGACTGGGTGAGAGGAGCACTGAGATGTCAAAGCCCAGCTACACAAACGTCGCTCAGAAAGAGACGGACAATCAGAATGTTCTAAAGTACTTTATACCAGTTATGGATTATTGCAAGGAATGATGGGGTGATAGTAAAAAAGGGAAAAAATGCAGGCTGAATACTTGGGAGAAGACTTAATGGAAATGAGATGATGCAGTAGGCTGAGGCAAGCAGTGAAGACTACTTTACCTGAGATGTTAAAACCCAAGCCAAAAGAAACACTAGAAAATGTACATCATGAGATACTCTCACATTGTCCTCACTTCACTATGACAGTCCTAGCAACTTTCTAACTGTAGACGTAAAAACTCAGCTTCCTTTCCCCCCTTTTTTTTTTTTTTTTTTTTCTGGAAGAGCTCCCAAACTTCCTTTCAGACGACATTGAGATTCTCAGCTCACACTCTGCTATTGACAGAACACCTGAGGTTTGTTTGCACCTTGACTGGGAGTCAGATAATCCTGACAAAAACATTGCATAGACATGGCAGCTTTGCTCTCGCCAGCAAACTCACTGATGTGTGGCCCAAGGGTGTGTGTGCCGCTATTGTGCTTCTTTTAAGTCTTTGTTTTTTTAGTGGAGTCATACGGAAAAGACAGATGATGCCAACTCCATTGCAGAGGTAGGTGCCTACCCCTCTCCTCTGCATAACTCACGTGGGGTCCTCTTGGCTCATGAGCCTCTGCTAAAAGGATGTCTCCCTCTCCATGTTGTCATTCATGGCTTCACTTTTACTCAAAAACTCCTGAAGGTTGCTAGGAGAAAAGATGGTCCACTGGTTAAGGGCTAGCTGGAAGCTCAAGAGATGTGGTTTTAATTCCCTCTGTGGTTTCAGGCAAGACACTTAGCCCAACATCCACATAGGAAAATGTCAAAATACTGCATTTCAACGTAGACAGAGACAAAGGGCTTCATGGTGGAAATACCAAAGGAAAACCAAACCCAAGCCTTTGTGTTTGGAAATTGGGTTTTTCTTTTCAAGTACCTTTGTTTAAAAAAAAGAGAACCTTTTAAATGAAGGGCAAAAATGGGGGTATTTAAAAAAAATAAATTACACAATTTTCCATCATCTGCCTCATATGAACCAAGGCAAGAGAAAAACATTTCAGGCTTTCCCTGAAAGAGATTACATTTTTTCTTTGTGTCACACAGACATTGTAAATTTTGATTCAACGCAGACAAAAAGAGGGTTCCTCCTCACTCCAAACTATTTCTGCTTTGACCATCCAACACAAAATTCAAGCTCCAACTGGGAACGTATAAAGGATATTGAGGAGAAGAAAGGAAAGAGTTAACAATTAGATAATTTCAAGTTGCTTCTTGTTTTGCAGTTGTTTTTTCAACCATAGATAAACAAAAATAAGCCAGGAAAACAAATCTAACAGGGGTGAGAGTCTCTTTGAACATATGTTCTTGACATAGGGATTTCTGAAATAAAACAATATGGCTATCAGCCAGTTTCTCTGCTTAATACTGTTGTGACAAGTAGTTAATTGAGATGGGGAATATATCTTTAATGCACCGGTTAGTTATGTATAAGGTGCTCCGTTTATATATCTGTTCCTTTTCTCCCCCCTATTTTTTCTGACCACCAGACTATTTGAATAAGACACTCTGAAAGCCCATTGTTTGTGTAGATTTTGCCACAATTTTCTTGCCTTGGTGGAAGAACTCTGGTGGGGTATTCAGCATCTCATCCTCAGAGCATTTAAAAGAAGAGAGAGAGAACGACAAAAAGGAGGACAGAAAGAGAGAACTGAGGAATTCAGAGGGATGCATTATTCAGCATGCTTGGAAATAACCCTTTTCACTGTCTCCACTAAGCCCAAATGCCCTGGAGGTTTTCACTATCTATCTTTTTCCAATGCAGCTTGGAAAAAAAAGCTCACATCTGTCAAGATCACAGTTTCAAGAGTACCAATTTATTCAGCTGAATGGGATAAAAGTGCCTGTTGGAAAAAGATTTGAAAGGGGGGTGGGGTGGGGGAGGGAGACTGTCCAGTTCCTACATCTATCTATCTTTCCAACTCTGTGTGCATGTGTGTGTGTATAAAACACACTCATTCAAATATACACACAAGAAAAGCTGTCTGCATTCTTACCAGCACCGAACTGTTTGTCTGTCTTCACGCAGGGCAGTTCTGCAAATCTCACGTTTGTCAAGAGCTGGCACATTTACATGCATTGACCTATAGATAGAAACCTAAGCATATATGGGTATGGTGTAAGGAGGTGCGGATACATATGGGAGGCAGGGAGTGTGAGGAGAAGGAAATATAAGGGAAAAGCTTAAAAATCTTGTTGACTTTTTTAATCTCTGCCCTTCTTGATCTGCTAAATGCTGTCACAAAAACATTTATTAATATGCAAATTCTAAGTAGCAATCTGGAGCCAGTCAGGTTGCGCTAATTTGCACATTAATATCCCTCTTCTGGTTTGCCTTTGCTCTCCAATGGAGGAGAGGAGACAGAGGAATCTCGTGCTCTATTCTTTAAAAAGGCTGCCACGGCGGTGGTCCAAAGTTTCATTTGAAATGCTGATGCACATTTGAAGAAAAGAAATACAAACAGCATCTAGCTCAGATGCAGAGAAAAGGGCAGAGAGAATGGAGTGGGTATAAGAGAAACCACTGCCAGATGCTTTCCCCCCAAATCTCATAATTGCACCATAATTGCAGGCTGCAAAGAAGGCAGCACCATAATGAAATTGGTCTCAGAAACTGGCTTTGGAGTTCTGATTGTTTTCTCTTGTGGACTGATTCTTGTTTTCTGTGGCCTGGTTGCCTCCTGGGTTGGATTTCCCTGTAGCTCACAG
This sequence comes from Athene cunicularia, assembly GCF_003259725.1. Classification (NCBI taxonomy): domain Eukaryota; kingdom Metazoa; phylum Chordata; class Aves; order Strigiformes; family Strigidae; genus Athene; species Athene cunicularia. The sequence continues at coordinate 28,183,621 of NW_020799142.1, forward strand.
ATGGTGGGGGGAGCCACAGAGGAAAGAAAGGACAGAGGGACGGATGGACGGAAGGAGGGAGGGAAGGAAGGGAGGAAGGAAGGAAGGAAGGAAGGAAGGAAGACCATCACACTAAGGGGGAGAGAGAAGAGAGGATAGGAGAGACCTTACTTAAAGAAATCAGGTTTTTATTTAAAATGTGGTTATAGCAGAATGATCCCCTATTCAGTCTGAAAGAGATATAGCTGAGGCAGGAGGTAATAGCAGTCTGTAAAACTTCCAGTAGCCTGACAAAACTGAATGATATGGAGCAGATGATCAGTGAATGACTGGCTGATGTTCTTCCAACATAGGAATCAGGGACTATCGTATGAAATTAGCATGTGGTGTATTCAGAATACAGAAAGGGAGTTGATTCTTCACACAGTACTTAATGAAATACATTGCTTCTAGATACAGGTATGAAAGATCTGCATAAGCCCAAAAGCTATTGGAGGATTCAAGAAAGAAAAGTCTACCCAGTTCTCCTAACTGCAAAAATGCCTCACCTTAGAAAATGCCTGAGCCTGAATTTCCTGAAAGAGTGTTGTCAGGACCTGGCAAAATGTTTTGCCTTCCTCTTACACCTTAATTTGAACATCTGTTTACAACCAGTGTTGGAGAAGAAGCTGCTGGACAAGATGGATTTTTGGTCTGAGTCAGTAAAGCTCTTAAGCTGGACTTTTGCTCAGGTGAATAAATATGAGACAAAACTAAGTAATCATGAGACCTGAACACTAGAGTAATAAAGTGGTTGACCCTGTAATTATGGGCACATTCCTGCAACTTGCTCAGATAAATCCTGTTCCTATGTATGGTGTATTTCCTCTTGGGGAAGGCAAGGCTGGGGAAAAGAGTCTTGAATTTATTAAGGCAGCTGAATGGTTTAGATCGGCAGGATTGGGGATAGTTTAGTTAAAAAAAAACATTTGTTTTTGCAGGGAAACTGAAACACTGAAGCAAGAGACTAGCAGATTCTTCAATGATGTTTCAGAATTTTCCCTTCCAATCTCATGCCAGACTGGGAGACAAAATGATTGTATTCTTATATATTCAGTACTAAAAAACAAGAGAAGGTTTTGTGGTGTGAACCTAGTCAGCCATCCCTAGTATAACTTAAATTGATTGAGATTTCCATACCCTGGACTTCTTTCTCTAGAGACTAGGTTGAGACCTTCAACTTGCTCTTATCATTTGATAACAGCCACTTTTGCTCCTGACTGCCCTAAGTCAAATGAAGTCCAGTGACCCTGAGGTGAAAGGATCATTTCCAGCCAACTTGATCAATAGCCTAAGTCAGTTTTGCAAAATTATCAGGCAGATTTACCAGCCAGGTCACCAAGTGTACTCGGTCTACCAGACTTTCACTCATGATGTTGATTGTAAACCTAATGATATTTTATTCACACACAGCAAAAATAAAAAGTTCTGTTACGGACTTGGGCCATAAAGTCCCTATTGGTAGAGGTCCTTCAGTCCCCATTACCAACTGTAACTTTCTGGTAAACTGCTGTAATATTATCTGCTTTACTTTACACATGCATAAAGAGATAAATGAGAGGTGAAGGAATGGATCTACTCATCTCATTTGTAAGTGCAAAGCAGAGATAATGAGGATGAAACACATCTTACCTAATTTTAGCTAACTTGAACACAAAATATCTACTTTAACATAGTTGTCCACAGTTCTCCTACCTTAAATAAGGAGAGACATCTCTCCTGAAGAGGTTTATCCCATTCTGAGACAATTACCTGCAGTGGGTGTGAGAGCGGAGGCACCTTTCTCATCACTGTCTGCAGAAGAACCAGAACAGCTAATCTGGATTGCACGCATGATTTTGAGCAGTATGAAATTCACTGATACGATCATTCCTCCTCCCAGAATATAAAATGCCTGTGATCTTAATTCTACACTTTGGCCCATACTGGGCCCACATTTATGGGGAGCTGCACCTTGTGCCAACATTCATCCTAGTGTAAAGTCAGTTCAAAAATGCTAACAAAAAGGAAGGCTGATGCTTGCTTTTACTTAGCGATGTGAAAACAAGAATGTGGAAATAGTACAGGATCCACTATTGCTCTCACAGGGACTGATGTAGAGGTTGTTAGAGAGGGAGATGCCTTTGGTGGAAGCTGGACCCACTGACAATAATCCCAGACAGGCAGGGGAAGGTGCAAGGTCAACCTGTAGATCACTCTAAACTAAGCACTTCCAATCCATTAATTAATTACACAGCTGGAAAGAGGGGACTGTAAAAAAAAAGGTGAACACAATGACATTGCTGACAACAGGAGCCCTCTATTTATCAGTAATAATGAGTTTCTTCCGCCCCCCTGCATCTTCCCTCCCCCAGTGCTGCAGCTGCACTGATGTGACTGAGCACTTGGGTTCCCCTCTCCACTCCCCAGCCAGTGCCCTCCTTGCCAACATGAAGGTGACCCAGTTATTCGTGTCAGTTAGGCCTGGGCCATCTCAGTCTGTACCAGGCTGCTTGGAGAGTAACATCACTCCACCAATGCAACACATCTTCATGCTCTTTCCTTGGGTTCCTTTGCCCAGCATCTCCTTTTCTTTCACTCTTGACATCTTGTGCAATGAGCCCCTGGCTGGAATTGGGGGGCTGAAGACAAAAGTGCCACCACGTGCTCTGAATACTTGAAGCTAATGAAGTAAGCATGTTGAAAGTAAGTGGTGGGTTTGTTTTGTTTTGTTTTGTTTTGTTTTGTTTTGTTTTTTTTCTTAAGTGGTACAGAATTAAATCACTTGTTGCAGGAGATGCTGAGGCAACCAACAACAGAAACAAACTTCAGAAGGATAGACTAAAACTAATTCACAAGTTTATCAGTACTGAGCACAATGACTTCAGAGCAGGAAGTCCTTACAACATTGATTTCAGGGAAAAAAATCATTGCTTATTCTTATAGTATGTCCCCAGTCACCCACAACTAAGTGTTTTAAAAATGGAATACTAGGACAGATGGACCTGTGTTCTTACCCAAATTAGAGCTACTCTTGAGCTAGTATGCTACAAACCAACACCCATAGCAAGCAAATCACAATTTAGACCTGAGACAATGCCAGCATTTGTTCTCCCTCAAAATATTCCTTCTGGATTTCCCTAGAAGAATCCTCCATTGTATCCTATTGCTGGAGAACAGTCTTACTATGCATAGGGAAACTGAGGAAGAGCTAAATGATGTACAAAGATAGTAAACCCTACTTTTTTCAAGGCAGAAGTGAGAGCAGATCACTTTCTGAAAAGTGTGTGCCTTTTAGTTAGCACAATCTCTCTCTTCCAGTGCCAACTTCATTAGGTGGCTGGGAGTTCATGTTAGAGTGGAGAAGTGTGCAATGGATCAAACAAAACTGCATATCTCGAGGAGGGGAGCTGCAAACTCATGAATGTTATCCCTTATGAACAGAAGAGTAGAAAGGTGTGAACTTGTCATTTGGGAGAATGGAGCTGGGGTGCAGATGGTACAGCATTAACAGTCTCCTCTCATTTGCAAAGGCTAAGAAAAGGAACAATGCCTATTACTGTCTCCTGCTTTACTCCACACTAATGGATGCCTCTGAACCAGCAGAAGTCGTTCCCATTAAATTCCTGCATTATCAGGCCATTACTTGACAGGGCAAAGATTAATCACAAACTTTCCGGGGACCATTTATTCCATTTGCCAATCTATCTCTCCCCGTTACGCTGCTTTGGTTGTGTTGTCAATTTTTCAAGTGCCAAGGAGTTTGGACCGATCCAGTTTTCTGTCCATCCATCTGTCACACACCTGTCAATCTGGTTCGATCTGAATGCGCTGTTTGCTTTGGGAAAGTCAGAGGGGGAAGGGAGGTGGGTGGGATGCGGAATAGGGTAGAAGGCAGAAGGTCCATGTTTGAAAAATAAACAGAAAACAGATTAGTAGGCTGTATTATATAGCGAGTGGAGGATTCAGAGAAGCCATAGAGGTAAGACTGAAAATTTAACAACATAAATTTAACATCTCCCCTGGTGCTGCAGGCTGACTCATATCGTTAGTCTGAGAAACTATGAATGGGGTACCTCAAAACACCCATGGATTTATGGTTATAGTTCATTTTATTGTACTGCTTGGTGCAGGGCAGTGTGTGAAATGGATTGAATGGGAGAACGGATCTGTTAAGAAAATAAACTTTTAACTCAGTGGTCTAAGTCATTACTCAACATCTTCAGAGGTTAGCACCAGGAGTGTTCAGGAAATGTAGCAGAGGGAAAGTGAATTGTACAAACACTTGAGAGAGGAGTTAATTACCCATCCTGATTTCCTTTTAATCGGTATGCATTAAGGCAGTGAGTTTGTTCACCGTTAGTTTGGTTTTGAAGAAGATGACCTTTCCTTTCTAAGCTGTTCTGCTTCACCACCAGTGTATTTGTCCCGTGACTAAAAAGTATTCTCACCTCGCTGGTAGATATCACAGAAGATCCTGCTGTTCAGCTTAGCTCAGAAATAACACCCTATGCTTTGCCATGCAGTTCATACAGATTTGTGATTTGGAAATCGTCTTGGTTCTGAATTACAATCAGGGTAAAATCCATGTAGGTTCAAGAATGATTTAATTGGACACAGTGGCCCAGATCCTTCCATGTAACTTCAAGTATTTAACTAAGATACTAAAGCTTGGAGTTCAGCCATCCTAAGCTCTCACTGTAGTCAGTGGAGAAAAAAATAAGCAATTCAAATATTAAGTGGTCGTATTCCCTCTGGAAATTACCCCCTCCCACCTTTAACAGACTATGGTTATTAGCCAACCAGTATAGGTTTCTCAGGTAATTGTCTAAAGCTAGGTGGGATGAGTATAAGCCACAAATCCATCTGGGATCCACCTTTAGCTCAAATGATCCTGATCTCCAGGAAATAAGAAATCCTAGAGTTCAAAGGCTGCAGCATTGGTTTTAATATTCAGGACTCTCTTGACACTCTTGTTCATTCACTCCTCTTTCACATCAGATTTGCTAGGAAGCACATGTCAATGATTACTTTGCTCCTCCTCCCTCATGATAATTAACCAGACTTTGCAAATAGCTTGACTTCAGTCCAAACTGGTCTTACTAATATTTTCCCTAGAGTCTTTGTGCTAGAAAACTGGAGACAGTTTCCACAACAAGGATGTCCTTGTTGGACCAACTATTTTTTTAGGACCTTTAGCACAACAGAAAAATAAGACCTAAACTTTTCAAAAGAATCAAGCAACTGACAACCTCAGAGAAATTATGACAAAAAATTACAGCTGACAAAAAACAGTTTCAAAACTGTAAACTCCCATGAATAATGTCTGAAATCAAATATGCGGGACAGATACTGGTGCAAACTCTTAGTGCTCTGAACCTCAAATAAACTGGAACAAATCTATTCATGGGCTGAATCGGCAGCAGGACCTAACTGAAGTAATGTACTAATCTGCCTCCCTAATTTACTGATTTTACTTCCACTGTCCTGTACTGAGTGGAAATACATCATTGGCAGAAGTAAAACTTGCTGCTCCAATAGCCCACTCAAATGAGGAGAACTTATTCACATGTACTAGTGAGCTATCTGAAAGCAAAAAAGAATGTTGAAGCATTGGAAAGAACTTCTCTGTATCAGATCTTTATTGTATGATATGAGAAGAAAAATAATGATAAACCTGATATAATCAGAATTCCCCATGGAAGAGAATCTGGAGGAAGTGTCTGCCAAATTCCAAAAAGCCGGTGAAAGTACTACTGGAGAAAGAGCAAGTACAGTAAATGGGGTTACATCAGTCTGGCCATCAGTCATCAGTGGAGTTCCCCAGAGCTCAATTTTAGGGCCACTGGTCTTCAGTGTTTTTATAAATGAACTGGATGCAGGAATTGAATGTACATTAAGTTTGCTGATGATACTAAACTAGGAGGAACTGTGGACTCCCTCAAAGGTAGAGAGGCTTTACAGGGAGATCTGGATAGACTAGAGAGCTGGGCAATCACCAACCATGTGAAACTTAACAAGAGCAAGTGCAGAATTACCTGGGATGGGGTAATCCTGGTTGTGCATACAAATGGGGGGACAAGGGGCTGGAGAGCAGCCCTGTGGAAAGAGATCTGGGGATCTGGGTAAATGGCAAGCTGAATATGAGAGATCAGTGATCCCTGGCAGACAAAAGGGCCAAACCATGTCCTGGGGGCATAATGCATAACACAGCCAGCCAGTCAAGAGAGGGGATTGTCCCACTCTACATGGCAGTGGTGTGGCCCCACCTCAAGTACTTGTGCAGTTTGGGGTGCCTCAACATAACAAGGACATCCAACTATTAGAGTGTGTTCAGAGGAAGGTGACCAAGATGGTGAAAGGCCTTGAGGGCAAGACAGGAGAAGCAGCTGAGATCACTTGGCTTGTTCAGCTTGGAGAGGAGAAGACTGAGGGGTGACCTCATTGCAGTTTACAGCTTTCTCAAGGGGGGCAGTGGACGGGGAGTGCTGCTCTCCTCTCTGGTGACCAGTGATAAGACACGAGGAAATGGGATGAAGCTGCATCAGGGGAAGTTCAGATTGGACATTAGGAAAAGGTTCCTCACTGAGATGGTGATCAGTCACTGGTCACTGGAACAGACTCCACAGGGGAGTGGTGACAGCACCAAGCCTGTCAGAGTTCAAGGAGTGCCTGGACAATGCTCTTAGTAATATCATTTGGTTTTAGGTAGTCCTGCGAGGAGCAGGGAGTTGGACTCGATGATCCTTGTGGGTCCCTTTCACATTGAGATATTCTATGATTCTATGATACACCGATTCCAAACCCAGATGACCTGGAGCAGGTAAATACCCCTCTCTTTACAGAGCTACGGTGTGGTGTCTTTCAGAAGCACTAGAGGTGGAGGACAATAATTTTATATTTTTAAAAATATTTCCTCTTTATCTGCACGCAACATTGTAGAAGACAAATTTTGATTTTTAAACTTCCCTAACAGTAAATGAACTCCACAGACTTCATGCTTGTGAAGGTCATGGTTACAGAATTAGTCCTTAAGCATCTCTACCTCTTCCTTTTTTGCCTTTTCCCCATCTTTGAAACTGAAGGTTAAAAATGAGAAAAAGTGGAACGATGTTCTCAGACAAGTTTGAAAAATCAGAACTGCCAGCTTTATCCCATTGCTGTGGAGTGCCAGCTCCACTTTCATCAGTCCATATTAGAGGTTTCTCACCTTTAGTCCATCCAATCAAGGCAAAACAGTGCAGGCAGACAGAATAGGACAGTTGATCTAGCATCTAGAGTCAGATTGGAACAATCCTTCCAGCAAAGCCTCAGTGGAGATGGAAAATAAAATAAATAAAAAAAGAGGTCCTTGTTCATTCTCACTAATAACCTTCCCTCTCACTTTTCATCACCTCCTCATGAAGTATCAGAGGATAGTGTCTCAATTTCTGTCTTCTTTCATTAGAAATCTTCTTTGTAAAATGGAAGAAAGTGCAGGGAATCTTGGAATATTTCAGTTATCAGGAAGCTTATGGTTATGTGTTACTTGCTTGAATCCAGCTTAAAGTGACCAACAGAGCCTAGAGGAATGTTGAGGTTTTGTAATGGAGAGCTCTTGAATCACCTCTACTCCTAACAATTCACATCACTTTGCACTCTTGTTACAGCCACATGAGGACTGTGGAAGATAAGACAACTAGATAATCATATGTTAAATATGGGTCCTTCAAGGATGGGGCTCCTGAATGAGGTTGGCTGAAGGAATCCAGCCTGGTGAGAACACCAGCCTCCAAAGCTGATGATCCCAAATCATTCATCAACAAGGACAAGCTTAGGTTGTCAACAAGGATATTTGGGAAAACAAAAGGTGGGACAGTAAAAAAAATCTTCTTTAGAAATTCCCCCAGCAATACTCTTGGTATCAAATGCAAGGGAATTCTTTATAGCTGCCTCCTGTCAACCTCTCTTCCCCTGCCTCCAGACTAACACCACAAATCATCATGACTCTCTGAACACACTATCATATCAGAGCTACCTGTCATACTCTGCTTCTTTTCAACTTTCCCTTTTAATCTAACTTCAGGGCCTCCCTTCTCTTCTACCTTTAAGGTGTTGGATTTGGGTTGGTTGGTTTGTGTTTTGTTTGGTTGTCCCCCCCCC
>NW_020799142.1:28191809-28249545 GCF_003259725.1 Athene cunicularia
CCCCCCCCCCCCCCAAATGAAACATTCTTCTGATCTTCCCTTAGTGCTTACTTCTTTCTCTGTTTCATTCAAAACTGACATACCGTGTCTCTCAGGTTTTGTTTTGTAAATATTCACTCCATTTCCAAGCTGGCTGCTACCTTGTTTCTAAAGCATACAACCTTCTCTTTATGAATCCAAGTTTGTTGTTAAGTATCATTTCAGCAGAAGTGTGAAAACTTTGCACTGTTAAACAATGCAATGGGGCAAGCTTCACATTTTGCTGTGCTGGATAGAGGAAAAGACTGTGAAGGAGCTGCAACATTCATCAAGGATTTAAAACAGGACGACAGGACTCTGACTCCTCTATCCCAATTTTAACAAAAATATAGGATAGAGAAACCTGCCCTGCAACTGAAACAGCAAATGGTGCATTACTATTGTGTACACAGGAACAGTTAGGGGCAAAAAGTGTGTAGTCATTTACTCTTATACACAGAACTGCCTCATAGAATGCTTATATTGTTCTGGTCAATACAACGGCAAGAGCCGACTAGATTTCTGATGCACTGGATATCCACACAGCAAATATCCTAGTATGCAGCAACACCTTATTTGCTTAGATCAGCTAGAAAAAAGCAATGTAAACTCAAGCCCTCTGTATAGCTCCGCTATTTAGGTTTTCTGTGTGCAGCATTTCTGTCAGCAAGAGACAGCATTTTAAACTGTCTCTCAGTTGTACCTCACTGTCTCTCTTGCTTTATTTCAGTGCCAAGCCAGCGTCATTGAAAACAGAGGTCAACAACTGATTGTGCAGGTGCCAAAGATGGCATGGAGTAAGCCAGAAGAATGGGGAGATGAGGCTTTTTGAAAGACACATTTGTGAGAGACAGGTGCCTCACACTGAAGCAAGATACTGCTGATCAGCTGCGTGTGTCTTTCAATGGCAGTCTCCTGGCTCCTGTTGGCTTTCTACCTATACATGTAACCTCTAATTGTGGAAATAAAATGCCTTACACTGAAAAAAAAAAAAAAGAAAAAAAAAATCAACATGTCGCTATTTAATGGTTGCTGATTCCATAGTTTAATTCATTATTGAAGTTTCACCTTGCTCTGAAACAATTAGGAGAGCTCATATGATCAGTTACCAAGTCTCAGTTGGAAGGTAACAATTTATGCCTGAGAAGCTGGAGGTGACAACTTCTGAAAGTGCCTTTCAATTGCATCTCCTCTCAGTTGTGATTAATGTATGTAATAATGTAAACACATATTTAGGAAAAAAAAATTAAGGAAGAGTGATGGTACACAAGAGTCACAACCAATGGTGCATGTTGATGTACAATGATGTATGCTGTATTATGTACAGTATAATAGAGTGAAATAATTGCACATGTTCTCAGAGAAGAAAAGGACTGGTGGAGAAATCTAAATTAAGTCCAGTTCTCCTTTTGAAGAAGCATGACGCAATGTATGTATACTGACCATCACTGCAGGCTTGCATGAGGTACTGAAGAAAGATGCCCCATGAAGACCCAAAATCAGTGAGAAACAGGTGAGAAACTGAACTAACAAGTGCCCTAACATGAACACACGCTGCCCCTATCCTTTTAGCTCAGTGGAGAGTTAAATGTGCTTCCGGATGGCACCAATAACCTTGCCCAGGCATTCTTGTGTGCTGCGCTCCCACGGGGAACATTAGAATAGGTTCCAGCAGGGTGGGGATGAGCAAAGGGGGAGCAGGTTGCTAGTCTTCAGCGATATGCTGTTTATCCAGCTTAGCCATAAAGCAACGTAAATCAAGCATGTCATCCTACCTAATTGCATGTTCGTATAGGACTTAATTGGTAATATTCCTGCAACCCAGCTCCTCAACCTTCATGTTGCATTGAGTTCCTCTCAGAGACTAATGAGCTTTATACAACAACAAACATTTAGGTCTGTTGTTCTAATTCATTAACATAATGGGCAATACAATGAGCAGTTATGATAATAAACACTAATAAGAGGTACTAGCGACACTTATTCCTATCAATGCCAGGGCTGTATGGTGTGCTTGTACAGCGGCAATGGTGTGACAAAAAGGGGGTACAGTTTTTCCAGGTCCTCTCTCAGTAGCTACCCAGAGTATCAGTTCCACGTTTGCAAGCTGAAAATGCCAGTGCTATAAATAATTGTTATTGTAGATGATGATACAGGACCGAAATATTACAATTGTACAACTTTAATCTTTTTCACAGTGAAAAAAATTGAAAAAGGAACATGGAAGACAACAGAATAATAATGTTGAGTCATTTTATGAAAAACACTGGCCCATCCCAATAGCTATGGTCTTGACTGCTGCCTGAAGAAATTTGATCTGTTCTCCTGTTTGTAAATGCACTTTAGTATGTATGAGAAAAGGAAACACTAACAGAGTGAAAATGCTTTGTCTTTGTTTCTTATCACTCAGGTTGGACATCTTTGACTGCAATTAATATTCCATAAGCAGCTGACACTGTAATTAACCACTGGGACTATCTGGTTCCAAAATGCACATGTACATGCACACACACTCTGGCAAAAGTTTTTTAAGACTTCACTGAATATAATTGGTTCACAGTGGCTTAGTCCACTCTTATACAAACCTCTTTTGGACTGTGTACAACACCACATTGCCATTAGAAAAGCTCATTCCCCTTCTTATTTCTCAGACAGGTAAAACCAGGGAATAACAGGGACCTTGCTGAAAAGTGCACTATGTGATACCGATAACCTTCAAGTACAAACCGATACCCACTGCTTTGTTACATTTTAAGCAATGATCTAAATAAGTTCAAACATTACACTACCTGGTCCCTTCAAAATTTGTTAATCTGTAGCCTCTTCCTCCTTTTGGATTATGAGGGAAAATGCTTAAACCTAGTTAGGATGGCATGGATGCACTGCAGAGAGGACAGACACATAGAATCATGTTTTTTTTCTTTGTCAAGTCAAACTAAACACCTTGACTTAAGTTGCATGCTTGAGAAGCAAGGTATCACTTACCTTTTAAATTGATGATTAAAAATGGTATCCTGTTTACAGGACAGGTTATTTTTTCTTCCCCTTGCTCCTCTATGAACAAAGACTTTTCATTTTTACAGTCATATTCAGGTTCCTAGTGACATACATTCCATAAGCAAATAAATATAAGGCTACAAGAATGTATGGTTTCTGGAATTTATGGCCAGAACTTTATCATAATGGAAATATATATTTTTTTAATTGAAATCTATGTTGCTGTTATGACACTAATTCAATTATTCCTTATATTTCATCCATCATAATTTTATCTTCCTGTAAAAGAAAAGACACTTGTTTCCCTGGTATAGGCAGTTGACTAAAGAAGGAAGGGATTAATCTGCACTCTAGTAACTTCCTTTTGCAATTAAGCATATGGGCAGTATTAAAATAAAATCATAGAATATTTTAGATTGGAAAAGTCCCTTAAGATCACTGAGTCCAACCATTAATAGTAAAATTAAACAGAATAAAACCATGTAAATATTAAATACCCCAAATGCTTATAAGAAAAGATCATGCAAAAAAGCTACCTGGGAGTTTAATGTCACATTCCTGTAAAGCTGGATACCTTTTTGGAACAGTTTAGATCAGAAATGTATCAGAGTTTAGAGGTTGAAAAACTTTTTGTGGCAGTAAATAAGAAACTATTTTAAACAAGTCACAAATAACTATCAAAGAATTCTGGATTGTGTTGAGAATCTGTGATATGCGATGCATGGTATAAAAAATGTCTTGGGGTGAAGGTGCATCTATAAAGCTGGCATCCCTCATGGACCCTACGTATGTTGGAGTCTGTATAATGACTCAGACTTTCCACATGCTTCCTGCCAATAAATAGTGTTGTTATACAGCCAATGACTTTAATTATGGTGGGAGTTAATATCTGTAAGGACATGAAATGACCACTTTGTTGACGGTCTTAGATATTTATCTTCTACACGTGTGACTCATGCATAGTGGCAGTTTCACCCATATGTTTGGCTATGAAATTCCCTCATTGAGTAACAAAATACCATAGGTACAGTTATTTTTTGCTTAAAATAATCAATGACTCTCTTGTTATGAACCTCCCTGGGGGAAACAAATTGAGGAAGTTGTTTTTTTTTTTTCTCTCACAATTTTCAGAAAAGACATAGAAGAGTGTCTCATCTAAGCTATCCAGATTTTAAGCCTAGCCTCTGAGCTAGTCATTTAAGCCAACACTGTAATCAACAGAGAGATCTGTACCTCCATGAAGGACACTCATCCTATCCTAAAATTTGTGATATCTTAGAAATATAGGTAATATTAGGTATATAACTCTCAGAGGGCCCAAGGGAATCTACTGTCTTCTGTCAGTGGCAGAGGCAGCATGAATCTGGCATTCCAATGTTCAAAGATTTAACTATCCAGTGCTCCTTTGAACTCAGATGTTGCATTAACCATAGCATTTATGTTATGCATCTATAGCCAGTAATTAGAACATGATCATTGTTGCTTCCTTATTAAGGAGAAAACCCATCTTAGCTCCCATAGGGAAATAGAGAGCAACCTAGACAATACTTTATTTGAATCTCTATTTCATTCAGCTCTGTCTCTTGTAGGAAACAACTTCATGGCAGGAGATTTATTTTCATGTGCTTTGCACAATGTCAAACATACAATTTGCATGAAAGCTCTCTAAGAGCCATTACTGTCAAACCATGCCACCACAGACATGGAGATTCATTGGAGATTCATTGGGTCATGGATGACTCATTCACAAAATCTGCTCATCACTCTCCCTCAGACTGTGGTCCACAGCAGTTGCAGATAGGTAAGTGCATGCCACACCTCCCTTGGAAGGTTTTTTCCCAGCTTTCTGTTAACACTTTTACTGACTTGCAGCAGAAACAAGACTGTGATTCAAGGAGAGAGCTTATTTCAATTAATGGGTTATGAGGATGGGGCAAGACACATTCATTTGTAACCTGTGAATTCTGAAGGGTACCTTTGCCTTGGGATCAATAGTGGCACTGGTGCCACAAATGTCTCTGCCATCCTGTCCTTCCCTCAACAAAAACACACATAATTTGTCTTCCTTTTAGATTTTCTTCCTGCTCAACGCAGATTTTACTAATCTTACCTCTTCCCATCAAAGAAAACTCCTAATGGATTTTGATCTTGGAGAAAATGGAGTGAGAAGTTGATTATTTTAGAGAGGAAAATTATTATCTGCTTTCTCTCACCACAGCCTTTTGTTTCCCACCTGGAAAAAGTACATCATAGATGAAGGAAATAGTATTATTTTCCAAAAAACAAGAAGATAGGACTCATTGGAATTTAGAATCCCTCCTTTGACAATCTCACCATCCATTTATCTACAGTTTGACTGTGAAAGATGTACTGGTGGCAGTTCACTTAGTGATTTTAGAACTAGTACTGCTGGTGCCCCAAGCCAATTTGCCATTAAACAGCAGAGACTTGGAGCCTTTCCATTGTACAGTCTAATTTCTGGAGGGAGAGGAGATGGGAATTGCTTTCTCTGTGTGATGAAAAGTTGATTCTCACCAGTAAAGACTAGAAGTCTTAACAGATCTGCAGTTTTCTGATGTATATTTTAGAGGGATTTGACATTATTCAGAGTGCAAATCCAAGACACACTGAAATGGAAAACTAAGCCTAGTCAAGAAGTGTTAGCTGCCACAAAAGCTGGTAAGCATTCTTTCTTTATTTATTTATTTCTTTAAAGTGAACCCTAGAGTTATCCCACAATGCTGGCTGTAGCTAGAAATGAATCTTTCTAGACAGTCACGCAACAGACACATAAATATAACTTAAACCTTCAGATGAGATGGCTCCGTTATGATTGCAAGTGAGTTGAGTTTGGATATACATTTCACAAGATGCTGGACTGTTGTTAAGGCCTTGCTGCTCTTCCCACACCTTTCCAAAAGATCCTGGACCAAAACACCATAGTTATGTTTTCAGAAAGTGCATTCATTCAGACATTCTGAAGTCTTCTAGATCCTTAAACTGCAACTGCAAGTTTTTCATGTGCCTTTTGCCAAATTTACTTTAAACATGGCAGCACAGACCAATTGGTGTCAGCTCAGGTCTCCATCAGTGGCATAATACCAATGCCAACAGTTCTCCATCACTGCTTTTGTCTCACCCTCTACATAGCACAGGGCACTGCATTTTTCCATTAGCTCCTTATTAAGTACAATGGCTTCTAAAGTTGAAATTTATCTTCCAAAAGAAGATACTCTTTTTGAAAAAAACTAATAGAAAATACATCAGTTGTTTTTCAATAGCCACTTACACTCACTGCTTAGACAAAAAATATATTTGTCTAATTTTTACTTCTGATCATTGTTTCTTGCACTGTTTGCTCCATTAGGTTGAAGAGTCTTTTATTACCTGATATTTTCTTCCTTCTGAGGCCTGCACACACAGCCACGAGCTAACAAGTCAGTGCGTTATGTATCAAGTCATCACTGGGTTGTGCACATACCTTCAGCTCGGTCCTTTTACTTGGTGACCGCTGTGCAATAATAGTATGGCTGGTTGATGGCCATGTCTCACCAGTGTGGTGGTGACTTCTTCAGTTGCAAAAATAATGTTTGTGATCATGTAATTGTACTCAACAACTTCTCCTCTGTCTCTGCTTCCCCTCCCACTCCTCATCTGTTTGTGCATTTGGACATGTTTTTCCCCACTTTTTTTCTAAGTTGGACCTCCCTGCCGCTGTCTTCTCCTCCTCCTCCTTTCCCTTACTCTCTGACTTTTTGCTGCTCCCAAAAACTGCTTGCCTTGCAACACCACCTCCTCAGCTCCTGCTGGTGGGGCTGTCAGTTCTGTTTCCTTGACGAGTCAATGTTAATAATGGCAGAAAATCTCATTAGTTTGGACTCTGTGACTTCATTTTAATGCCAATGAGCTACATTTCAACATCAGGAGCCAGTGATTTGGACTGTAAGCTCTGCGAGACAGAGTCTTTATGCACAGTAATGACATCTTCTCACTGATGATGATTCTTATGACTTCTGGGTGCCTAGTAAAAATTATAATAAGTGATTTAAGTGATTTCTAAGTAATTAGGTAACTGTGTCTCCCTCTCACCTTCCCAAGACCTCTCTGCACATGATCCCTGTAGCTTTTGATTATTAAAATTGTCAGGACCCTTCCTGTCTGTGAACCTGGATTAATTCAGTCTGTGTCTGCCTCAGTTTCTCATGGGCTTAACAATTATAATAGTTCATGCTTCAAGGCTATGAGGACTAAAGTTGTAGTGCTTGCATCATGCTTTAGGATGCTTCAGTACAAAAGAACAGGATAAATGCAGTGTCATGTTGTTACAGAATCAGAATGCTGCACAACCTCATTATTTTAATTTCACTTATGTTTCCAACATTAGTGGATATTTTTTGTCTAGGAGCATATTTTCAATAGCTCCAAGGAAAGGCAGACGTGGGGTTGCCACTGAGTTTCACTGGAAGATGGGAAGTCAATCACCTTTTGTCCTTTTGGAAAGTTATTAAGTATTACAAAAGGACTGGTAAATCAGATAAAACTTTCTGGCAATAAATGAGTGATTCTTCTTTCAGGTCAGAGAAGGGACAAAATCCTAACAGCAAGTTTCATAACCCTCTGTGAAACAGCTGAATTTCACAAAATTTCTGTCACTATCATTTAAACATGACTATACTAAGAAATTCACTGGTTTATCCAGTCCTAAGGAATGATTTAAGTGGCAGGATACAAACATGGGCTCAAGCGTCTTTACAGCAGTGATACTCATTCCTGATTAACTTCTGGCGTGCTGTGACTGAAACTCACTCAGATGCCCATGCTAGTAATTCATTCTTAAGACCAAACAGAAATTTCCAAGGATCTGTTCTAGATAGGAGATGGCGTTGAGAAAATAAAAAATTTCTGCGTGATCTTGAAAGGAAAATCCCTGGACCTGTGCTAGTCTAACAGATTCTGGCTCGCAGGCTTCATTTGCTTTTCAAATCTCTCAAGATCTCCTTTAATTTATTTCAAATATTTTAGTTTTAGGAGAAAAACAACCCTTAAAAATAAATAAAGGATTTAGAACTAGATGGAGGCCTAAATTCTGTATGTAACTGATGTTTTCTTGAAGCTTTTGGCAGTCCTTGTCTAGTTTCTAGGATAATAATATGGATATATTTTTTATATTGTTTTGTTATAATTATTATTAATAATATTATTAGTAATAATATTAATTACGATAATTCATAATTTATATTCTGCTCATTGTATCATCTCATGACCTTCATCTAAGCTCTTTGGCACAGATCATTCTGCCTTTCTGGTGCTGGTCTAATTCAACATCTGGGAAATATCTGTTACAACTCACATGCAATTTTAAGACTGACAGATAATAAAAATCTGGAAATGGCTGCCATGGTCCAAGAACTTTATAATATACTCCCAAAGAAAAGTGTGGGATATACCTTCAAGTGTAAAAGGTACCTGAATGTTGGTATTAAATAGCCAAACAGGGTGGAAATACTGTCTTTAGGAGATATCTGAACATGTCTGGGAACTGCTAGAGGATGACTGGGTCATCTTCTACTACTAGCTCAGTTCTAGTACCACAGATGGAACAGTCCGGCAGTTTTTAAATTCATGCAAGATAGTCAAGAAATGTTTATGTTTCCTGTTAACATTTTAACCCAGTTTCCCTTTACTGTCCATATTTGGATTTAAATATTTTAGATAATTTCCAGAGGAAGAAACCCATTTCTCCTCCATCTAGTCTTTCAACAAAATATGATTAAATCTTTTTTGCTTGAGTAAGTGGTAGTTTTTGTTTGGGGGGCAATTGGAAGGCAGATGGGGCTGATGTATCTTTGAACAATGACAATTAAATGAATTTAATCTAATAGGTCATAAAGGTAATGTGCCTAATTGAAACATAAAGATAGAAGAAAGAAAGCAAAAAAGAAACCCTTGTATTACCCTTTCTATTTCTTCCCCCTTTCTTTTTAAGGATAGCCTATCATTAGTCATCATGAAAGCTCCCGGTGACCACTGAAACAGAGGAGGGACCTTTGACACAGCTTGATCAATCCTAATTGAATAGACCAGAGGGACAGCAGCCAAAAGGAGGGGACCCATTCTTTGCATTTGACAGCCTCGTCCTTTTTAGTTTGTCAGCTGTCAGAAAACATTGGGGCATCCTCAGGGTGCATGTGAATACTTTGAGTTGCCATGAAATTTTTTGCTACATGAAGAAGATTGCTTTAAGGCTTGAAAGGTGATCTAAAAGATCAGAAGATCTAAAATTCCAATGTGTGGAGGAACCTGCTGTAGTAACTGAAGTAAATGGGAACTTTGGTAAGTGAGGCCTTGCAATTTTTCCTCAAATTATCAGAAGGTTTGGTCCCACTTCCCATCCCATATATCCCAATCCAGGATGATGATCATTACTTGTTTATCACTTACCCTGTGCAAAAAGGGTAGAATATGGGGCAGAGAAGTCAGAGACTCAATATTTTCTGTAGCATATGCCCCTTGAAGACGCTTTCTGAATACTTCTTCATTTCTCTTGAAAAGTTAATGGCTTAAAATAAAACCTGAACAGAAAAACTGCATGCAGGGGAGCAGATATTCATTGTGTTTGCACTGCTGTAAACAGGCAACATCCTTTTGACTTCTAAGAGGCTGTCCTACGTAAACCCTAGCAGAACTATCACTAGACCTGAATAAATACTTAAAGGAATATAGAGGTGAGGGAGGAAAGGGGATAGAATATTACTGTCTTCATTCATCCTGCCCTCCCATCCTTTCTCACGCAGCTATGTTGGTATGGCATCACTGCAACTAAGGAAATGACTTCCCAAGAGAAAATTCAAGGAGTAAATAGGGAAGCAGTGTAGAAATATGTAGGGTTGGTTAAAATAATAAGAAAAAAATCTTAGACTAAAGAACATCAGTGAAGAACTTTGCTTCACACTTATAACAAGTACTTTCATACTCAGGTCTAAGGCCCCTTTACTCGTGCTGACTTCCCAACCTCTCCTCTTGCCTTCCATTACACGTAATTTTCCAGGATCAACTTTACATTTCCTGACCACTCTTTACATGCAAGCACCAGATCACCAAGGGAATTTACTGCTTTAAGGTTGCTTTCAGCTTGATGAGGAGTTTAAAATGCTGAAAACCTACTCAGAAACTGTCCTAACTGGGTCTCCGTCCCAGCTGTAAAAAACAAATTAAAAATGCTTGGAGGTGCTACCGTATTCTGCTTCTATGTTGTCCAAGTCTCAGCCACAATTACATCTCATTTCTTCTCTCACATTTTGACAAGTCAGACAGAAACTTAAGAAAAGTCCATACTTGTCCCTTCCCAATCACCTCCCTTGCTGCATCACTTATAAACCACACTGTCTTTTCTGCTATAAGGAACTGTCTCCCTCCATGTATGTGGCAGAGAAAATGCACACAAAGATCACAGACCTCCTAGCCATCAGTTGCATCAAGAAGACACCTTCTTCATGAGTTTTAGGGGAAGTGAAAATTGTCACACTGACAGTTCCTCTGGGCAAAGTTTGGAATTTTGTATCTATTTCTACAATGAAGGATTTGCTGCAAATTCTTATTCTTGTATTGTTCTCAGAATGACCCATCTCCAGGCAACTGATGCACTGTGCAACATTAATGTAATTAAACCAAAAGAGCAAAAATGGAAAAAAGGAATTCTGAAAAGAAGAATGAATAACTTAAGAAAGGTCAAAATGATCATCAACATTGTCATGACTGCAAAGGTCTTAAATAGAGCCTGCATGGCCATAGAGGGAGTTGACAGACATCCACAGGGAAGGTCTGAAGCTTGGCTGTGACGGCAAAAGCTCCTGTCATATTCTAAAAAGTGTCTCAGCACTGAAAAGCCAAGTGAACTCAGCTGCACTGGAAGTACCAGCTGAGCTCTGACAGGTCAGCCTGAACTCTTAATGTAAAGAATTCTCAGGAATCTGCTCTCTCATTATTCAGCTTATGCTGAGAGATACGAATTTCACCTCATTGCATTGGTTACTCTTGTGACAGCTGAGTGGGGCTATGTGTCCAGGAACAGCAAAAGCTATATTCTTATACCGTATTTCCACTGACAAATGTCTCCCACTGTGGCAGCTTCACAGGATTTTAATTTCTTCCTAGAGTAAAACAGGTACTGATGTTGCCCACTGAGTCCCTTTTAGTCCCAGAAAGAGGAGAGGCCATGAGGGAGGTAGTGTAAACTATTTCCAAACATGTCTCAGGCTGTAATTTAGAGAACTTGGGTCTCTGCTGAATTTAGTCCTCCAATAAATAAACAAAAATGATGTGAAACTCAGGTTCCTTTGCCTTGGTGTTTCCTACAGAAACTTCTGATTCTCCAGCTGCCCATGATTCACACAGATGTGTTGAAAACCAATTTAAGATCTAACATAACCGAATATGGCACCACACTCAGCCAGCTGTGGAGATTCATGCCAGTGCTTATGCCACAGGACAGATGATGAACGGCTGGTGGTGTTTGGGAAGATTCTGCAGCCCAGAGCATATTGCCTTGATCTTAAATGTCAGAGAACAGGTCATCATAGTGCTAGCAATAATGGGAATGCCTGGTTCATATACCTCTTCTTTTTATCATAGGAAAGAGAGGTTTAATATTAGGAAAAGCAGAAGGGAAGTGTAATGTTTGAAGGTGGGTGGTTATGAAAAATTACAAGCATAAGGTGCCAAGGTTGCTGGCAATGTTCTCTTCCAGCTTAAACAGGAAATGCAAAGGTGCAAGACAACCCCGTCTATAAGTAACACATCTCACACTTTGGTTTCAAGAAGAAAACTCATTTTACTCGGGATAGAGATACCTTCTAGAGAGAAGAGAAGAAAGTAATCCGTAACTGTAAGTATTGATGGTCATCAGTACAATGACAAAACAGTTTCTAATTGTACAGACTGGTTCATGTGGATTTTCCACCTGCTGCAGGACCAAGGAAGTCAATCTCTATAGATTCTCATGCACAAAAAACTAACTAGATAACATCAGTTGTCTCTACTGACCTTGACATGAATCAAGGACATGTTGAGATCTTTTCACATATGATGACATTCTGGTCTGTGACCACATGGGATTTCCTCCCATCTTTCCTCACATACACATTTCTCAAGTATTTGAGCACAAAAGTGTTGGCTCATATATAAACATTTCACGGTGCTTTAAAGGCTTTTTTGTCCCTCAGCAAGGAAAAAAGTTTCCAATCCAGATTCTCAAAAAGCACAAGAAAGAGAGAAACCATAGGAATAAAGTTGTGTCCTTCATACATATGGAAATATCACAGCAGGGGGTTGAGGGCAGGACAGAGAAAGATTTAGAAACTGGAATGAGCTGGCTGGAAAAGACACATACTGAGTGATGGACAGACAGAGAGGGGCTAAGAAAAGGAGAGACCCAAAACAGCTGCTTTAGAAAGGACACAGGTTACAGGAAATCCAAAAGAAAGAACAAATATCACTCTTTCTTTTTTCAACATTCAGAAATAAAGTAGTTCTTATGTCAGCATTCCTCTCTTTGGACCTCCCATATCCTACTATTGATCTAGTTAAGTCCAAAGACACATGCACAACTTGCTAGTTGTAGCACACTTTCCAAGGCATATATTAACAGAGAAGCATCAGAAAGAGCAAACTTATAAAACAGAACTTACATGTGTGCAGTGATAAGCAGCTTACCATTGTGAGGAATTCAGATCTCATTGTCATGAATCTATGATATTCTAGAAAGAACACTAAGAATTTGGTAGAAAATATTCCTCGAGTAATTTGATACCAAAAGTTTTATGAAACGGGTGAAGAATTACTGAAGTTTTTATTGTGAGGAGAATCTTTGATAATATTGAAGTTGCCATGCCTTTAAACTTCAACTGAGGAGCAGTAAAATTTGATGTAATTGAGAAACAGTTGCTTAGATCATTACAAAATCAGATGTGCTTTTTTGCAGAAATTAATGTGAAGACAAGAGGAAAAGAAAAGAAAAAAAAAAAAAAAAGACAAGAGAATCACTATATGGCTCATTACAAGTAAATTTGATTCTGTTCAAACAACCCTGACTACAGAGATATTTGAATCAGCAAAATGAGATACTTAGCAAGGAACTGGTACATCTCAGTCTTGCTGGACTGTCCTATTTCTTCATCCCTGTAGTAGTAATCAATTGAGAAGACTCATTCATATTTCACATCTGCTTATTACAGAGATAGTTTTTGTGTTAAGTGTCTGAAAGTCCTAGATATGCTATTTCTAAAGCAGAAGCAGAATTAGGGATGACACCCTTATTCTACAAAGCCAAAAAAACCCCCCAACCTGGGAGAAAATTCTTGCATGACATTCTACTGTAACAAGAGAGGGGACTTTTTACATATTTTTTGTGGTGTTCCCCCTCATGCCTTTTTTCATGGCACAAAGCTACATTTGTTTCACTCTATTGTAATGATAAAATCAGTGCTAATATATTATTTCATTCGTTAAAAAAAGAATTGGGAAAAGTGAAATGTCAGTTTTCTCCAACTATAAGCACATTTCTATTACTCTGCTTCTGCTCCTAGCTGTTCAAGAAAGTCCATGGGATGAAATTCCTAACCCAACCATCAAAACCAATACTGACAGGCTATAACTTGTAATCAAAGATTGACCTCAGTCTGATTGTATAGGACTCTAGGGAGGATCTTGGGAACTATAGACTGGTAAGTCTGACTTCCATCCCTGGTAAGATGACAGAATCTATAATAAACAATAAAATCATAGAGTATATGAATTATATTTTCTGTTGGGAAACAGTCAGAATGGCTCCTGTTAAGGGAAACCCTACCTCAGTAACCTGCTGGAGTTCTAGCAGGGTGACAGTAAACACATGGATAAAAAGCAAGCAAGATTCAAGAGAAGAGTAGGGATAGGTTCTGGAAGCAATTCTATGCAATGTCTTTGTGCACAACCTGAAGAAGAAATAAGCAGAGGAATATCCAACTCTGTAGATATGATAATCACTTCTACAAAGTCAAAATGCTTTCCTGTTGGCAAGGAATTGCAGACAGATCTCATAAAACTGTACAAACGGTTGAAAAATGAACTCTGATATGGATAAACCTAAGCTAATGTAGCTAAGAAAAAAATTACCCAAACCGTCACTGATTGTTCACAATACTTAATACCAAACTGGCAGTTATAGTTGAGGTAAGAAATCTTGGCTCTGTGTTGACAGGTGTCTTCGGCTCAGTGTGCAGTGGCAGTTGAAAAAGCCAATGAGATCCTGGGGAACACCATGAAGGTGTTCATAATGAGACAGGGTACACCATCTTGGATCTCTCTAAAAGGTGTAGTGCACCCACATCGTGAACACCGTGTGCTTCTCTGGCTTACGCACCTCAAGATAGACATATTGAAGTTAGGGAAATTACAATGAAGGGCAAATATAATGATCAGGGTGATGGGACAGCTGTCTCCTGAGGGGAAATTGAAAGACCGGGACAATTCAGAAATCTGAGGCAAGATATCACTGAGGTTTAGAAAAGGAGAAAACACTGGATGAGCTGAATGTAGAAATGTTGTTCAACACATCATGCAATAAAAGAAGTAGGGGAACAATGAAAGTAGCAGAAGGTTGGCTTAAAACAGACAAAAGAAAAAGCTTCTTTATGCAGTAAGCGGTGAACCTCTGGAACTTGCTACCATGGGAGATTGTGTGGAAGGACAATATGAGCTGGTTTATAAAGGGACTAGACATTCACAGACAGTATGTCTGTAAAATGAAGACCCATAGCATGAGGCATGGGAGTACAAAAGGAATAGTCTGCAGAAAGTGGCTGGTTTTGCATGATACACCTGAATAGCATCTCTGATACACCTGAATAGCATCTCTTAACTGCTTCTGCTGCAGGCTGAACACTGGGGTAGATGAACAATTGGTCTGATTCAATGGGCATTTCTTATTTTCTTACATCTATGTGCTACTTTGAAAGCAGACATGATTTCCATGACCATACTCCAAGGCACGGCCTACATGCCAGTTCTGAGTCGAAAGCTATGTAGCAATGGCTGATCAGGAGTTTACTCCAAGCTGAACAGCTATACTGAAAATTAGTGAATACAAGTCCAAACTCAGTACTATGCTAATGCATCTGCATGACCCAGCCTAGAGATGGCTTGCATTCGGTCAGCTCAAAGCTGTTTGAGAACTAAGGTCTATCTGGAAAATATTTTAGGTATAAATCACTACAACCTGGTATCTCTAGGGTCAAAGGCCAATCAACTATCACCTGGGACACAGTCAAATCCCTTTCTCCTGCTAACACCTTGTTATCCATGACAGGAGAAGTTTAAGGGAGCTATTTTCCTGGGATTTTGTTAAGAAATGAGTATGATCCATATCGGCTTCTGACTGAGGATATATTTTGTGAAACATTACCTCATTATTTATCTTCTGGATCTCTTATACCCCAGATGGACTAGTGGCATGAATATTTCAAAAGAGGCTTTGTTTACCAATCTCAACAAAATATAAGAAAAAAAATGGCCCTTCTCAGAGGCAGCTGCTTCTTCTGATCCAAGAGTTTGGGATGACCTGTAGCTGTCATTTTTATAAACCTAGTCAGCAAGGGCACTGGAGTCTAAATGATACTGACTGATGTTATGGAAATAGCTTGTCCTTTGTGAAGACATTTTATCATAGCACTCATAATTGGAAGAGTGAATGTATAGATCCAAAGCAGGGATTGACTGGGGAAGTCCTGGTTATGCTGTTAGAAAACTCTTCTTTCTAAAAATAGGGTAGCGGTTATGACCTATTTTTGGTAACAGGTACATGACTGGGAATAAGGAATGGGTAAAATCCTGACCTCATCTACTCCTTTGTGAGTCCTGGAAATAATGGGCCCCGTCCTTGTTCCATTGCAGTATGTGGAAGTGCCTGGCTTGTGTCTGCAGAGCAATCGACACAGCAAGTTAGGATCTATTCAAGCTTTGCACTTGGGTGAAAGTCATCCTTGGCATGATCCCAGTGAAAGACATTCAGCAGACAACAGAATAACACATTCAGACCATTTGGCTGTATGCAGTAAATCTACTTCCCTTCTAAATTCAGAAAGGGGGCAGACTCTGCCATCTGTTACTGTTAATGAAAAGTTGAGTAGCCCAAGACACCTATGCCTGAGGTGGAAGCCTGTCCACAGCTGCAGTCTTGTAATCCACTGAAAACAGTAACTGCTCTGAGCTTGCACTAGTCAAACTATAGGTGGGTACCCCATTACCCTTCTTTACAAGGCAACTTCCTTAGGAAGTCCCCTCAAGGATTTAGACTGGCCTCTCTGCTCCCTCTGTGCCTTGCATTTGTCTCCCCAGAAGCACAAGCTCTTCACCTCATTCATGCACCATTAGTACGCCTAAGGAATGAGAATACCTGAGCCCTTTGTGGTCCACATTGACAGCACTGGCAGTTCTGTATGGAAAGATAAAGGCAAACCTCTGAATTCTAACACCTTTTCCCCCCCAAACCCCCACACTTTAGACAAAGACAGTGAAGGATGTAAATGAAACAATACGTTAGTTTACTTGTAGACTTTTTGCTGACTCCTAAGAGTAAAACACATAGGGTGGTGCAGTTAGCAATAAATAGGACAAGGGTACCTGGCTGCCCACATGATAGTTCCATATGTACTTTTTGAATAGTTTCTCAAAAGTGCCTGAAATGCAGAAGAGTTTGAAAAGAACTTAGGGGTCTAGCTTGCTACATGATTCTACTCTATTCTATTTAAGACTGGGAGACAGGCCAGACTATTATGTACACCAACTGAATGCACCTCAGTTGCACCAAGAAACCTATTTCAACTCCAGCATAGCATGTTGCTAAATCTACAGCGAAAATAAAAAGCTTCTTATACACACTACAATGCCTATCAATAGACAGTACTAATACTTACAGGAGAAGATAGTTTTAAACTGACCACATTCTTATACTCTCATATTCATTCTTCAGAACCTCTATAATGGTCTATGAGAACTCCTTTAAAACTCACCAGGCATAAAATAATTTGCAACAGAGTTCATCAGCAAAAAAATATTCTGCAATAAATAGATAACTTCTGGGTCCCATTTTTGATGTATAGTGTGTGAGATAGCCTCTGCACACAATGATGATAGGATCAGAGCAAAAGATGTCAGATTGTGGGACAAATTTTGGGTTAATAGTTTAACTATTTAGGGGTATGGGTTATTTTATACATGTCTTACTCACATGCTAATTTGTGCTATGATAGTGGGACTCCAGAGTCATTCATTTATCTGAAGACTTTCAGATTTATTCTAGCGAGATCAAAAGGAAGACAAATTAAACTGACATCCAACAAATAGCCTTCCAAATATGTAAATCAAGAGATACGAATCTGCAGTTATTGATAGGTACAAATTACCACTAATTGGCCAGACAAGGTAAGAGTTTTGTCCTGTTCCACTTACTCTTTCTCAAAATTCAGAGGAAATAAATGCAATGAATCAAAACCACCTGAAAACACGTTCCTCATCAGTTTCTTTCATTTACCCAAAGCATTATTACAAGTCTTACCAGTGTTATTGTTTACTTTAATTTTTTTAAAAAATAAGAAATAAAAAATTATATGTTACAACCACTACATTTGGCTGAAAATGGATGAGAACAGAAATCATAAACTAGTCTGGTTTTGATCAGTTTGCAACTCAGCTGTACAGAATGGTAAGTTTTGAACAATCCGGTCACAGAAGTGTTCAACTTCCTGAGTGACTTAGACTCCTTCTTCTTGATTTCAGATATTGCTTTGCTTCCCAAAAGGTGAAATAGAGGATGCATACAGGAGGTGGACTATAATAAAAGCCAGAGAGATACAGTATCTTAAAGCCCTGTAGAACTCCTCATTTGAATTCCGTTCTGAACTTCCTGGCTTAGGCCTCTGTCTACATCCTTCTGCTTTTATTCTCTTTAGTTGCGCACTAACAACTTTAAGGCTCGTGCAGCATGTAAGCTGATTGCTTTGAATATAAATGGATAGACTATTAAAAGCAGAATTTAGGCTTCTAGACTCATAAATCATAAAAGGAAGCATAAATTCTGTGTTTTAGTGGAGATTTAAATTCCTAAATGGGTTTTATAGGAGCCACATAAGACCTATTGACAATACCCCTTTATGATAAAAAGTAAATAGAAGTGACAAAGTCAGAATTCAAAATGCCACTGCTTAGCTCCCACTAGCCTGAAGAAGACCAAAAAATGGCTGGAGGAAATCTCAGAGGGAAACAAATGATAACATGAAATTAAATGTGTAATATTCCTTTTTATGCTGTGTGGGGGAAAAAAAGCACTCAGAGAATGAGCTGGTATATTTGCATAACAAAGGAAATCAACAACAACAACAAATTGCCATCGTGTTCAAAGCTGATAATTGCACAGATGACAACAAGAAAGCGCCTTTCTTCTCAGCTCTCTAGGGGACAAGCCTTGTCGAGATGAGGAAAAAAGGTGGAAAGTGACCCCACTTGCTTTCATGAAAATTAGCAAGCTCAGAAAATGTCTTTGGTGCAAGGGGGTGGCCAGTGAATGGTGTGAATGCTAATGAACACAATGAGGGCAGAGGCTCAGCCAATGTTCCCATCAACTTCATCAGATGATCAACAACTGGCAGCAGACTCTTCTTCAAACCACCCTCATCCAGCCTACCAATGTCCAACTCACCTTGTCAGCAAAATCTTTCTGCAGAAGTGATTTTTGAGGGGATTCTGTTTTTTTGTTTTGTTTTGTACTAAATTATTATCTATTTCTCTGTTGATATTTTCTTTCAGAGTTGCACTGAATCTGAATTCTTCAAGCCCTGTGAAATATGGGAATCTCTCCTGTTTCTGTACAACATGGCCCCATGTAATGATCCTCAATTTTCCCAAGCCATTTATCTAGACATCTCACCTTACTGAGATCAAGGGCAAGGTATTTGCAATCCCTAACTCCTCTAAGGTTCCCAAGCCCTAGAAGATTTCTCGCTCTGAAGAAAGAGGTATTTCTCTGGGCACCAGCAGATCACCAATTGTAACTGGTTTTGTCAGCATGAAAATATGTATTTGCTTCGTCTGCAAGATGAAACATAATTCAATTTATCCAATGACTTCCTAGAAGTACTGTGACTTCAGAAGACTACTAAAAGTCTTTTTTTTTTTTTTTTTTTTTAATTATCCAGTGATAAGGTGTCCTTGAAAAGAGCTCTGAAACCCTTTGAAAGTATGCAACTGATGCTGAAAATCTTAGACAAAAAGGCTGTAAGAGACCAAGACCAATTGATACATCCCTATTTAAGTCCCCACTTCTTCCTTACTTCTTCCCATCCCTGCATCAATAATGCAGCAGGTAATGAAAATGAATGAAGTCACAGAGTCTTATTCTAGTCGTTCTTATTCTAGGATGAGCTCTAGTAGCACAGAAATAGCTCCCCTTGGCAAGTCTCCATACACTTGTGAGGTTTAAACCCCTGCAATCTGTCCTTTAACCTTATGGAAAATATCTATAAAATTTAACAGGATTTCAATCATTTGATTTAAGAAAAAGTCCTTTCAGAGTTTGAAGAGTTTAACACAAATAAAAAACAATTCTAGAGACGTAAATTATTAAAGTCCACATACTTTCTGTAAGACAAGATGTGTGCATGTATTTTAAAGTCTTTGTTACAGAATTCAGCAGCAGTTTTAATTTTCTGTCATGGTCAATAAGATTGATTAAAAAGCAAACAGTTCTTCCTTTCACTCCCCTCAATAACTAGAGACAAATGTCTAAAATTAGTCAGGTATTGTTTTGTTTTTAAATCCCCTGAGATTTTTGTATTTGATGTCTAATGTTTAGTTTGCTTTTATTCATTCCAAAATAAAAGGATGGCAGTCAGAGGAACTTGAATAGAGAGATGGTTAAGGTACTCATGCGAGATCAGTGGGTTCAAGCCCTGATAGAAGACAAACAGAAACTTTTGCCCGAGGCTTTAACATCCTATGTACCTTAATCTGCCAGTCCTTACAGTTGGAAGCTTTTCATCTTGTATAAATAATAAAACATTTGTAGGGAAAGGGGGTAGAGACATGAAAACTCTGTCATTGGGGGACTCATTTAGGAAGACTAAAGGCACAGATTCAAATCCTTCTTCACTAAATGAAGAAAAGAGCAGGTAAAAGGCTTTCCTATCACCTAGACAAATGTAGTAAGGCACTGGACTACATTCGATATCTCACGTGTAGGTAGATTTATCTCCCACCCCACCCTCTTCTCCACTTCTGGTGGCCAGTAAATGAGAGATCTTAGCATTATTCTAAACGACAGTTAAAACATGTTGAATTCTTAAAAACCTGTCATTGAGTAAAACTCTTTCTTTGCATTTAAAATTAGGCTCTAATAAGCAATCCTGAATTGCTGTAGGAATAGAGGATTAGCTGACTAGAGAGGAATAAACACCCATATAGGTCTGCTAATGGATCCCCTAGTTATCTGCAGACTCCTGTTTAAAAGGAGTCTTATTTTACTTTCTAAACACTTTCTTAATTTGAAAGCAACTGTAGGAGGTCACTATAAGACAAAAGAAAATTTTATGTCTAACTGCTCCTATAACAAGCTCAGTTGTTTGCAACACAGGACCATCATACTCATAGTATAGAGCACAGACAGCTTTGCTCTTGTCTCTGCTTCATCTCCAACAATCAAATGACAATGAAGTAGAGAACAGTTTCACATGGGACGGAGGGAACAGTCCAAGATGTTCACTGGATCTACATCTGTAACAAAATGAAAATATGAATCTGAATTATCTCAACAGAACCCAAGATGCAAGTCTCTCTGTGCGTGTGTGTGTGTGGTGTTGATCATTTTATTGTTTGTTTACTTTGCTTTGGATGGGTTACAAGAGCAAGGCTTTCTTGTCTGAAGCTTGTAGAGCAGCTGATGAAGACTTAATCAGATAAGTGGATCCTTTCTCTGTTTGTTTCCCTGCCTGGTTGTTGAAGTTCAAGACCTGAAGGCAATGGATGAAACACCAACTGGCACCTCCCTGGGTGCTGGTTCCACTAGATGCATCTTTAATGAGTTACTCCTGCCAGGTTTCAGTTGAAGCAGCAAGTCTAGGGTCTGCAGATGAGTTTTTCCAAGTGAGGACAGCAGGCTCACAGACTGGACTGTGAAAACAAGAGGGAAATGGGACTGGCTTACATTGATCCTGGATGAGTGCAGCAATCTGAACCAGGGACAAGTCCCTATAGTGAGCTGTGGAAGTTGTACAGAGACTGATCAAGAGGGGGCAGGCAGAGGAAAGGTTGAAAATGCTTTGAAGTTAAGAGTCTTCAGCCTAAATCTATCACAATGTACAGTAAAGTACATATGCAAAGCTTGTCTTAAGATGCTGCCTAGAGGCCCATAAAATCAGTTGTTTACAGTGCTGGTCATTAGCAAAAAGTTGACTGTTAATTCTGTTAGTTTTCTGTAGTGTGCTTCATTTTACTGACATGACAGACGGAGCTGGAAGCTCCTTCCTCAATATTTTAACCTAGTTCCTAAACAGAAAGAAGTAATTTCAGACTTTGTGAAATTATTGAGGACCGTTTGCTAATGGCTTGCTTGTGACTGGATTCTCTGATGTCTAATAAAGGACAAGATCAATTAGCTGTACCTTCAGTGAAAGCACTGATAGTGACTTTTCCCCACCATTCTGTTGTTTCCAAAACTCATGTTAGAACAGGATATATTTGAGTATTTTTACCCTCACTGCTTAATTTGTCTGAAATAAGCTCAGAGTTCAAAAGTTGAAAGACACACAGTGTTCATAGTCTTCCCTTCCCTTGAAGCCAGGTTTATAATTTTACATTAAGTCAGAGCTGCTTAGCGATCTCCACGGCAGTACAATATCATTTGTCCAGTGAACAGATTCAGATAAAAAATTACTATGACCAATCCTCAGCTGAGCTGATTAGTCTTTGTCTCACCAACAACTGCCACTCTCTGGGGGTCTGATACCACCATGCAGCCAGATTCTGCCCATGTGTGTAAGGGAGTGATCCCCTAGAATGTCTGGAAGTATCTGGCAAACATTAAGAAATTTCACAGTCTCACCAGGGAAGGAACTGGATTTTGACACCAACTGGCAGATAGTGAAATAAGAGAAAAGGGAAAAATGGGTTACATGAGTTGTTCAAAGAATGGAGAAAAGCTGTGGCATAAAACTACATCTATCTCCCACATATCAGCTTAATGTTTTCAATGATATCTTATCTTTTAAATATTGATTTGGTATTTGGTACAATCCTACAGTACTTAGAGGGTTGTGTCTAGGGTTTGGTATGGTTTTGTTTCCCTTGATTCAAATTAGGATCTTTCAAGTGATGGTTTACAGCACGAGCAGGACTACTGCTTTTCTCTCATTAATTCACCCATGTAACAGGACCACATCCACCATGTGAGAAAAATTTCAATTCCTGCCCTGTGCCCTCTAGATATAAACCCAAACCCATGCCATCACTACGTGAATCTCCAGCAGAAGAGAGAAGAGAGAAGGCAAGCCTCCTGAATCCCATGTCCCTGTACCTCCTTCACACTGGATCTCTCTCCCCTTTATTTCATTTCCTGTGCTCAATGTACAATAAACCTCTCCAGGTTGGTTCATTCATTTCACTTTGGCAGCATGTCACTACACGGACAATCTATTGAGGATGAGATGGAAATAATATTACACTACTGAGATGATAATACCTGATTTTAATATCTCTTAGCAGCATCTCCATTGTGCTATGTCGGTGAAACAGATCAGACAGTGTAGGTCTCTAGTGTAAACCAAAAAGAGGTGGAAATACTTCTGCTATCAAAATTAAACTCCTCTAATACATCAGCAGTGGAAGGTGAAGGGGCAGCAGAACTGCAAGGGAACAGATCAGCTATCTTTCAAGTAGCGTCTCTGAGCAGGTAGCTAATAAACATCTGTGTTTAACTCCAAGCACTTTTCCTCCTCTATTCTCCCATCTCCTTGTCTTTTCTGCTCCAAATAATACACTAGTTGGTTATATATAGCTCATTTTAGTGACATCATAACCATTCTGTTGGTCATTATCATGTTACTTAAACAGATTTACGGTCTGTGCGTTTGAATAAAAAAAGGATGAAGGGGGGATGTTCAAGGAGCCATGAGAAAAGATATTCAAGAAGTGTGGTTAAGACAACCCTAAGAAGCTCTGCGAGTGGCTTTGCTCTCTAAATCAAATCAGTAAGTCTGTCTTGCAGGTAAGACACAGATCGAGGCGTTGGGACAATTGTTCTTGTTTCTCCCATTTTTTTTGGTTATCTGAGCTTCAGGGATTTTATCTGACCTTCAGGGACTGTTTAGCTTTTCAGTATCACTGTTTATGCATCTCCATCTTGCATGTGAGAGAACATCTTCTGTGCTTTAATGGGTAGATGGACATGTACATGTTGAACATATTAATCCCTTTGACTCAGTTGGTATGGCAGCAGTGGAGAACTTAGTTCAAGAGTTGACTCTAATAGACCCTGATCATGGGTCAGATTTGGTCCTGAATGCCAATAATTTATTCTGAGGATGAGGATGGAGTTGGATAGAGGAATATTTCTAATTCATTAACTATCCTCTGCTGCCTCAGCAAGCAGCTCATCACAGGAATCATTAACAGCATGAAATTTTTAAATGTGTGTTTATAAATGATTCTATAAAGAAGATGCCTGGAAAAGCCTTCCAGCTCTTCCAGGTGAATTTCAGTGGCCACATCAGCTATGGATAAAATGCAGAAGGTTGAAGAGGTCAAGTGTGAAATGAATGGACCTCTCTTTAACTCTTCATGTCCTGGTGATGCTGGATGACTTCCTTCTGCCTCTCCACCACTCCTCAACATGCCTCTCTGGCATTCCTCTTTACGTGCCAGTAATCACAACTTTTTCCTCCCACACCTATTGCTGACTGGTGTACCACTGCTGTCTATACCTAAGATTGTAAGTATTGATTGTAAGCTATGAGTTCAAGGAAGAATTAAAATCCCGTATCTCTGTTCCTACAATTGCTTCATACCTATTTCTAGAAGAGCAGTCAGAATGAGGTGGTCCTGTTTGTCATATTACCAGCCTGGTGAAAAGTGTGAATGAGATCTGTGTAAAGGCAGAATAATTTACCAGAAAGAAAAAGCCAAAGAAAATAAAATATAAAATAAAGTTTTTAATGGGTTTCTGAGCTTTCTGAGAGGCTGCAGACACAGCATCCTAATTTTTGAGATCTATGTACTGATGAGTCTTCCCCTTTTTCTTTTTTTGCTAAAACTTCCTCATGCAGCCAAAATACAAGTGGTCCCCTGGCACTGATTTATATTATTTTTAGCGATGTGCAGGCAGCAACAGTTTTAGGCCCTCAAAGTCTGATAATATTTTTCTTTTAAAGAAGAAAAAGAGAGAGAGAGAAGTGATCCTCCACAGCAGATCGGAGCAGAAGGAGGTGACTGATAAAAGTTGGGACTGGCAGATTCAGCACCATACCCTAATTAGATGGGAACTTGGCATTTGCAGTGTGACTTCTGCCCTGGTAAAGCTATCTTCCGACTAGAGGAGTGAATAAATTCAGTGCCTCTTAAAGCCATCATGGTCTAAAATCTGTCCAGCTCCGTGAGCAACCTCAAATTTAAATGATCCTGACTTCAGACTCCTAAAATAACATGTTCTGAACTATAGAAAAGAGCTAATTTTAAGGATAAGGTACTGGAATAAGATTCAGAACACTTCAGTCTTATTAGCAATTCTGTACCAAAATTTCAAAGTCACACTGGGCAAGGTGCATAACTTAAGCCACATTGAACAGGTATGTTATTTTCCTTGTCTTGTTTTGTCAGACAAAAACAACTTTGGGAAGGAGGATTCTCCTGACATGTTAGTCCTGGTTTCAGGCTCCTTTAAAGCATAAATAGCCAGAAGAAATTCAGTACTGGCATATCTTCATCAGAACACTGGGAGTAGATTCTTCAGTACGGATTTAGTCATCTACAGTATTGGCATTTACATCTGAGATAGTCATCTAGGTCACCTTCCCAACCCACGAGAAATAGTCAATTCTAGAGCACAATTCATTTAACTCAAATGTTAGCTGGAATTGCCTCTTTCTCTCCACTGGCTGTGTATAGAGTCTAGGCAATTAGGTCAGATGTGTATTAATTACACACATCTATCAGTGAAAACCAAGTTGCAACCCTGTGCAGAAGACAGTCTCCTCAAAGCATCTAGACTTTCCAAAACTGGGCTTGTGGTTAGTTCTCAACTGTGGGATCCTTACTGACCCATGGAGAATCCCTTAAGAACTCAGTTTTTGCCATAATCTGCTAGACCTCAGAGGGTTAGAATAAGAATGCATGCTGATGAAACAAGGGGTAGATTTATAGACCCTTTTAGGCAACAACTTTTAATTTCTTCCATAGGATAAAGAAAAGCAACACTCACTCACCTCCAAATGTGAGTAATTTTGTCTGCAAGAGAAGCACTGCACTTTGACTTCTTATGAAATCTGGTTTCAAGCGTAAGCAGTGGTGGGCATTCCCCACGGTCTACTAAGGCATCCCTTTCACAAAGCAGGGCAGTAAAAGAAACACCATTTCCTCTACTGAGGACCCTAGTTTCACAAACCTGGTCATAACTTCACATTTAATTGAAATTGTCCAACAAGTTAAAAGGTTACAGCTGGGGACAAGGCAGAACAGAAGACTTACAGACACTAAGAAAAAGATTTCTTAAGAAGATGAACTGGAGAGGAAAAAACAATAAAGAAACAGAACATAAAGAAAATCAACAACCCAGCCTGGAAACCACCCCATTGCCACAAAGGAAGCCATTCATTTACATTCGCAAGAAACCAAACAGCAGCTGGAGGTGTCTGGGCACTGCCATTCCACAGATGATGTCAGGCCTGTGGAAGATTTTTCAATTAATCTCTCTTGACCCTATGCCTTGAACCCTCATTCCTATTTTTAACAACCCCATTCTGTTGGATGACCTTGGGACCCAGTGACCAATAATGCCCATTTAAGTAACTGCGGGGGTGTCGGTAAGTATGCAAGGAGAATTTGCAAGGGGCTCATTATATAGAGAGTTAGTTACCACAAAGAAGGACTCTCTCTCTCATTCTTGCCTGTGGGCTACTAGTTGGGGACATTAAGCAGAGAGTCGGTCATGTTAAACACACGAAAAATGCTCTTAAAAAGCCATTCTGCATGTAGAAAATTATAGAAATTGGAGAAAAGAAGAAAGGACATTTGAACAAATGCCAGTCAAACTCAGCAACGTCATGAAGAAAACTTCATGTTACTTATGATTCCACCAAAAACTTCATATTACTTCTTTCTACTAAAATACTAGATACACAAGAACTGCAGTTAAATCAAAGTCCAGATCTTGTTTTACAGCAGAGTGTGGAACCTAGGCTGTTCCTGTTAATCATTTTGAAAGATGAATACAGGAAGGTTTTGGCTTCAAGTTCATGCATGTACTTCAAATGCAGAGAACAATTTTGAGTCACAAGAGACAAAAATGCACTAAACCACTTTGCCTCACCGATTTTGCAGAACACAGTTTTATGTCCACAAGACACATACTTCAAAATATCCTGATAGAGATTCAGCAATAAGCCTTGGATGCAAACTTAACTTTTATTCCAGTATGGAAATTTGTATTACCCTCGTAAGCATTGTAAGGTTATGAATGTGTTTTCTTTCCTGTCTTCAGTACATGTGTTTGGCAGGCTGAAAAATAATGTATTTATCTGTTTTCTTAAAAAATAATAATAAGAATGAAATTATCCACTATTGAATAGTGCTACGATGAAAAAATGGGAATGAAAACACTATGTGCTGTGATGCTATGCAAGCCTCTCTGTAATCCTCTGTTGATGGAATGACAACCATGTTGGCCCTCACTCTAGATTTTAACCAGCTATCCTTTCAGCAAAACTCTCTGAATCTGAGAGGGGGAATGACAACGGATAGGGCTAGGTTTAAAGAAGAATGAGTGATAAACCTAGTAGACTGGGCTGGAATTGAAGACACCCACTGCAAGTGAAAGGAGAATTTTCTTTGCAGTGTCCCCATTCTTGGGGTTCTAGTAGATAAGAGCTGAAGAAGAGGTAAGAGGATTTATATGAGTTGTGTGGGTGATGTTGGATTAAAGCTGTTAATCAGAACATAAAAACTGTCATCCTGGGTCAGACTAAAAGTCTGTAACAGAATAACCTGTTTCTGACAGTGACCTGTAACAGATGTTTGGGGAAAGTGTATCAAAACCATGGCAATTACAGAGTGATCTTTCCCCTGGCTGTACTCTTGTGTCTGCAATCAGCAGTTTAGAAACTTCCCAGGTTTTTGTTTCTGAAGCTTTCAGAAAGTTTACATGTAAAAAGTTACAAAAATCCATCAGTAAAGCCAGGCATTGTTGATGTGTACTGGTGAACATCATTCTGTGTCATAAGAATGAATGAAGAGTGGACAGCTTGATAATATTACTCCAGACTGGCTTAGGTACTTGACTAAATACACCTTTGGTGTATAGGGAGAGCATGTATTTTTTTCTCTGGGATGCCATTCAAGCTCCATGCCCATCAGATCATACCAAAATGCATGAACCTAGCAGATTACATGCTGAAAGTCTGAATATAGTGCTGGAGCAGGAAGATTTCAAGACTCTCAGAAAGTTCATAAATTATGATAAACCTGCTCATCCAGCATCTCTTGAAAAACTCTTGTCCACGTAATTGTCCTTGTACCACTCTCGCTAGGTCATTGACTAGCAAGGCGGCCAATGCACTCTGCCCTAGTAGTGTTACACAAAACTGATCCTAAGCAGTGATCAAAGGAAAGCAGAAGGGCAAAGCGCCAGCAGAACAAAGAAGATAAGGCCCACAGAAATCCATCAAATTTTAAAATGCATCGGATACACTAACATCTCAGAGGAGACTCAGATAAGGACACAAGTAATTCTTCTTACATATTCCTTTGAGGCTGAACTTTGACGCACAGCCTCACCAATTCTCCAACAGGTCTGCTCACATCTTTGTGCGTTCACGAGCCTTTTCCTTCTAATGGGGAGATTTCATTTTGCTGAGCTTCGCTGTTTATTAAAAACTAAGAACTAAAAAATCAAAATGCTGCTGTGCGCATTTCTCCACCAATCATACAAATCTCACCTGTCTCTGTTTGCTTTTATTACTCTAGTTTAACCCAGAACAGATCTTTTGTGTGTGTTTCCAAAACAATCTTGCCACTGCTGTTTTCGGACCTTGTTTCTATATTCTATATTTCCTGACATCAGGCAAAATATTTCCCTTTTTTCTTGTCTACTCCAATTAGTTTCTATTGTAGCTTTTCTCTTTCCTTTCCTTATACCTTTTAATTCCCCTTTCTCTTTAAGTCATTGGCTCTGTACCGGTGTCGCTTAACTCTCAGGAAGTATTTTGGGATATGCTTGATTAAAAAAGATAGAGGAGATTAAATTCAAGCAGTTCTGCATTTTTATCTTGGTACTTCCACTTTCCCCTGTCAGTATAATATCTGTAATATCTGAAGTATTTATATATTTAGTATTTTAACAATATTTTTTTCAGTCCAAATATTCTAACTTCACTGTTTTAAAACTAAGAGATAGAAACTTATATAATGGATCTAAAAATGATTTTTTTTTTCTTTTAAAATGTATTTTATTGTTTTATTTGGATTATTATTTATATAACAGTCCTCATGTTTTCTGGAAATTGAAAATAAATTTATATCAAAGTTACAAGATTTTTTTTGATGTTATGTGGAATGCCTAAAGTATTTTGAGTGTATGTCCTTCTTTTCAGGCAGTTTGACATACTAATGGAATCAGCTTATTTACAGAGATGGAAGTTTCAGGGGAAAAAATTAAATATGAGGACTTGGCCAGTATAAGCTTAACCTTCAGATAATCCTCATTCTCTTTAACTGAAAAAAAAAAAAAAAAAAAGAAAAAAAAGAAAAAAGAAAAGGCATTTGATTTGTATTCCATTCTGTATATGGAAAGATGGGGTTTTTTTCCTCGTTAAAAAGCTGTGCAGTTTTTTAAACACAACTGCGAGGAAAAAAAAATCAGCCTTCCACCTGGAGTTTTGACTCATATTCTCTTTCCTTCAAGTCATATGCCTGACTTGTTTGTAAAAACTTCCAATAAACATGAATCTGACAGTCAGCCTAATACGCTGGAATCAAAAGCTATTATTGACTTTGCCATATTGATCAATGGTGGCCCAAGCTCCATAATAGATTACGGTGTTTCTCTCTGAATGAGGTTGCTCAGCTGTTCTCTCTCTGCATTAAATGAATGTTCCTCTGTCAAGAAGTGTTAAAATGACCCAGTTCAGAGCGTCCTGCTCCAGGCCTTGCCCTCCCATGGATTGGACACATGATGCACTTCCAGAGCCACGTAAATGCGAAAGCAGCAAGTTTCTACTTCTGTTTGGAGGTGGATTTCATGTGGTTCTTTGCCACTCACCCATGTTTTACCCACTCTTAGCAAGGTATCCAACCCCTTCCCCACGGCACCTCTCATCAGCATTTGCTTCACAGCTCTGCTGTGTGTGCTATATCCTCATCATATAGACTGGGAACGGAGCCATGGGGATGCTATTTGACTTGTCACTCAGAAAGCTCATGAGTAAGAGGGAGTTTGAAGCCTCTGTCATGCCAACTGCAGGCATACGAAATGTTGACTAGCTCCTTTCTCCTTATGTTCCTCAAACCGACCTTCTTCTCCCAGCATTGTATTCCAGGAGTCACTAGCTGAAAAAGATCTCTTCATTTGCCTGAAAAGTATGGCAGGATGGCTTTTCCATTACATCAGTCTGAGCTCATAGCAACCCCGAGAGGGACTATCTTATTCCTAGAGGTGACTTACACTTCAGCACACTGTGTATTCATGTTTTTTTCTGAACTACCTGGAGGTGCTAACTGCATTATCTCTGGGAACCATATCAATCCCCTCCAATAAGCAGTAACAGCAGCCGTCTAGAAGGCAGACACTATGCTTTAGACTGCTCCAGGCTGGATTTAGGCCAATGATCAGTCCAGCTAGGTTCCTAGTAGAAGCAACCTTTCATGAGGAGTATAAAGATTCAAAAAACACAGGAAATTCTGCTATTTTTAAAGCTGCCCCTTGTCTTGAAGCCAAATAAAAAAGAGCAACAACTCATGTCTTGTGTAAATACGTAATTCAGAAACGTTTAAATGCATAAAAGTCTAAGGAAAATCTCTGCTTCTCTTCTAAGTGAAAAGATATAATCTGTACTGAACAGCCAGTTGCAGAAAGTGTTTCAATATTATATTTTCACAGGAAAAAATTTATACGTAATGTTCAAGAAAGGTGAAATGAACACAAAAATGCTGTTTTCAGTGAAACCTTATATTTTTCACAGATTGCTTTCCTAAGTTAAATATTTTCACTGGATTTAATCAGAAGAGAAACAAAAGATTAAAGAAAGGCAGAGAGGTTCAGTGATTCATTCAAGAAGGGTTACAATTTGTAAGTGAGACCCCAAACAGGTCAGGATCAAGGTGTGTACAGAAGCTCCACGGAAGAAAGCTAGCATGCTCTTCCCTGAGAGTAAATCCGCAGCCAACATTTCTAGACATATTAATGAACAGACTTACATTCAAACTGGGAGAAAACAAAACCATGCTGTGAAGGAAACAATGGACATTGGTAGTGAAATGAAAAGGATATGGAGAACACGGGAGTTTTAGAGCAGGTGGCATCAAACCCTTCCCGAGCAAGTCAAGGGCTCAGTGTCCCCAAAGCAACTCAGCAGAGAGCTCCCCAAAGCAATCTCTTACACAGTCTTCTGTAGTATGTAAATTTATTGAAATACAGTCCCCTTTGCCTACTGGGAGATGAGTGCGCTGTGATCCGTCCTCTCAACCCACACTGACACAGGCAGCTGACATTGTGGTTTTGAAGATTTCCCTTTTCTTTTTGCTGCCAGCTCGTGGGAGGGGGAGAGAAGGAGGAAGGGGAAAGAGGAGGGTGTAACGCGCCTGCAAGTGTGTGTAGGCAGGCCAAGAGAATCTGTGCCACCGAACACCCAGATGGCAGGAAAAAGTCACCTTTTACTAACTGGATCCAAGGCAGATTTTTATAGTGTGTGGGTGTGAGAGAGGGCAGGGGCTGTGAGGAGGATGCAGGAATGCAGAGCATGTAAATGCACATATGTCTGCCCCAGAAAGAGGGAGAGAAGGGCACACAGTGGATAAACAGGCTTCTATCTGCATGTATAGAGTGACAGAGTTGCACAGAGGAGAGGAGACGAGTTATCAGGACCCCCTTCAGGAGCAGAAATCCAAGCACCAGGTAAGCCTCTCCTTTGCCCACATGGGAGGTCTCTAGCTTCCCACTGTCCTTGAAAGGTATGTTACAGAACAATTCAGTTTTCCCCAGATCCCCTGAAAAGGGCTTTAACAAAGGTGAAAAACTGTCTGTCTTTGGCTGTACTTTCTCCACACCCCTTGAGGTGATACAGTCCACGTGCAAGTCAAGGGCCACATTCTGTGACTTCATGCTCCTGACCACAAGGCTGTGCCCCTACCTGAACCTCTTTGCAATCTGAATTCCCAGATTTAGGAGGAATTAAGTCAGCAGAAACGATTCAGATTACTTCTTGGGGCTCCTATATATCTATGCTAATAAACTATATCAGGCCATGGCCTGTTCTTTGACCCTGTGG
This sequence comes from Athene cunicularia, assembly GCF_003259725.1. Taxonomy (NCBI): domain Eukaryota; kingdom Metazoa; phylum Chordata; class Aves; order Strigiformes; family Strigidae; genus Athene; species Athene cunicularia. Next base: position 28,223,597 of record NW_020799142.1, read on the forward strand.
TCATGAAAGACTTACACATGTGTAGTTAAATTCTCTACCTTCTCCCCAAAACTGGGTGGGCTAAGCCCCACTTGCCTGAAACAGTCTGTGCTATCCCCTAGGCTGTACCTGGATACTGTGGCAGTGTGCTGGTTAACATGGGCCCAAAACATGACAGGGTGTGTGCTAACAGCAAAATAGTATTGACAGACCCTTGCCACATTATGACACAATGGTTGAGGTTGGAATGGACCCCTGGAGGTCCATTTCCCAACCCCTCTGCTCAAGCAGGGTCACCTACTTCTCAGTGCTCAAGCCTGTGCCCATAATTTGCCAGTGTAGAGGAATCCTTGGGAAGGTCCTGACTCTTCCATCTTCAGGGGTTGAATCACACTTGTAATAGTTTCCATTCATCTGAACTGTCTGAGATGCTGGATGGCTTGTAGCTCTTGGCACATGAACACAACTCAGAGGAACAAGAAGGTTGACTGGAGCTGGTGAATCCTGCTTTGGCTGCTACTATATAGGATACATGTAAGGAGTTCTCCAAAGATACAATCAAATACCTATAAATATCCTACATTAATTGGATGCCTGAATCAGTACTGAATCTCATTCTAAAGGTATCTAAAGACTGTTGCAATTCTCTCCATAAGAGGAGGTATAATGTAACACATGCAAAATCACTTAAGGCCATGACTATCTCACTTTAGGGAGGGGAGGGGGTGTGTGTCTTAAAAAATTTATAATTAAGTCAAACCTGTTAAAAGACTGACATGTATTTCTGGTAAAATCTGACTAGACTAGGGAAGATGTAAGCCTTTCGGTAACTGAAAAAAGATGGATGAAGAGATCATTCAACCTCAGCTGGAATAAGGATGTGAAACCACACAAAGAAAATCTGATGAAGAATAGTTTTAAGAGCCTTGCACAGAAAGTGTGCTGTGATCTTACATCTCTAATATCCAGAAGCTACGGGTCTTGGGTGTTGTGTCTCAAGTCAGAATGGAGTATTTTGATTATTATTTTCATTCCCTGATAGCAAAATTTAAGTCAGTAATTCCCAGACTAAGTGTGCTCTGTACCCCTCACTCTGTAGAACAGACAAAGCATCACTCAATGCCTCTGCAAATAAAGGTATTTACTTACCATATTTTTTTCTGATAAGTATGCAAAAAAAGTCTGGGTTTCTTCTTCCCGATTTAGTCCCAGTCACTGAAGAGATTTCCTGCACTGTGCTAACAGGGAGGTATGTAAAGTCAGCTCTCACACTGGCACGTGCCATGCAGGAAATCCACTGGGAATGTCCTGACAGTGAGTATCAAGGCAAACCTTTCTCAATGTCTTTAAGAGAAACCAAAAAGCAAATGAAAATGGGGAAAGTAATCCCCTCACATCTCCCTCTCTAAAGGCAGCAGATGCTTTAAAATTCACCAGGCAAGGTCTACTGTGTAGCACACAGTGGAGTGGAGAGGGTGGCTGCTCTGTACAGCTTCATCTGGTCCCCAGGCCTGCTCCTGGGCATTGCATCTGCATGTGCAATTTGGGCATTTCCATATATCTGGATGATTGTTATGCAGATCTTTGGTACGGGGAGCTGGGTTTGTTCCCTGGTCCTCCTCAGCCCTCCCTCTGCAAGGGAGGGAGCCTTGTGCATGGTAAACAGCACACTGCTCCAGCTACTAGTAATCCACCAACTGGCCAGCGATCAGGAACAACTGCAAGCAGCATTTCCAGCTGACTCCAATGGTTTAATTGTTCACTCTGTGCTAAATAGAAATGCATTTCTCTGTCTAGAGATTATGAACGTGAGGCTTGCCTCTCTACCCTCCCTCCAGCGTGTTTTCCTTGACCTGGGGGAGGTTATTCCTCCCTGAGAGGAAACTTGTGATAACCAGAAAGGGACACCAGATCATCAACGTTAGTAATCAAGGACACAAATCTCATCCAAGCCTCCCATCTTGCACATGTTAAGTGAGAACTGATCCTGACTGGGCATTTCCAGCTTTGCTTGTCATGAGCTGCACCTTAATGAGGGCCTGATTCAAAGCCCACTGAAGCCAACGGAGAGACTCCTGCAGACTTCAGGAGCTTCGAATCAGGCCCCTATGGAGTCATCTTCAGCACACCCGGTGGGACTGAATCATTAGAAGGTATGAATCAGTACAATAGCACTGACTTCCATGAAGTGAGGCCAAAGTACATTAACAGAGACCTATTTCAGTAACTGCTGATGGAGGAGACCAGTATGCCCTGTAACAGCCCAGCACGGCTGCAGCACCTGGACTGCGAGTTCTGTTGAGCCATTGCTGTATGTCCCAAGACCTTCTAGAAGATCTCTGTGCAGTTTTGACCTCAAAAGGGAGCCCTTAAAATGGATGTGAACTTCACTTGCTTGTTTATTTATCTGCTTTTGGAAAAGAAAAAAAAAAATTAAAAGGGGAGCACTAATGTAACAAAATATGTTACAGATTGCTCATGTCAGATGAACTGGCATAAAGATGTCCATATGCAAAAGTCACACCTCTTACACATTTATTTCAATGAAATACACACAAAATTAACTGCCTAGTCTGGCCTCTTTTATAGCTCTATTCGAGGCAGCAAGTGTCAGTTACTGGGTGCGTTACTCTGGGGCTTAGACTCAAGTCCCCTACAGGGTGCCCTGTAGGGTATGACAGTTCCTTATGGCAGGTTGCTGTCCTTCCTCAGCACTTAAGGTGTTGTCTCAGGCTTGCTAAACGGACAATTGAGAAAGCTGCATCCTGAGCAGGTCCCTTCCTCCACACTGTCATGCAGGAACACATGCTATTTTACTAGCTCATACTGTCAAGTAAGGATGGATCACAGAACGCCAAATTCTGGCAATATAGAAAAGATTTAATGAAAAATACATTTTGCACTTTCCACTTCATCCTGAATCAGAATGCAGAAGTCACCTTTTTCCTAAATACAAACATCGGACCCCTCTGATAATCTCTGCTGTAGACATCTAAACCTTTGTCATCTGAATTTGAGATAGTCATCCCATTACAGACAATTCATTTTGAATTAATTGTTATTGAAGCCGAGCATTAAAGATGATTATTTTAAGGACAGACAGGCCATTCACTCCCCTCATGATCACAGAAAGGGTGTAGATAATCAGCTCAGATTTAAACATCTATCTTTTAGACATTCAAATAAATCCCATCCCTCAAACTCAGGTTGAGAGGGGGACCCATGTAGTGTAAGTGGAAAAGACTTGATTTGTGTGGCAAACTTCTGTGGACAATGCTACCAGTGGAAGATCCCTGATCCTCACTGTGATGTAGATGAAGTTACTCCAGCCAGCTTGAGAGCTCTCTGTGCTCATGGAGGGAGTATTTGGCTGTCCCTGTACCGTGAACAGATTTACTGTTGCATCTGTGTCTGCGCCAGGAAAACTTATTCTAGTTTCTGAGATGTGTAAAGGCTCCTATTATAGATGAGACGGAACTGACATTCATAGATCTGAAGAAAAGAAGTTATCACCAGAATATTTTAATCTCTCTCTGAATACACTGGCTTTGAGTCCAGCTCCTCTAGAATCTGAGCTCAGGCACAGAATCCAGGATGGGTTTGAGAGAAAACTACATTCAGTTTCATGTGAAAAAGCCAGAAGAAGAAAAGTCACAAAAACAACCAACTGACCAAACAAGCAAACAAATAATAATAATAATAATAATAATAATAATAATAATAATAATAATAATAATAATAATGATCTGATTTAAAAGCCAAGAAGGAAAAATATCAAAGAAAACCAGCTGTGCTGCAAATAACACAGTGGTTTTCGTTTTCGTGCAGAAAGTTTATTTCTGCAAAATGAAATTCAAAAATTCTTATTCAAGATTCTTCCTTAAAATTCATTCAAAATATTCAAAATTCATCCTTATTCAGGATGAATTCCCAGTTTCTCTGAGTGCCTGAACAACACTCCTCATTTGGGGTTTAAACGTTAGAGCCACAAGAGCATCTTGCTGTGGACAATGGTAGTGAGTGAGAGATTGTGTAGTGCAAGACTAACCTGGAGTCCCACCTTACATCTTTACTACCCTGCTGACCTCCCCAGGCATTGATGCAAACATCTGGGTGTCTGTGTGCATGCTGACATTTATTTCTTTATTTTTTAATGCCATGGGGAATTGAGGATTAGGTTTGTTATTTCCACTAACCAGTCATTAAAATACCTTGAGCTGATCACACCCTTACTGAGTTTCAACTGAAAAGCGCTAGGTAGAGGGAGGATGTCACAGCCCTAGGAAGCAGTAAGAGATATTAATGCAAACCACAGTGCCAGCACAAACAGCACCCCGATGTATGCACTGAGTAAACTTATTTTCTTTTCCCTTCCTTTCACATTGTGGCAGATTAGCCACCAGAGGGAGTCCAAGAGACCCCCAAGAACTGCAGGATAAACAGATCAGCTTTTGGCAAAATAAAGGTAATTAAACATTTTTTACAGGGGACTGCAGAGTTCAAACCAATGTGAGCTGCTTTAGGTCACTGCAAGATCTGCATCACAGCAAGATTTCTCAGAAAAGCTAAATCAGACACAATTTGCAGTTTAACTTCTCCAAGAATACAAAGGGAATAAAGAAGCAAGTTGATATTGTTAGTATTATTGTTGATGTTGAAAATGGTCTTCTCCCTTTGTATTTCTAATTAAATAATATTATGTGTTTATAGGTCAATGGAATGGAAAAGAAGGTCAGGAAACCAGAATCCAAAGGGCAAATGGTGCGTCATCTGTATCACTATACACTTTCTCATATGTATGAAAATACACACAGATATTTAAATACAAGTACATTATATACTGCTCACTTACTGTTTGGTAACAGAGGATGAGACACGAGATTTCATATTGCCTTGCAACTCCCAGTCTGACCCCAACAATGGAGGAGGAAACCAGCTCTCCCAGGGGACTTGGAAGGGGCAAAGGATGTCACAGACTGCTGTTTATGGCCATGTCAGGTTAGAGAGACACTACCACACACAAATTTAAATCATCTCCCTCCTTGTAAGGCAGGCCAAGAAGTAACAGTGGTAGGCCAGAAGTATGACATACCCAAAAAATGGGTTGTGCTCTATTACAGAACCTTTTGTGGCAAAAGCTAAACACATGAATGTCAGGAGAATCATCTTCCTCAGAAGATACTACTGTTCTCCTCTAGTCTGAATTGGGAATACCACCTTAATGGCCAAAAGCTGAGCATTTGTCTTCAACACTACAAAATCCCCACCCCTACCTTCCTTCTAGAGTTTGTTGGCTGGAGACTTAAAAGGTTCCTTTTCGCCCCCTCTCTTTTGTCCTGCAGTAATGAAATCCTACAAGACTGGTCTGAAAACAGATGGGTTTCTGCAGAATATTGACATTTTAAGCAGGAAATGCATACATATGTGGAGGAGGAAGGGACTCACACTATTTCTGGGTAATACGGGGCAGATCGTGTTTTCAGTATCATACCAATAGTGGTAGCTGAGCTGTGCTGTCCAAGAAAATATAGCTGAAATAGAGGATGCAAGAGAAAGGTGAAACAGGAGCTAAGAGATGTGACTATGGCCATACAGTGGACTGGTGGCAGTGTATATCCTCATCCACTATACTAAACAGACTGTTCCTTCACCATATTTGAATATTCTACCAGTTAATACCTCACTCACGGTTGTATTAGGTTGAATATGATATATCGACAGGGCTCTATACAAGAGTTAAGAGCTGGGATATAAAAAAAGGTACATGATACTCAGGACAGTGATTTGGGAGCAGTTTGTTAAGGAGATCAGGCTGTAGTTGGAGACAAAAGAATGTCTCAGGCAACACCTCCTAGACCTAACTTCCTCCTCCTTCACATGAGGAGTATGAGATAACATTCCCTGGCAAGCTGTCTGTTCTCTGGATCAGATTAGTTGGAGTGATTACAAGAAAAGAAAGGATATTTTCCGCTCAGTTATTTACAAATTGTGCCTAATGAATTATTGATCAAGTGAGTAGCCCTCTGCACAGCCCTCTAGGAATCTGTCCTTTCCAAGTCACGTTCATGCCCCCCCAGCCCAGTAGGGCCAGCGGAGGTGCTTCAGCCCTTACCCTAATGGGGTACCTGGCTGCTGAGGCCACTGTTGTTTTTCTATTGCTTTCCCGCTGTCTGCCTGAAAATTAAACCTCATTAATTTAGGTAGAAAGCAACAGAAATGGGGAAAAAAGCCAAAGCTGTGCATCTGTATAGGATAAAGATTATATCCACTGCTCCAAATCAGAAAAATATTGTCCACCTTGTTGAAGTGTTCGAAGGATAAAGGCAAGACTCAAATTCAGGAGACCTGAGCTCCTTTGTTGTCTCTGCCACTGAAACACTGAACAGGTCACTGACTGTATTAGCCAACGTAATTAACTGTCAGTAATGAGCATGTACAGCCTGCGCAGGTCTCATCCATGGCTCTCTTCACAGCCATTGGGGATGGGACCAAGAGCCCCACCAGTCTAGAGTGCAATTCATCCAACTAAACACAGGTATGTGCTCAAAGCCAACGTGAGTCATGCCCTAAATCTTACCATCTGTCTTTCCTACCTCTCCATTAATTATGAAGTGAGCTGAGAAATGGAAGCCTACACTGTATGGACCTAAAGGTACGTGAAATGAATACCACCACTGGTCTATCTGTGTCCCAGTTCTCCAGCTGCAAATGGTACCCAGTCTTTCATGTTCTTGTGTATTTTGTCCCTCTGGCTCTATGTAAATCCTCAGACCCTTATGCCACGTCCATGCAGATTAACACAGTATGGATTTATTTGCATCCTTTTGCTTCAGTACTTCTTTGAAGAAGAAGATGGATTAAATTACAGGTATCAGAATCTGGACCCTGGACAGAAATGTGATCTTTGATTTCACTGTACAAAATACAATGAGGCTTCAGTTTTTATGACTGTCCCTTAGCCTGCACACTCAGCTTGAGCTGTTGCATGCCAGAACTTTTACCAGCACAAGGCACTGTTATGGCACTGCAGTCAATGGCACTACTTTAAATTATACGGTTGAATACCTGTTTATAATCTACGCAGCAAACATTTATGCTTCATGTAACTTCAGTTTTATTTTTTCAAGGGAAAAAAATAACTTTTTATTTATTATTATTGGTTTTTGCATAGCTGGCAAGAAGGTTAGAGTTAGCCTCTTTCTCTCTCCTCCTCTCTGAGTACCAGCTGTTCTTCATGGGGGGATATATGAGCAGTTTTATACAGTTTTAATATCCACCAGAAATTACATCTCACTGCCTTTAGGGACTGAACCTTTAAAATTCAATTTCAAATAAATATAATTATAAAATAAGGCAGGAAAAAAAAAAAAAAAAGGGCAATAGAGGGAAAGAGAGTATCAGAATTCAGTTCCTTGCTATGAGAGCTTCAGGGTACAGCCAGTGGGGCTGTGTTCTTTAGCAACAGTCAGAAAAATGGCCTGGGGCTCTAAGATTAGCATGTTGATGTTTTGGTCACCACTCTGTATATGAAGCCAGAGGTGGCAGAATCCCATGCTGCAGAGAAAGTTTTTATATTTTCCTGAACTTTGTTATAATTGGAGAAACACTGGAAGAAGAGAGAATGAAAATGCAACATGAAACAGAGCTGAAAGGAAAAAAGGAGGACTGCTGAAGCATCATCTTAGGGTTCTTCCCACAGAAAAAGAGACCTAGCTCCAAACAAAGTAGGGTCTCAGAGAGCACCGCTGTAATTTAGGCAAGGAAAAAAATCCACAAGCACTAAAAAACAACCATCCTAAGGCCAAAAGCTTTGCAGCTTGTTAATTTCCCTCAGAAATGACAGAGGGGAAGATCTTCTTGTTAAAATGTAAGACTGGTGTAATTGTGTGGACATGCTAGTCCTCAGAGAGGCATTGAATCTTACTTGCATGTGCAGTGTTTCTAACAAGCCAGCATTTTTAACTGGAGAAGACTTCACATTAACATAATATTATGAAAGTCTTTTCTTACAGATCTGAACAGTTCTGAGCTGATAGGTGTTTCTTCTGCTCAACGAAACTAAGGGAAACCAAGCATATTTAGCATTTTACAGAAGTGATCTGCTATTTATTGCTAGTAATACATAACATTGTGCTGGAAGACCTGTTGGGACTCCTGTGTATGCACATCCTAAGCATAATAGCCAAGCAGGCATTGCTAGAAGGAGAAACAAATGCATGGAAAACGCAGGTATGTGGGGCTGAGGTTGTAGCATAGACCACTTGCAGGGTTTTGTGCCCCAACCCTCAGTTTGCACCACATCCAGGGAACACAAACATACTGGGAGATCTATTTGAATGCTGAAGATGGACTGGTTACACATGCAGCTCATTAGTGGGGTTGGAAATAGAACTGATGAATTTAAGAGGACATTCATGTTCACTAGAAAAATCCTTGTATCAAATAAATACAAAGAAGTGACTTTGAGAGATGAGGAGCTGCCTGCACACTCCACACTCTCAACAGATGCATCAAGTGCTCAGTGACTTTCAAGACAACTTTTGAATGTAAGTGCCCCGTTCCATGCCTTGCACTCCCCCCGTGTATTGTCTGTGCCTTGCTTCCTGAGAGGAAACTTCTTTAATCAAAAGGCGACATTAATGTTTTAGAAAAGATGAACATAGGGGAAGGCATATGGTCACAGACTTTTTGGACCATGTGTAGGCTGAGCTCCAAGAGCTTGCTTCTGATTTTCTGAGCTAAATCTAAGAGTGTATGCTCTCTGGAAATAAAGGTAAAGAACACTTTCTGGCAATTCTCAAATTTTAGGCCAAATAAATGACCTAGCTCTGAAAGACGGAGCATTTCTGAGGATTTCTGAGAACTCAAAAATCACATAAAAAAGGGGGAAGCAGTATTCATGGGCACAAGTGGAATTACTAAGTCTGTAAACAAATTGAAAAGGTGAAACAGCTCTGGGTCAGATATCCCACAAAGTTGCTCAGGGGCCCAGTTCTTTCCTGGAGCAGATTTTGTCATAAGATCTTGTTCTGAGACCCAGTGGCCCCAGGAAACCTTTCTCCTTTTCTCTAGCAATTTTGCCAGTCATTGCTGGGACTTTGGTGGGAATTCTTAGAAGTAGATTTCCTCTACAGCCTTTCCACATCATGCTCCAATGACCAACTTTGCTCAGTCCAATCTGCCCAACTTCAGCAGGACACAGTCAAGTATCAGTCAGCACTTAGGGATTCCCTTCTCTTTTATCTCACCTTGCTCTCCTTCTGCTCCCTTCCCAGGCCTTGTCCTTTCTTACACAACTTGTGTATCATCAGATAACCAAGTAAATATCATTTCGAAGAGCTGCCCCCTTTTGCCATGCATCTGAATAAGCACCAGGTTTGCAGTTATTTGTTTAGCCACTGAGCTGAACAAATTAGATTAACACAACACATGCAGTGAGGGGAGGAGGACGGGAGGAGGGGGGGACCCTTCTAACAGAGAAAGGAAAGATGCTGGGTAAATGCTGTCACCATGGCAATTAACCCTGTCTTGGCAACAGTGTCCTTCATTCCCCCAGAAAATCTGCTAGGTAATTCCCCTTTCCTCTCCTTCGTGTACGTTGTAGAACTGGGGCAGAGCTGCACAGGATCAAAGCTGTGATTCAGAGCTCGGGAGGTTGTGACAGTTGCATTTGTGCAAGGGGAGATGTGTGGGAGAAGCTTCCTTCTGCTAAATTCGGTGACACACTGTTAACAAGACAATACAACAGCTAGGGTTGGTTGCTGTTTTCTCTCCCTCTCTGTTTTTTTTTTTTTTTTTTTTTTTTTTTTTTTTTAACAGACCAATGAGACCTTTCATTATATTTCAAACATGTTTCCTTTAAAGCTCTTGTGAAGATTCCCTCCTACTGATTCCACTGCTCTTCCTCTTCTTTTGCTGAAGTTGATAAGCATCTCACTCTATCAGGTCCTGTTTTATACACGAGACACACAGCATGGGGTTGTGGCAAAACAGCTTGCTCTTATCCCTTAGAGATGGGCATCTCACAAGAAGTCTGCTCTTACCAAGTCAACTAGTCATCCTAATCTCTAATTTCAGGGAAATTTAACATGTTCTTCACCGACAGAGTTGGAGAACAGGTCAATAACGTTTCCAAGGCAGACTTTCTCTTGGTCTGAATTAGCACAGCTTCTCTGAAGTCAAAAGAACTTACTATCAAAAAGGACCAGATCAAAGCAGACAAACATTGGAAAAGTTTTTATCCATATTTTGTAGATGGCACATCAGAGTCAGAAAAGGGTGATTCACATGGAATCACTATCTTGGGAGCAGCCAGAAATCTCCTGCATCAAAAAACAGTCAGTTAAATACAGAACCTCCCTGGTATGAGGCAGCAGTGACCATCCTACAAACAGTGTTCTGGAAAGCCCAGAGCCTGCTCCATTTTCAAAGAGGAAATTATCAAAAAGACTATAGGAAAATTTCCCTATAAAAAAACATTTTCAAACTACATACTACTTGTAACAAACCCACACAAAATAAGAAAAGCACCGGCTCTACCAAGGTAACTTAATGAGATTTGTCAAAAAATAACTTTCACAGTGTTCTACAACTTTGACTTGGAGCTGGTACTTTTTTCAACTCTCTGCCCCTCTAATTGAAAGGTCTGGAATCAGTGACCTCTCACTGTTGGAGACACAGCACTGAATTGTGATTTTCTATTTCTGAAATAAACTCCTCTGCAGAGGGGTAAAAAGTCCCCCCAGCACATGAGAATGTCTCAGTGATTTCTCTTCCACCACAGAAAAGAGTGGGCAAGTGCTTAGGTAATTGCAAAGGGGATGAATCTAATTGCAAGAAAAGATTCACTAGATTAATCAATTTAATGTCACCTCTGATAATTCTTGAAGCAATTCCATATAGATAATCAGGATATATTGATAATCCAAACTAATCAAGAGGTGTGGAGAGATGGGAAAGCCTTTTTCCTCAGCATATTATAGTTACAAAAGGCACTTTTGAAAGAATCAAGCAAGCATTTCCCTCCCCTTTTTTGTTTTGTGGAATAAAATCTTTCCTCAGATATTTTTGGTGTAACAGAAAAGGATTCAAAGATCTTTGTTTATCTAATCAATCTGGAATAGTCTTGTTCCTTTCCAGGATTTTCGCAGATTCCATAGTATTTTCCAGTGGTCTTCAAACTGAAATATGGACCTGCAGCCAGAAGTTCATTAACTAGCTATCCTGGTCTGAATGAGGGGAGGGGGCTACAGCAGTGGCCCCTGTGAGAAGCTTCTCAAAGCTCCCCTGGCTCCAAGTCAGATCCACCTTTGCACCAAGGCCGGGCCAATTAGCTGCACCTCTGTAATAACATATTTAAGAAGGTGAACCCGGGAAGAGTTGAGGGGACTTGTGAGGAGAAGTTGTGAGGAGAACATCTGTGTGAACACCAAGGTCAGTGGAAGAAAGGAGGAGAAGGTGGGGTTGTGCTGGAGCAGACACCCCCCTGTATCCCATGGTGAGATGGCAGGGCTGACCCCTCCCCACCCATGGAGGTCACTGGTGGAGCAGACACCAGTTTGCAGCATATGGGGAGCCCCAAGCCGGGACAGGTGTCTGCGCCTGAAGAAGGCCAGGACCCCATGGGAAGAAGCCCCAGCTGTTGTAATTCAGCACTGGGAGGACTGCAACACTTGAGGGTGAACCACACACCCATGGGAGTGACTCACATCAGAGTTGGTTGGTGGAGGACTGTCTCTTGTGAGAGGAAAACCATGCTGGAACAGGGGAGGAATGCCAGAAATTTCCCCACCCCGCCGAGGTGACAGGAGCAGCAGGAGTGACTGCACTCCCCATTCCCTGCCCCCTGCATTGCTGGGGGGAGGAAGCAGAGATATCAGGAGCAAAGCTGAGCCTGGGAAGAAGGGAGGGATGGGGGAAGGTGTTTTCAAGATGTGGTAATGCTTCTCACGCTCCTACTCTGTCTGTTAAGTGTTGTTGTTAGTGTCTGTATTAAATTTATGTTAATTTTTCTTCCTCTAACAAATCTGTTTTTTGCCTGTGCCTTAAAGGATGAGATCATCCCTCCTTGTCCTTATCTCAAGTTCCTGGGTCTTTTACTTCTTCCTTCTCAGTGTTGGGGGGTAAAGGGGGATCGAGTGACTACACAGTGCTGTTTCCCTCTAAGCTCAAACCATGGCACCAGCCTATTGGCCTCACCAGTAAATAACATTAACAGCAAGAATTCTCTGTTTCTCAGTGAAAACTTAGAGGAAGAACTAGTGGAGATGGTGGCAGAAGGGTGACCTCAGAGTTAGATAAAACCTGTAAGGTCTAGTCTGGTGGGAAGCATCAAATCTGCACCTGTATGAGGCAACAATGCCAGGATGAATTTGCTTTAGGTTCAATGAAATGACCAGTCTTGGAGAACACTGAGCTTTTGGACACTGTGACTGATTAAGTTACGGTTTATGTCAGATTGAGGATGGATGACGCGTGTATGAGCAATGGCAGAAAAAGCAAGCTGAAGGTAACCATTTCTCGGAGCTTTCCCTGCTGCAGGTGCAGAGTAGGGTGTTAAATGGGATAACTGTGAATACAAAGCAAAGAGTTAACTAGTTTATCTGCTCTCTGCAGACTGAATGGTCCACAGAGGCACTGGTATTTAAAGGGGCTTCTCATTCCTAAGTGCTACTGCAGAGGGAGGTTCCTGAACCACTATAGTTAGATATAGAAAATTACACTCCCTCCTCCCCAGAAAGGTGCTGCATGCTTTCTGCGTTTGCAAGTGAATAGAGTTGACAATGAGAGGGGAAATGCATACTGTAGGGCTGACATCTCCCTGCTCTTAACATTACCCAGCTGTGCTCACTTCACAGATTCCCCAGAGCAGTGGGAACAGAGTTGATATGGACCTTTCGGTGATGGATTTTCTTATTTAAAAATATTCCCGGGGCAAAGTCTTCAGACTTTCAGGTTTTCTCCATTTTTTTTCCCCCCACTAATTTTCCACTGTCCCATCTCAACATTCAAAGAAAACAGTGTACCTGTGACAAAAAAATAGTGATTTTAATTTCTTTGATATTAGCAGATATCATGATCTTTAAAATGGGACAAAAAGACTTGAATCTACTGGATTTCTGAAGATGTAACACCTCTTTAGCCAAATTCAACAGCAATGCCTCCACCTTTCCATAACCCTGTAGGATGCCGTACTCTGCTGTACTACAGGAGAAAGGAGGGAATGTAATTGATGTTTAAGGGAAGAATCAGGAGAGCCAAAGTCCTAGGTTTTATGTCAGCTTCCATCACCAACATGGCAACACCATTTTTGTCAAATCTCTGAAATCATCAAATATAAGGCCTTTAGGTGCCCTGTGAGTGTCAAACCATGAATAAAGGCATTTATGTCATGTCTCTAATATCACCTCTTTGCAGCTCTGTCTTCCTCATTTCTAAAAGGAGGTTAAAAGTATATACCCCCGAAGGGCTACTGCACAGAGCTGAGATGCTTGCAAGGGCCTATAGATGATGTGCCAAGACATCTGAGAAGTCAACCTCCTACCTATCCTTTGCAGTCCCTGGAAGTAAAACTCACTCCTGTAAAGACAGTGGCCAAAGCAACGTTTTTACAGGACTTAATTTCTGCTGGATACTTCTCAGCAAATGCTATTCCAGATGCCAAAGGCCGGCTGCAAACTCCACAGTGAGAGCTGAAATCAATTTTCAGCCAAAGTAAAAAGACCTGGATATCTGTCCCTGGGTTCTTCGCTTTCCAGCAAAGCCATGAAATGAGCTGCTGCCTTTGGTTACATGGTTAATTTCAGAAATGAAAAGACCAGTAGCAATAATAGCGTCACCAGCTACGTGGTGTGGAGCTCGAGAAAGAAGGTGCCGGTAGCCTTTGCAATCCAAGCTGCTAGATACCCTCTTGGAAACAATTTCCTTCCAGTTTTTGGAGAAAATAGAATAGGGCTACTTCTGGGGAAGAAATTCAATCTTTGAAACATATATTCAGGCGAGTGAGGAAGGCCTTAGATAAACAATAGTGAATATCGCTGATGGCCAAAGAAAGGAGCCAGATTATAAAAACAATGTCAAAATTTGAGGCACTCAGAGAATGGAAAAGAGAAGTAATTTTAAGTGTCTGGGGAAGAGAACAAAACCTTTTATAAACTTTTTTTTTTTTTTTTTTTTTTCTGCAAGATGAAAATATTTCCTATTATGACATAAATAAAACTGGCCTTCAGTGTATCAGGAAGATGGATATTTTATTTTCCTCTTTCTCTCGGGTTCATAAGAAAACAAAAAAGGGAAACTTCGTTTTCACAGATGATTAGAGCAGTTCTACTCTTCTAACTATGCTAAATCCAGCAAAAACAAAGCCTTATCACCAGTGCCACATCTGCCATTTGACACAGACTTCCCAGAGACCTCAAACACCAGGAGTCTGCTCTCCTGCTAAGTGAACTGTTACAGTTCATGTTTGCTGCTTTGACATTCCTTTGTCATTTTAGGCCGAACAGGGGTGGGCTCATGTACTTTAAGGAGGAAGGTTAAACTTTAGAGGATGTTGTGTGTGGTGGTTGGTTTTGTGTTTGGTTTTTTTTTTTTGTTTGTTTGTTTTTTTTTTTAATTTTGCTGAACCAGAACTTTCCAGATGAAAGGATGAAAACAAGTAAAGAAGCAAGATGCCTGGCATCCAGGAAGATATTATACTTAGGCATCTAATATTCCTTCAAGGTGAGTTCATCCTTGTGCTGAACACCAGAAGCAGGCCTGTATGTTGAGGATATTTTCCATCAGTTAGGTGGTGAGCAGGACGTGGCAGGTGGATCGGACCAGCGATGGGTTTCTGCACCAAGGCTGTATGTATCCACACTGCTGCTCAGGCATGAACACCCACTGCATCCTCCCAGCATGCTTTATACCCTTAAAATTGACTGCTGTCCAATGCTGTTATATTTCTTTAAAAATAAAAAGTGTTTTCCCCATGTGATTTTCCAGAGGCTGTAGTTTGTCTTGGTATTGCTTAAACACATTTTCCCTTTCATGACTGTTCCTTGACATCCCTGCAGGCAGTTACACTTCAGTTGACACTTTGTACCTCAACAGCTCTGGAGACCTGAAATCTTACCTGCCCAGCATGGAGACAAGACAAAACACAAAATAGAGAAGGTCCCTAAATTGACTGTATGGACTTACTGTGTCCAAGCAAAACTTTTTAATGTATTAACATAAAAATATGTTGAAACATGCCCTGATTTTACAAATAAGAACCAAACACATAGATGAAAGGGGAGCAGATCTCCCAAATCTCAGATTGGTATCTCAACTGCAGAACAATCTAACCTTCATGGGAGTTTTGGCATTTGCATAGAGGAAAGCTCTTGGGACTTGATTTAGAATAGAAAAACCCTAAATTAAGTCAGCTGTGATTCAAACACATGGCACAAAAGAGACAGAAGCTTACTCAACCATGTTCTCCATCACTAGCAGGAATATAGATTCAGGAGAAGACACACAGAAAAAATTATGTATCTCACTGATGTCTCAGTCGTCCATGGTAAATCTGAATATATAGAGCTGTAGACTGCATGGATCCTCTACTATGAATGCTTCTTGGACTGGCAGATGAAATACTGTAACTCTTTAAAGGCTAGCCTAGTGAGAAGACAGCTCTGACACTCCACTATATTTAAAATGCTCATGTTTAACTCAAACTCTGGTATGAATTACACTGCATATTTTTGGCTGAGGTTAAATTGATTCATAATGATTTGTGCCTCTCTCCTGCATAGTAACTTTTCATTAGACACACAGATGTCTTAATAACACTTTGGTTTGGCTTTAGCTTCTCTTCTAACCAACATCACTCCCAGTGTTTTTGCAGGTGGATGGGGACAGCTAAGAGATTTATTTCTTTCTGTTTCATGTGGAAAGTGTTAGCTAGCAAAGACTTCTTCACTGTCACACCAAGCTCCCTTGCACTCTTAGTTCCCTCTGTATAATTCATTATCTACAGCTGCTTCTTACAGGGGCATGATAACTGTGTGGTTCATCTTGGGTTCTCTTTCCTTTGGCCCACTAAAATAGAAAGCAATCTCTTCTAGACCCAAGTAGGCTACATTGACAGCATCACATCAGAAAAAACTCAAACATGACTAGAAAAGCTTAAAATCCTACATGCAAAAGATACTACTCTAATTCCTTCCCCATTCATCCTTAGGATCATCAACTGCCTGTTTAGAAATGTGATCAGAAATTAAGCAGAGTGAGATGCTTTTCCAAAAATCCAGAGATTCAAAGGTCCCAAAGAATTGGCAGAGCCAGGCTGTGGTGTACTTTGACATCTAAAGAGCTTCAGATAAACTGTGCTGTCCATTAACCATCTTTAGGATAGTCAATGCCATCCATGATGCACACATCGACACTTGATCAAATGTCTCACCCATTGTGTCTCAACTTTCCACCTAGAAATGAACCTTTTTCAGACTTTGTCACTGAATTTGAAAGCTCTTTAGAGCAGTTCCCAGCTCATCCTAGCTTTCTGAATAGCTCTTACTGTACGGGGGCTCTGATTATTGGCATGTTCTCTGAAAAACACCGCATTATAATTGTGAATCAAGAGAGTGTCAAAATCATACACATATACTCGAAACAAATAGAAGTAAATACCTCTTTGGAGGATGATTTTTACCATATTATGAAATTGTGAACAAAGAAAATAAAATCCCCTGCTGACAGTTCTGAAGTGTTTTGAAAGAAAACACAAGGGGGGGGGGAAGGAAAATGTGCCCCTGCTCTCTTGCATTATTAGTTTCTAGTGCTTCTCCTTGTCTTTCCTCCTACTGGAGGAGTGGGAGTGGGGAGAGAGAGGGGAAAAAAGAGTATTATAAAGTGAAAGTTTAACCCCATCAGGACCTCTGTATAATGCTTGCACAGCAAACCCTGTGGCAGCAGCAATAAAAATAATGAAAGGCTTTGTCTCTCATTTGTGTTGAAATGACACACAATGTTTTATAAGCATTTCTAACAGTTTCATTTAAAAACCTGTATTTTAACAAAAGAAAAGCAAAAGACATCTCAACAAAGCTCACAATGCTTCATACACAAACACTTTTTTTTTTTTTAAATAACTTGTTAAAAAGTTGTCTTTGGTGGTACATTTCCAATCCCTTGTAACAGTGATGGTGATGATATTTTAAAAATTTTTCTTCACTCTGTCACTTTTTGGAAAGTCCTCCCATTCTGTTCCCCATTTGAGAGTAAAAGCATTGCCTTTGACAGAATGACTCTGGACTGGGACCAGTATTTGTGAGGCCTGAATGTGATTCAATAAATTTTCAAGTGCTTTAAATCTGAGGACAGCATTTCACCTTGGCTAACATTTCTGAGTTTTTTCACTCTTCCCTCCTCCCCTCTCCCTTTCCTTTTAATACAGTTAATCTGTTCCTGGGTTTTGCTACAATAAACTCTCTAGATTAGTATTATTAATAAAACCTTACCATCCACCCCCTCATTCAATTAATCTATGCATCCTATTTTTTGTGTGAAGGTGTCTGATGTCAACTTTGATGATTTAGTAGCCATAAAAAATAAAAATAAAATAATAAAATCACCCAATAAGCTCTTAAAAAATAAGGGGAGGGGGGGTGAGGAGAAGGAGGCCCTGTGTGGTACAAAACTATAAAAGGTTAGATTAGACTTTAGCAGAAAAGTCTCTGTGATAATTACTGTTATCTGCTGATCCATAAACTCTTCACACAAACTGCAACAGTAAACCAAAAAACTGACACTTTAATAGCAATGTGCTTTGTAGCGCGGGGACATCTCTCCTCCTCCTACCCACGTCTCTATGCCTCCGAATGCTTCATTTCCTCGCAGCCCTCTGACAGGCGGAGCTGACAACCTGGATTCCTAGCAAGCAGTGAGCAGCTAGAGGTCGGCACTAATTATTGCTAAACTTTTTCAGACTCACAGCATGATGCAGTTGGGAAAGGAGGAGGAGGACAGGGTGAGACGGACCATCACTCTGGTAGTTTGGGATATTTTTTTTGGAAAGGAGAAGGAAAGAATAGGATGCCAAGAAAGTGGGAGAAAAGTGCTGAGCCTGTCCAAAGTCCCATCAAGGGTCCACCATTCCCTGCTGACCCTCAACTGGTATGAAGTGGCATGGCTCCACCAACTTGAGCCCAGCTGTGTGTCTGTCCCCAGCGTCTGTGGCACAGCCTTTTCGTGTTTCACAGCAGGAAGGGATCTGGCTGCCACAGAGATGTAAAAGGAGAGATCCAGAAGCATTGGGAAATCTTTCTGGACTTGGCTTCTGTGACACCAAATAAAGAGCAGATTTATCAATGCCAACTTAAGGATGCAGCTCTGGACAGGGAAATTGAATGCTCTGTTTCTCATGTTTGAAAATTGTTTCATGAGTGGCAACTTTGTGCTGTTCCTGTAGCTTCACACAATGTTTTAGGCCCTTGCAGATACCAAGGGGGAAATTGTATAAAATAGGAGAAAAATATAGCTAAGGAAGAGCAAACATTAAAAAGAGGATTTGAGTCAGAGAAGTGCCCTATACATAGCCGTGACAAAAGTACTCTGAAGTTAATGATTCTGTAAAACAATTAAGAGGAAATTGTAAATTTGAATTACAATTAAAGACTCTAGGCCAAAACATCAGTCAACATAAATCATTAAGGGCAAAAGACATTCACTTCCTTCCACTGGCCCCATCTTTGCCTCATTTCTCAACCTGTTAGAATTTAACAGGAAACTATCAGCCATCCCTAAATATTTTGAACCATGTAATAAAATTCAAGAGAGATTCACACCCAGTTTTTCATGTCCTATAAGAATAGTGAAAACTCCCCCTGAAAAGATCTTACTTTCTATTTTATGGCATCAGGTTTATTGACTCATTTTCTATAGAACACTTAAAATTTGATAACATCCTACTCAGTTCAAAGGGAATTTATTCTGAACAACAAATTCTGCAACAGTTTTATTTAAAATGCCATTATATGGCCCAAACCTACCAACTAACCAATAATTTTCTAAGCCAATAACAACTGGGATAAAACCAACTGAACAACTTGAAACAAGAGATAAATATAAAATTGGCCTACAAAAAATAATTAACAATAGTAACAAAAAATATTTCACCATTTCTTCTAAATTCAGAGTCTCTAGGAATACAAGGAGACACTGTATTTTAGTGTGACCTCATATACAAAACATTCCCACAGAATTTCACACAATAGTTTCTTCATCAGGTCCCTCTATTTTGTCTAGGATAGGGCACATCTTAAAAGCCAATACAATTTTTACGTGAAGATCCCCTACTGATGGAAGATCCATCTTGTTCCCAGATACACTGCCCAGCAGCATCCCTTTTTACATATTCTTTCAAACCTTTTTTTTTTTTTTTTTTTGTTTAATCATAACCTACAACTCCAGAATCCTGTTAGATAAACTGAATGTGTATCTTAATCTATTTTTTTTTTTTTTCATGTGTTAGCAATATTCAGGCAAACACATATGCTCAAAATTTGAAGAAACTGGTGCCCAGAAAGAAATTCCTGAGATCAGAAAGCACAGTCCTTATTCTTCCAGGAAACCATTACCCTGATCAGCAGGCTTTCTCTGAAAATCCTGCATAAAATATATATGCATATATTACCATTTTGAAGGAGACTCTCAGGAAACTGAAAGAGAGAATACATTTGAAGCAGACAAAAGATTTTTATTTATTTTTTAACTACACTGCATAATTACCCTGTGCAACAAATTGCCACAAGGTTCCACAAAAACCAAGACCTTAACATAATTCCAAATAGGATTAGACATTTATATGCACAATAAGAACATCTACAGTTGCACTGTCTGGGATAAGAAATGCTAGGGAAATAACCCTCATGTTTCTAGGCATAAGTCAACCACATAGGAACAAAGTTGAGAAGAAACTCAGTTTTTTCTGTACTTATCCCTTATGCAGATTTTAGCACTTATTCTGTAACAGCCAAAGTGGAGCATTATCTGGAGGTAGAAACAGACCGTTGGTTCAGTCAAGCAGATCTAGTAAGATTCAGTTATACAAGTATAATATTCAAGTCACTGGTGAACACACAAGGATTAATCTTTTTCACTTACATAGCTGTCTGGTATATAAGAGATATCCATACTGTCTACAGATGTATGAGAGAGGAAACTTGGATGTATACACACACTTATAGGACTGAATCAAGTATGATCTTAGAAAAATCTTTAGGGTATATTGAAACATTCATAGCTATCTATGAGATTAGAAAATTATCAAATAGATTATATGCCCTCTCAAAGTTTTTTTTCCATAAAATCCTAATAATTTAATTCCTATTGAGTTTATAGGACTTTGCCATAAGAAACTGATATGTCAAGAATGCTGTTGAATTGGTCTCATTATGCCTGAGGTAGGCAAAAGACATATTTTCAGAAATGGCTGATAGTTCAATTAAAGGACTATTCTGTAAAATTAAACAATTAATAGATTTGAAAGGTGCAATATGCTGACAACCATCTAAGACTTTGCATTGAGCTTACTTGCTGATTCAATCACTTTCTTGTCTTCGAGGACCAGCCAACCAGTCTTATGAGTCCACTTCTGGTTATGTTAACGACATAAATCCTCTACTGCTACCAAGCAAGATTTATACTTTTAGACAGGGAGATCCTAGGTTACATACCAGTAGATTACAAGACTACTGACAAATTTGTGTTCTCTGTATGGGACAATAGACCACATCTATCCCATTGTCCTCCTAAGTGTTGCTCTCTGCTACGTTACTTTAAAGAGCTCAGGCAGAAGACTCCTCAGCTATGTCTTTTCCATCCGTACTGAATGCCATGCTAGTCTTTGGCATATGTTCCTGTCTTTTCTGCTTGGGTCTTGTGACTTGCTTTTCCTTTATGGATTTAGGTAGGGCCAAGCACTGTGGGTACCTGGCTTCACTGAGCCCAGTGCACATCGTAAATAAGTGAACCATAGCAGAGAAAGTGAAAGAAAGCAACACAGAGCAATTTGCCCTTTTGACCAGCTCAGTTTTGCACAACCCCCAAGACTGCATTAAGAACTCACATTATTAGTGTGCTACTTGATTATTTCTAAATTGTAAGGCTGTAACAAAATTAGTCTTTAAAAATCACCCCGCCTTGCCCAGCTGGTACCCTACAATGCAAAGAAGTACTGAATGCGACAACAAAATCCATCTCTGCCCTCGCCATGGGCTTTCCATCATGGTAAAGTCTCATTAGTCCAGACAGAGATGCACATAACAGCACCCAGCAACCAGCAGATCCCACTCAGAGATGAGCAAAACAAAATCAGAAGAGGGAGGATTGGGGGGTTAAAAATATCTCAGAATCTCAGCCTCTCTCCCGGGCAACTTTCAATCCCATTTATTTATTTATTAATTAAAATCATTTAAGCCACAGAAACAATCTCTGGAGACTGAAGTCTCGTTTAGACTTTCCCCCCCCCCCAACCTTCTCTGCCTGCTTGGAGCATCCTGGAATGATCTCTGTATGCCTCCTGAGGGGAGACGTGGCACTAGAGGCAATTTTCAGGCTCTTGTTAGGTCATGAAAGACCCACAGGAGAGATCCTGCTTTTTTCAAATTTTTGTTTGACCACAGCCTGTGAAATAAACCCCGAAGTTCTGACTCTGCTGAAGTCAATGGCAAAATAGCTGCAGATTCCCTGAAAACAAAATTATAGTCAGGGCTACTCAGCTTTGAAGATGGCCTCAGAAGAAAGAGATAAACTCTGTCCACCTACTGCTGCCCCTTGAAAAACAATCTTGAGGCATAACCGCATTAGGATAGTAGAACTAGGTCTTGTCTGAGAAATAAAATGAAAAATATAACACCCATGTTCAAAATACAGCGTGACTTCTTGAGATAGAGTTGGCCCAGCAGCCACTGACAACAGAAATGAAGGAGCCAATAAAAAGCCAAAGACCCAAGAAGTAGTCCAATAAATGGCTTCATACATTTAGTTTGCAGCTTCCTAATTCAAAGCTATGACCCTTCTCCAGGCCAGTAAATGGAGCAGAAAACACTGAAAAAATAGCTCTTGATTTGGATGTTACAGTAACCCACCCCAAAACTGCATCTAGCTCTACCTCGGGTTACCAGTAACTCTCCAAGTCACTTATCTCAGGGAAAGAGTGAGGTCTGGAAGGGCTGGGGAAAGACACTCTCTCAGTGTAAAGGCCCTAAACTGGGGTGTGCAGAAGAAGATGGGCAGCAGATGCTAAATTCACACCCGATGCGTTCTTATGGGGAAACTGAGGCATGGAAGTATGTGTAGGTATTGGTCTGAAATCACCAAGAAACAAGAAACACCACCAGAAACCTAACCCCTCTCTCCAAGTCTTTGTTCAGTGCCTAGACTTCAACACCTTCCCCATCCTTCAACCTGCACACATCTTTATCCCTTAATGAAAGCAATTTTTTTTTTTTTTTTTTTTTTTTTTTTTAGTTTAGCCCCATTCAGCTACCTTGGGTCATTTTCCAGCCACAGAGATCACTGCACATCTCTGACAAAAAGCTCTGCAACGTCAAAGCGCTCTATAAAGTCCTCCCTCTATCTCCATCTCTTTCTTGTTTTTTCCTTTTTTTTTTTTTTCCCCTCCACAGCCCCTCACATTATTCATCATAATCATAAAACATTCATTTGCGCTTCTGACCAATTGGAAGGTCCTCGTGGGAGGCCATAAAGGGGGGGTGTCAGGGTTATAATGAATGTAAATGCCAGGTGTTTAAGCTGGATAATGTGCAATTTGCAACTCAAGCAATCTGCACAATAAGCAAACCTAACGTTATGGTACCTGATAGGGGCACGATGGCCATTCAGAGAGAATGAAACATTTTACGACCTCTATGTTGCCCTGATCTCATGATCTAATAATAGTCCAGACAAAATTAGTTCCTGCTATAATGTCTTCAAATGTTTGGGAGGAGGCGGATGGGGAGGAGGGATTGCAAGGAGCTGGAGAAAGGGATGAAAATTATATCAGGTGGCTGAGCTGAAGTTTCAGAGGATCAAAGGGAATTGCGAGCTGGATCTGCTATTTAAGACAATAACCTTCTGCTGAAAGTGAGGAGGTCAAAGACGGGTCTTTCATAAGTATCTCACACACACGTATATATGCACACACAGAGCTGTTCCCCAGGATTTGGCTGCTGATGAAATAAAACATAGGTTGATCCTTGCGAAAGGGCTGATTTTCTGGCAGTCTGGGGCTGGACAGGCTGATTCCCCAACGCCTAATGGAGCATCATTGCTCAGAAATTAGCTAAACTTGGGCTGGAAATAACCACGGCGTGGAGTTATTCCCATCTTGCTCCCCTGATCCCAAAAGTGAGTTTCATTTTCTATTTTTCTTCCCTGCTATACTGGGTCTGGCTTGGTAAAGGAAGGGGAAAATGTCTCCATCCACTCCTCTTACCCCATCAAAGAAACCATCAGAGTGGCTGCTCTGCTCTGGTAGAAGGGATGCCCTGAGAAAAGCCTCTCCTCTTTTCTCTGCGATCTGTGCAATGCTCTTTAAAATGCTGTTCAGATTGTGAGGAACATTAGAAGGAAAGTGAGAGAAAATAAATATCTTCCAAACAGTGCGTTGAAAACCCCAGAAAGCATGGTTTCCTTTGGGGAATTTGGTCAGGTTTGTTGCTCGAACCCACATGATATCAACACTTTTGTGGTACAGTAGCTTCAGACAGCGCTCACCCTACCACCATGGAGCGGGAGGGGAGCACAGAGGAACACCTGCCAGACAGAGGGAGTTGTCGAAACTGCAGTCCTGGATGAACCAGACCAAAGAAAACATGCTTATCCTTCCCTACCTCCACTTCTTGGCTCAACTTTATGCATCTCATCCCCGATGTTGCTCCTCTGGGCGAGCTTCACAACAGGCACACACCTCCCAGCACCCTAAGTCACAACCACTTTATTCCATTTAACCACAACAGCCCTGAAAACACTGCCTGGCCTTTGGACATCACAGCTTCTGTCAGCCCTGTACTGGAGAAAGGCCACTTCATAAAGGCACCAAAAGCATATCAGAAATGGTAACAGATTTTTTTAAAACATTTTTTTTACTCCAAAGTAATGTCACAAATCAGAAGCCTTGTAAGCAGAGTCCAGCAAGCTGAATAGACACCAAGTCCATATCTATTTAATTTCATTTCATAATGTCGTTGTTATTTTTTTTTTAACTTGAACCCAGAAGAGAAACACTAAAACCTGTTGGTGTTCTTTTTAGTTTTTTGTTGTTTGTTTGTTTTTTTCTCTTAAACACTTTATGATATGTTCTTACTCTATATCCTATATGTTTACTATTAAGTAGAAAATATATGTATGTGTGGCACATAGATAGACATCCCACCTGTCTGACAGAGTTGATAGCTGGGTTTGATTCCGATGTTGCAAAGTTATGTTCATCACAGTAACACATCACAGTTGAAGGAAAACTGCCATTCTGTTCTCATGAGCTTTTTAGTTTATTTTTCAGAATGACCTCGCTTTCAGGACATTTCTGTAGGACTAATCTAATTTTAAAGTTACAAGTATTTTGCATTAACCTTCATTAATATATTTTAGAGTTTTTAGGAGGGGAATTATGATAATTTAGCCCCAACTCTCTCTGAGAAGTTTCCATCAGAAATTTCACACATATATGAATACAATTATTGCCAAACAAGCTGTGATCAACTTTGGCTTCTTTATTTTTATTTTTTTTCTGAACCTTTGTGAAATAAAAGGAACAAGCCAAATGCAAAGAAGCATCTGTTATGGGTCACAGTAGCCAGCATCACACTACATTTTCTACCCAAGGCCTCTCAGCGCTCCTTCAAACATTTTTTCTTGCTGCATTTTGCTAAGTTGTGGTTCAAGGTTCCCTTCCTTGCAACTTTCTTGTCCTTACGAAGTCTATAAATTAAGGTCTGAACACTATTTCCTAGGCTATATATCAAGGTCTGCAGTCTGGCACACCTTTCTTCCAT
Organism: Athene cunicularia; assembly: GCF_003259725.1. Classification (NCBI taxonomy): domain Eukaryota; kingdom Metazoa; phylum Chordata; class Aves; order Strigiformes; family Strigidae; genus Athene; species Athene cunicularia. The sequence continues at coordinate 28,248,601 of NW_020799142.1, forward strand.
TCCCACCTCAGCTTCCCACAGGCCTTTCTGCTGGAATTTAACCACCCTTGAGCATATAAATCTCTTAAAACCTTGAGAAGTCAGCTGCATGTCATTGCCCTCCCACTTCTATTTCAGATGTAGAAGACAGAAGATGAGACTTTAGCCATTTCATGATCATAGACTGACCCATGGTGAGGTCCCATTTCACCTGAACCTCAGGCTGTTCTAATCTTCAGCCCTTTACCGCCTGAAACCTCTACCCCAGAAATTACTCCGGGCTGCAGTTAGTCTCTGTGAATTTAATTGCAGGCGACCTGCAAATAATAACATACAATCGCACCCAGGCATCTCTTTACAGTTCTGAAGACAAAAACCCCAGGGAGGGGTGGAATTGCTAAAACTATTCATCATATGGATTTTAAATTTGAAAGAGATGTCCATTCTGCGCAACACAAGATACAGACCATAGTGGAGTTACTTCTTGTCCTTCTTCAAGCTCCATCAAAACCCTTGATGGTGGAGTCTCCTTTCCAGGTCAGTATCAGGTATCTAACATTTGCAGCCAAAGGGGTCTAGGCACTGAATAGGAGAACCTGGCAAAGCTCACCACATCCTTTCTTGTCGACCTGTGTTTCAACACATAGCCCTAAGCGGATGACATTTTACCAGAAACAGGGATGAAAAGTAGCTTGCCTGACTTGCGGTTATAATTTCCTGGTTTGGCTTTTTAATTGCGTGCGTGTGGGGAAAAATATATCAGATCTTGGCAGGAAAAAAATGCCCCTTCAAAACCTAAATTCTGCAGATTTTATTTTCTGGAGCAGATGATGGTCTTTGTTTATAAGGAAAATTAGGCCAAATCCAACATTTTCACAGATGGAGGAGACTGAATTATTTATCAGAGGTTCATGATTTTTCTCTCTCTCTCTTTTTTTTTTTTTTTTTTTTTTTTTTTTTTTTTTT
>NW_020799142.1:28249595-28254784 GCF_003259725.1 Athene cunicularia
TTATTTTTAGCACAAAGCACCAGTAGTAAAGGGACAGTTGTGAGAGATCATTACTTGAAGTTTAGCACAGGCTTGGCACAACAACCAGAGAAAAAAACATCTGATCAGTCTGCTCAAAGTCCTGCAGATGCACTTCTGTCAAAGTAGCTGAAACTAAATTGTTTTTTTCTTTGATGGCCGTTAAACCTGGGTTATGCTCCACTGATCAGTTGATCTAATGGAGAGGTCAATTTTCATGAAATGTGGTAGATAGGAGAGCTAAGGAGATGGGTCATTTTTCATTCAAGTATCTAACTTTGGCTTTAAAAGAAATTGTTTTGCAAAAAGTGTGAGATAAATACAGAAAAGTTTAATGAATGTTCTAACCTCTTTCCCTATAAACCTCAACTCCATCACACTATTACGCTTTGCTTAATCTCAAGAAAATAACCTCAGAAGACACCAGGGTGGTGATGATGTCTGGACTAATCACAATCACAGTATAACAAATAATATGCTCGTCAGTAATTTATCAAACATCCCACTTGCACTCCAGCACTTTTTCCCATCCTCGTCTCCTTGCCAAGCTCTATTCACATCCCTGCAGAATATGGAAGAGAAGTCTTGACTGGGTATGGGAGAAGCAGACATCCCTACAGCAGCAGTCTTTGCTTCCCAACTCAGAAAAATTTCAAAGGAAGAGATACAGACTTGAAACGGGTAAAAGCACCAGAAAGTCAAAGCACCTGTTAAGTGAGAATCATGTGCACTGTGAGTGTAAGCCAGTCCTACAAAATGCCGAACAATCACAACTCTAATTACAGTGAAGGGGAGAGGAATGCTACCCAGAAATACATGGCAAGGGATCTTTTCCACCTAGATAATTCTGAGTTCTGTCACCCAGGGATTAGGTACAGGCTTTGCACACTGTAACAGAACAAGGAATTTCTGTATTTAAATGTATTTGTGGACACACTAATCAAATAATTCCATGTCAATTTAATTTTTTTTTTTTTTTAATTTTTTTTTTTTTTTAGAAAAGATACAAATTCAGATGAGGCTATTTAACTTAAGAAAAAGGCTAGATTGATATTCTGAGATTCAAATAAGTTACAATTCCAAGTTACATTCACTTAAATTAATTAGAGCAGTTAAAAAAAAAAAAAAAAGTTCATAGGTCTTTGAACTACACAAATATATTAAAAGAACATATTATAATTAAACATGTATTTTGCCAAGTATACCATGTCAGAAACAACTGAGCAGTAGCACTACTCTGCAAACATTTCTGGTCTAGCTGACTACATGTACAAAAGTAAAACTTTATGAAATTTATTCTTTGAATGAAATGTCAGTGATAAACTAGGATAAAACTCAGTATGTAGCTAAAAGGCTCTTATTACATACCATTTAACTGTCACCACTCAGTAATTGCAATTACAAATTACTGTAGCTTTACAGTCACCGATCTGAGATTAAATACTTGGGAAAAGTACTGAAAATACATCCCAAAGTAAATGATCTCCGTCCCAGTTTGCTAATAATTTAGGCATTGAAATGCTTGGATAAGACAGACTGATGGGGCAGGCTGGGGAGACTGGTACAGTGAAAGAAAAGGAATTTGCTAGGCAATTCAAAACCCACAGTTTGTCACTTAATCATCTAAGGATACATGGGAAACACCCAAAAGTCATGGACTATGCATGTGGAAGAGACCTAATATTGTGTGTTATGGACTGTGTTTGATCAGGACTGAAAGTCCAACAATCTTCCATATGTATAATTTAAAAGAGAGCCATAATTTTCAAGACTAATAACATATTTTGGAAGAAACACAGGAACAAAGGAGCATTCTGGACACACTAATTTCTTGTAATCAATTTAATCTGCTCCTTGAAATGCTTACATAGAACAGCACATGGATTGCAAAAGCAAAACCAAAAGAAACCATATCAAAACTCTATCCCACTCATTATGTCTTATGAGGAGCAGCTGAGGGAACTGGGGGGGTTTAATCTGGAGAGGAGGAGGCTGAGGGGAGACCTCATCGCCCTCTACAGCTCCCTGACAGGAGGGTGCAGAGAGGGGGGATGAGTCTCTTTAACCAAGTAACAAGTGACAGGACAAGAGGGAATGGCCTCAAGTTGTGCCAGGGAAGGTTTAGACTGGGTATTAGGAAGCATTTCTTTCCAGAAGGGGTTGTTGGGTGTTGGAATGGGCTCCCAGGGCAGTGGTGGAGTCCCCATCCCTGGAGGGGTTTAAGAGTCGGGTTGACCCAGCGCTGAGGGATCTGGTGTAGTTGAGAACGGTCAGTGTTAGGTTAATGGTTAATGGACTAGATGATCTTCAAGGTCTTTTCCAACCTAGATGATTCTGTGCTTCTGAGATAATGATAAAGAAAATTAGTTACAGGTGACATAATAGCACTGCTGGTTAGGACACTGTGGGAAAGTGTTTATGTACAGCAATAAGGAGATAAAAAATCTAGAACTGGCAATAACAACATGGAGGGTAAGACTATGCTTAAGAAGGAATTTATGATATGAATATGACGGCAGCTTTGGAAAAGTGATACAGAAATAATCCTGCTTGTAGAGCTCAGACTCCTGGCTCAGCATCCTTGGTGTTCAAGGGACACTCCTGCTCCTGCCTACAGTTCCACCAGTGCAAGGAAAGAGCAGCTGTCACCGCTGGTCCCGTGCAGTTCGCCTTCCCAACAGTGTGAAATCGGCATTTGGATTTGAAAGCTCTATTCCAAAGCACCTGAAATTTGTCTCTGCAATTTTAATTGACTGAGAAACCCTTAAAAGGAGGGAGCTAAGCACAGCCTGCAGGTACACAATGCCTGACAGCCAGTGTTAACAAGGACATACTTAGCTTGCCTGAAGAAACAAACAAGCACAGAATTGATAACTATTTCATGAATGAGCTGTAACATGTTGTTTTAAAAAGATGCTGTCACAAGAAAGATACAAACAAAACAACACATGTTATTGAAGGGCAGTTACTATTATCTGGTCTATTAGCAAATGGAAAAAACTATTAAAGCAGAAACTGTTAGAAATTTAATTCACTTTTCAGCATTAACACTATTTACTGCTTCACTCTTCTCTTAAGTTGGAACAGAGAAAACGGACTAATCAATTTTCTGTCCTAGCCCCAGCACAATTTCTTATCAGTGCCTGAAACAGTGTGGTTTTGAACTGTATACTCAGAGCTTACAAACTAGACAGACATGATCTCTACAGAGAAAAGGGGTTATAACAGACAGGGGAAGTTTATAAGCATGTTGACAACATCTGTCTCAGTTAATTCCATCATTCCTACGGATAATTTAAATTTTCGTATAATCTATAGTTACTTTTTTATTTTCCAGTTCCATTTAGTGTCCAAAAATGATCAGGACTCCTAGTGTGTTCAACACTGTTCCCCAAAGAAAACATATTCTCTCTCATTCACTGGCATATAGCTAGACAAGATAGCTAATGAATTTGTGAAACCAAATACCACCTCTCCCTCTAACTCCTCCTTTTCACAGTGTTCTTATGTCCCACTCAGGGATTCTAAAACAACACTGTGGCACAGAAAAAACCTCGCTCCTGATTCGTACTACTTTAGCTAAAATCTCACTGCTTATGCCCCCAGTCAACTTTAACAGCTTTAGACACTTTGAATGTAGTGGACTATATAAAGGAAATGAAAGTAGAGGTAACATGGTATTTGGGACACAAAGAGGACAAAACCATAAATTAAAATAAGGGCTTGTAATTTTATTGACTTTCTATTTTTAAAGTTCTGAAATGCTTCTGCTGAACTTAAATTTGTGTAAAATCATGAGTGTTCGAAGCACGGGATAAGCACTTTAAATGCAAGCCAAAGGAAAGCAATATACCCTTAGTACTATTTCCATTTAAACTGCTTAGCCACACACTTGCAGACATGAAACAATTCCACTGAGGTCCTCCTGTACTCAGGAAATTCTTCCTGGGTCACTGACCATCATTTAAAGGGCACATCTCAGCCCAATGTCCAGCGTGAATTTTTCAAATTAGCCTTCAGTTGCTGCCTCTGCAATACACATGATTGTGCTCAAAAACACTGAGCTTTTCAGAAATCCTTATACCCATTTAGCAATCAAAAAACCAATACAAGAATATATATTTACTGTATTCCACATGCTGTGCAACCACGTACACAGGCCCTATAAAAATGAGACACCAGATCACTTGAAAGCTCTTTGTTAGACTTGCACACCTTTCTGAGTGATTCAGTCCAAGTGACAGGGGTCTGGTACAGGAATCTCCATAATCCCTTGGCCTCTATTTTATCCAGAAGGTCAGGAGAAATGATGCCTTCTGTCCTCGAAAGCCTCTGAGTCCTTAATATTGAGGTAGGCATGGGAGAGCCTTTTGCAACGGTTGGTTCAGATAAACATCCTAACAGCATGATAGTGTTGGCTTAACCCCAAAGCTATGTCAGCTGTTTCTACTGTCCAGAGACCTTTATGTACCAGGGATGTGAAAGTCCTGCCAACATCAGAGGCGTCTACTACAGAGTCTGCCTCGCCATCCCTCCTTGAAACTCACCTTTGCAGTGACACTTCCAAACCTCTCAACACCCATGAGGCAGCTGGTGTGCTATCACTGCAACTTCCCAACCAAATCATAATCCAGACTATATTACCTTGCTCTCCCTCCATCTGTTTGCCGTGGCCTCTCTCAGGCGCTCACATCTCTGAGCAGTGCAGGTCAAGGACCATCTTTTCATTTTGCATGTGGTAAGCACTAAGTATTCCAGGTCATTTACCTTCAAACAGGACCTCTGCCTCTCATGGCAATGCATGCTATAATAAATATAACAGTCCCAAGGACTGGCCCAAATATGGAGTAGGGCTGGAGTAGCCCATGTCAGCCTCAAAACTCTTCAGGTTACCTGCTACTCACTTGTCGCCCACAGCACAAAGTGACACCAGAGCAGTTTCATGGGCAGCCCCCTACCATAAGCATGACACACACCTTGTGGACACAGAGACACGGAGAGAGAACTGTCCCTCCTCCTGTGCCGTGCCTTTATCCTTGGTCCCTTTGGACGCCATTTCCATCATCTCTGCATGGTCAGGAGCAGAATCCTTGGCTCTGCACCAGGAGCGAACGGAAAAATCCATCAAGTTACTAACGTGGACTTAAAAATAACTTTACAAGTATACCCCC
>NW_020799142.1:28254834-28303709 GCF_003259725.1 Athene cunicularia
CATCAGATGAGGATCACTGAAATTGGTATGAGAGACAGAAGAAAAGAGTACTTCTCATCCTACATACTCCTACCAGATTTGTATGGGATTATCCTTTGCAAACCACATTCTGGTATTCTCACCAGAATAGTGACATTGTCACCTCAGGTCCCAAATCCTCAACTACTGTTGTCTGAGCACCCTACTAAGAGGATGTCTTTCCTTGGGCTGGTGTTAGAAAACACTTGCTAAGTTCAGCGAACACTAATATAGACCTGTGTAGTGAATTGATCACAGGCTGGAAAGCAGATATGCTGGCCTCAGTTTATTTACCAACTTTTCAAACTTTCTGGCAACTTTTCCAATATTATTGTGAATACAAATCCCTACCACAAGAAAACAGTCACAACTTGTGCTTGAGCTGTTTAGGAAAAAATGCTGCCAATCTCTTTGTCTTTAGAAATGTCAGCAACAGATGACCAACAACTGGCTTACACAACACTTGGTGAGACAACATGCCCAGGATCTAGCCAAGCTACTGCTAGAATTCCAAAGACAGTTATGCTTAGATAAGTACTTTTGCCCATCTCTACTTCACGTATAGGAGGGAGAATTTTCCCTTCTCTGCACTAAGCCTTTTCTCAAATAACAAGACAGGGTAGAAAGTAACCCTTCCCTATTGCCTAGTAACATTGGATGCAGGAATCAACTTGTCACCATTTGCCCCTTCTCACTATCAAAAAGCTATGTAAATATTTATCATCATTATATTACCCTTAACAAAATTCTCCTGACATTCAGCTGAAAATTTCCTTTGCTTAATTTCCTACTACAACTCCTAGTAAATCTCCCTTTGTAGCATCATAAGCAGTTGATCTCCTGCCTTGGAATTTACATCCTTGCAAATATATGGAGATAAATATCACATTCCCTTCCTCCCCCTCCCCTCAGTCATCCTTTAGCTAAGCTACATGTAGTTGGTTCCTTTAATCTCTCCTCGTATGTCAACTCACAGGCCCTTCATAATTTTTGTGGCTCTTGTCTGAACTCCCTCCAATTTGACCACATCTTACTGGTGAGAAGATGCCAAAATGATAAAAATGGGATGAGTCACTTTCCGCTATGTGTATTGCAAACTTGCTATTGACACTGTGCAAAGATCCCTCCATAGCTCACGATGCAGCTACCTTGGAGTCTGGTTCTTCCAACATGATATTCATGTGACAGGAAATGGTCCTCTGAAACTTCATGTGAAAAAAAAAAATAAAAAATCCTAGCTTTATATCAGTCATGGATTATTTTTTCCCCTCCATTTTTTTTTTTTTTTTTTTTCTGTTTTCAGCTACAAAAATAAAGTGTCTGGGAAAAAAGTGTTTTCTATGTTTTTAATCAAAATCTGAAAATATCGATGAATCAGAGATGATAATATTTTCATCAATATCTTACGCCATCAAAAAAAGGTGATCTAGTCTTAGGAACAGGAACTAATGAGCATGCTATCTCAGGGAACAACTGGACCTAGGCTATGTTCCTCCCTTCTCCCCTTAAATTCCCTTTTGGTCCAGGACCGTGTGACTCGGTGACAAAAGAAAAGGTTCTAAGTGGCTGCATTTCTCTGAATTTTAGGGAGTTGGAGGCTTGGTTCACTAGAGCAGATAAAGCGCCAAGATCCCCAGCCAGGCGTGCAAATCCTTTCTTAGCTATTGGGATATACTGGCTTCTCTCCGGCTGCTTAAAGAACAAATGCAGTCAGCACAGTAATGACCTACCGCCCGACACATAATTGTATATTTTTACCATTGCAATGTCCTCAAAAAATTCCTTTTGAATCAGAAAATCTCTATGCTGGGTGCTGAGAGTGGGAAAGCATGGATCAAGCAGCCAGTTGCCATGCCACACACATTCAAACTCTGATTTGGCTCAGTGTCAATAAACGGCAGAGGTGTACAAAAGGACAGTTTTGTTCAGCCTGAAAATCAGTGATTTCTGCATGGTGCCAGCTGACTATGTTTACTGGAGCTTTATTTACAGCAGTATGAGAGCTTTTTAATTGTGCAGGAAATAAAACACCCAAAGACTCCTCCCCTCTATCCCTTTTTTTCAGAAGAAAGATTTAGTTTACAAATCTATCCTGTAGCAGATCCTTTGCACTTTTATTTTTCTACCAAAAGATATACTGGTTATTTACAAACACAATTAAATGTGGAGAGGAGGGGCTGTAAATTGCAGGGACTCAAGAGGAAGGTCTTCCAGCCAGGCCCAAATTTAAAAGCTGGATTCAGTGAGTATAAAACGTGGCAGTTCTCATGTGCTTTAGTGCACGACGTTTTTGCAGAAATGGAGAGAACAGGATGAAAAGCAAGAAAAGTTGGGGAAGGGCAGGATACTTAGGTTCTTTTCATGTGTTACTTACTGTGTGATAATATTAAGTCATCTTTGGGACACAGCTCTTCCACAGCTAAAAAGCCAGATCTTCCCTCTGCAGAGTTTTTGGGACGTAAGTCACATGTATGAGAGAGGGTAGGGTGAAAGGAAAATGAATGAACAGTGTTTCCCTGCCTCTCCCTCTCCCTCCTTGGCACAGATGAGGACTTTATAGGGGTTTTGATGCATTCAGGAACACATGCCACAGAACAAAGATAGGGTTTATTTTGGCAGCTAGGTTAAATTTCCCACTGACAAGAATGGCCAGGTCCCTTTTGGGGTCTGCATGTTTCTGCCCTCTCCCAGGGTGTCATCGAGGACTTACACTCACAGCTCACACTATTTCTTAGATCAAAAGTTCCTACACATTTCCACTGATGTCCTCCTTAGCTGTGGTCCCAAAACCTGTCATTTAGGAACTGCTGCTCCAGCTCTTGGGTCATGGTAGATAAAAGTCTCAATACTACAACAGCCAGTGGAGAAGTCCACTGTAATCTCTTGAGTCCCAGGGCTCATTCTGCTAATAGGCACTGCTCGGTCCTCTCAGGTCAGGCTAACTGTCAAAACCAAATGTGTCATGATTTGGAAATAAACCACAAGCAATTGTGCAATTGTGGTTTAACATCTATTAGCCAGAGCCAGAAAGACTGTGGGTCTGGGCAAGGCATTCCTGAGGTGGCAGCTGTGGTAGCTGAAGCCAATTCTTAAGGATAGCTCAGTGTCATCAGCAGCAGTTTGGAGACTCAAATCTTCTGACCGACCCTCTCACAGACTTCTGGATTCTAATTACCTGTCAATTAGACACTTGTGGTCCTGCCTTCAGCTGAACAGACCCTCCTTTAAGATCTTTTTCAACCAGTGCAGTGTACTAGGATTTTCTCAATAATGATTATCTGTGATGTAAAGCTGATATATAGAGCAAGAAGAGATGGACAGACAGACAAAAAAAAAAAAAATTTAATTTGAGTGAGAGCTGGGAAAAAGGTCAGTGAGAGCAACGAGGTGAGGGGAAACTCTGTCCTATTCTATATTTTGAGCAAACAGCTTCCCTGTGTTTCTTCATTTTCTTGCAGAAAAGAGAGACCCCTTTGTAAAACTCAAAGGCAGCAGAACTCTGTGTAAGGAATGAGGAAACAGGTGATAAATACAGCTTAAAAGCAAAGGAGCTGAGCTGGCAACTACTAACAGATTGTTCAAAAACTGCTATTCACCCAAAAGACAGGCATGGGAAGAAGGTGGGAGTGGGAATCCACTGAAATGAAGACAAATAGATAAAAGCAACTGTCATCCACTTTCATTTTGTGTTCGTGATAAGCTCCTGTTTCAAATGCCAGTGTCCCAAACTACTGGCTTGTTTTTGACTTTAACCCCAGAAAAAGTGCTGTTGTCAATATCCCCCCTGTCCCAGGACCACAGCCTTGCTGGAATGTCCTGCTTGCCATGGACAAGCTGTGTTTGAATCTAAGACTGGGACAAGAAAAGACACGGCTCCTCTCTGACATGTTGTGGCGTGTCTGGGCAGCCCCCTCTTTGTCTGGACCCCTCATTGTGCTTCTGCACATGTCCCACCAACTACATTGAGGTGCCTCGGGTGGTATCTGGGGAAATCAAGGAAAGGCGAGGGAGCTGGAAGAGGCTTACTCTCCACTCTTCTCTTCCCCCACAATCTCCATGGACAGCTGTGGAAGAAAAGATAACTTCACAGAATCACAGAATCATGTCAGTTGGAAAAGACCTTGAAGATCATCCAGCCCAACCCTTAACCTAACAGTGACAGTTCCCAACTCCACCAGATCCCTCAGTGCTGCATCAACCCAGCTCTTAAACCCCTCCAGGGATGGGGACTCCACCATTGCCCTGGGCAGCCCATTCCAACGCCAAACAACCCCTTCTGAAACTTACTGACTGATCAGCCATCCCGGGGTAAAGCAGTTATTCAGACTCCAGAACCTTAATGGGGAGAATCACCTCTCCTGCTCCTGCCTGCAAGGGCTCAGTGAACTTTTTCTGCCCTGGATGCTGCAACCAGAGAGAACCCTAGATCCACTGCAGCCAAGCAGAAGATGTTGCTCAGAAGAAGAGCAATGGAGATGAGCCAGCCTCTATTCTTCCTGTCAGACATCTGATCAACACAGACCCTCATATCAGGTGTATCTATCTGTTCCAGAAAGAAGGAAAAACTGTTCATATTAGGTCATACAATTAATTCATGCTGTCTGGTACAGGGCTTACCATCCTTCCTTCATCTTGTTCAGGCAATATCTGCACTTTTCACACCAGCACTGTGTTCTGCAGAGTCAGATAAATTATGCTGCACCACAGGAACAAAAGTCATCCTGACTAAAAATGGTACCTGGAAAAGCTGTGGGCTGGGACCATCGGATTTCAGGAGAGGTATCTGTTAAAAACTTATAGGGAGCTGCGACTACCATCCTGCATGAAAGCAACACAATGGGCAAAACCTTTTCTCTGAGTGATGCAAAGCCTCTCAGGATACCCCTGATAAGTTACATGGTAGTTCCTCCTCACTGTGTGCAGCAAGTGCTAAGCCACTCCCACTGAGTTCTTATCAAAATAATTTAATCTTAAATTTGGAAAGAATAATATATTTAGCCACAACACTGATATAGGAGACTCTAAACACATTAAAAGTTTTGTTTGCTTTTTGTTTTAAAAGGCAAGCTGGTAAGTTCATCATAGACTGCTTCTATGAGGTCCTTTCAGCCTTCCTTGCCTCAGTTTCCCCACTCACACACTAGGGAAGTAACAATTTCCACTTCCTCCCCAAAACATTAGCAGCCTCAGTACATTGAAGGCTACAATTGCCATCAAACCCTAAGGAAATCAGCAAGTGTTCTCATCAAATTGCATATTTTTGCCTTTCTTAAGCAAAATATTCTATATTTTCGAAATACTTTGATATTTCCAGATAGCTTTGAAGTACTGAAATATTTTATGATCTGAGAATACCTTATTATCAAGTTTTTCTTGTTTTCATAAAGAAAAGACTGGGTGGAACCACAGACAGGAATAGATCAGCGAAACTCTGCTGATGTCACTGTTGCAATAATCAAATTATTATACACAGGGAACACTTGGCCCCTTAGATCTAATCACTGAAATTTTCTCTTAACCTGCCTCACTTTTATTTTAAACACACCTTTACAGGTCCTGCAGGGACCCTGCTTGCTGGCTCCCTGGTGGAAAGTTGTCCTGCTTTTATGAAGTGTGAAAGCAGCTTCTTTCCCTGCACGCTTCTCCATTATTTGAAGCTTTTCCCCTGGGAGAATGCACAGCTTTTCAGATCAGACCCAAAGGAAAGTATGTCACCAGGAGGAAAAGTTTTGCATACTTCAAAATACCCCATGAAATTATTTTTAATCTCTGCAAAAGGGTTAATGGCTTCCCCCTTGAATTCAGGGTTCCAATGCCCATTTATAAAGGTCATCGTAAATCTGCTACATTTAGCAGTTTCTCGTCCCACAGCAGCTTTGTCAATCTGTCCATGGCTCCCTCCCAATGAATCCTGGTTCAAGCTTCAATCCTTGCCTAACTAGCATTCAGAATACCCAGCAAAGGAGGATGAAATAATGAAAACAGCAGTGCTAGACCCAACTAATGATTCCTCAAACCCAGCAGTTACTTCAGACAGTAATCGGGAGATGTTTATGGATGAAGGATAAGAAAGAGCACAAGTCAATCCCTCCTAGCCAGAGTCTCTTATCCTCTGGATATCAGCAATTATGGAAATTTCTCAGAAATAGGTTATGTGGGGAATGGTATCTAAGAGTCACTGTAGATTCCTTCTCTGGAAATTTGCCTAGTATGAATTTGCCCAGTACTCTTATGTATGTATGTATTTATTTATTTATTTAAACCTTCCACTCCAGGAAAATTTTTTTGATCTTCACAATATCCTACAAGAATTAGTTTCATATCCTGATTATTGCTTGGGGAAGATTTCTTCTTTTCAATAGAGTAACTTCTGCCTTATATTTAGAAATTAATGTCTCTACTTCAAACTGTTTCAAAGTTGCTCCTTTGCTGGAGACCAGTTAACATTTCTTCTGTTTGCCTCAGTGCATTCAGGACTGACTGTACATATCCTGGGTCTTTCAGTGATACTGGTATTTTTCAGGGACATGTAATTTTTCTAAGCTAAGTGGCACATCCTCCATGTACTGTGAAAGCTTTGGATATAATAATTGCTTTCTCAAAGTATGAAGCTAAACTAATGAAGCTTGGCTTGCTACAGATTTGTATCTTAGGCCTCCCATATTCTCCCATCTCAATAATCCAGCCTCTGCTGTACGTTCCATTGTGTCCAAAAGACTCTGAGCTCTGTAGCTATCTCAGGGTACTGTGCATGCCAGTTGCACTGGCCAGCATGTGGGTGCAGATTGGACAGCTGCTGCCTTGGCTGAACTCTCCCCACCATCTCCTCAGCAGGGAAATGCATTTGCATCCCTTTTGTCTGCCAATTTTTTTGCACAACTAGTGGAATTGCAATTATGGTCAAAAATTTCAAGGTTTTTAAAATGTGGTGGAAACCAATTGATTAAAAAATATCATAGGGGAGTGTAGATGGAAACGGGGGCAGCACAGAAGCAGGTGAACAAAGAGATATAGATGGACTGTGTGGCTGAATAAGCTGTGTTTTCTTTGGAAGCCAGACCAAAAGCAAAATGACGGTTTGCATCACTCCATTCCTCCTACCAGACCATTCCAATTGGAGCCAGTCTGAGCGTTCACCCTTAGAGGCTACTGGTTGGACAAGTGAGAGCAAGATGGAGCAGAGCTCTAACCTCTTCTGCAGCCTGGGGTGAGCAGGCCTTGCTGAAGGGCAAATCCTTCTTCTCCCTTATGCATCTGGCATGTCAGATGTCTCCTCTCTCTACACCCACTGACGTTTCCTACTGAAGAGGACAGCAGCGATGAAACTGTGATGGTAGCGTATCTGCTCATTACGAAGGTCCATCTAGAGTGGGCAGGGAAAGGACACATCCCTTTCTAATGTTCACAACTATGGAGGATTCCCCATTAGTGTATTTCCATTTTTAATTCTTTGAGTGGGTCGATATTTGGGTGGATCAAGTAGGGGAAAGAAGGGGTGTGAAGAATTTAATCCTGTCTGTTTGCCAAAAAGCGACATGAAATCTGCTCCAAGCAGAAACAGACATATTTGAAAAAAAAAAGAGGAAGAGGGAAAGTAAAGAAGGCTTATGGAGTGTGTGTGTGTGTGTGTGTGTGTGTGTCTTTTTCATAGCTATTGCTAATGTTCAGGTTGAAAGGACTGCAGGAAAAAGAATGAAGATTTCAAGCTAAGATACTGAGTGGCCTCAGCTCCCACTGTGCCCAGTGGCAGGATCATATGACCCATCCCTCTCCGAGGGTCTGCTCTGTGAGACATTTTTTCAGGGTCTAAATATAAAAGCAATAAAAGTAGTTGATTATGGTGGCAATGCTGAATCAGGAGGATTTTTTTCCCCTAACACAGAGCTTCGCCATCATAAGGAAAGCAGTATTATCCCAACAGTGGTTCTGTCTGTACCCCAAAACTTCTTTTCTCATTTCCTGCTACAGGTTTAAAGCAGCAGCTTGGATCCTTTACAGGTCTCTCCCTCCTTCTCCAGCTTGCAAAATTACCGCTAGAATCAGCAGGTCCCATTTCAAATAATCTGTTTCTTCACTCCTTCCTCTCAGTCTTTCTTATCCCCTCTATCAGAAAGTGTAAAACAATGGCCCTTTAGGTCAAAATCTTTTGTTTAAATCTCTGAAAGATGAGACTCAAAATGGATTTTAAAAAGGTCAGAGATCTAAGCTTCCAATTCTCTGTGAACATGAAAAGCCTGAATCTGCTCCAAGACTCCACTGAGCAGAAAGACACGGGGATGGGAAAAAATTTACATGGAACTGCTGTTCCTGAATCTGCTTTATTGTTTCCCCCCTCTTCCCCACCTAAAGCCTCCATACAGAGGCCACAGCAGCTTCCCTCTGCAACTCACAAAAAAAATAGCGATGAGGGAAATCTGTATTCTTCCTCTCCCTGCTGTACTCCCTATTCTCTTTTTCTGTAGTGGTAATGCAAAATACCCCACTGAGGTCCCTGTCCTTAAAGACAGCTAAAGCTAGAGGGAAGGGGCAGGGAAAGAAAAAAAACCCTGAAAATAAAAGATAGGGAAAAAAAAGCTGGAGTCATCCAACAGGGAACATATTTCACAGACTTTAAAGGGTTCAAATCACAACTGTACCTGATTACCACGAAGTACATCACTCACTTTGGAACCAAATTTACCCACACAAACTTGTGTTCTTTCCCTGTTTATTACTGTAAGTTATTGCTGTCCAAAATGCTGACTCATGAAACTCAGCTTATGGAAAACGTTCTATATGTTAAGGCAGCAAATCCTCGCACCATCTCTGCTGCTGCAGTTCGTGTCTCTCCTACTACAAGTGTCAGCCAGAACATAAAGCAAGGGATTTGGTACTCCTTGTTTCTTATTCTTGCTTCTAACACTGATGATTTATGTGATATTGGGCACAATATTCTAAATTATTCTTCCCCTTTATCTACTCAGTTGTCTATAAAATAAGAATTGAGCTCCCAGTACTCTCAAAAACAGACATTAAGACATACTGAATGTCTTCCTTCAGAAAAACATAAGATTTTTAATATTTTTTTTTTCTTCCTTGATTTGAATATTGTACAAGTTAGAAAATTATTTCGAGAAAAAGATGCAAAATGGAAACTCAGCTTATTCTATAATCACCTTTCTAGCAGGTGAAGCTTTATGGAAGGTCCAAATATCATCATGCAGGTGAAAAATATGTACATAATCAGAGAGGGGGAGAAGAAGAAATGACAGATCTGAAAGCTTGTCCTCAACAGAGGAGTTGTCAGGTCTCAACAGTTAATGTTGTCAAAAGTGCTTTGGAAAACTCTCAGGACAAAGGGGTAAAAAAGAGTACAGTGGTTGTTATTTGCTTTCTGAAAGCTAAATATCACATTTTAAAGGCCAGAAATGCATGAGTCCAGAAGGATTTAGGCACCAAGAGGGTATCTCTTCCAGCCAAATCCAGACAGTCTAGAACTGGGAAGACTTACTATTTACATATACCTTACAATTAAGCAACAGTACAAACAAAATACTACACCTTCCCTTTCCTCAGTTCTGAAGCTCCTGGTCCCAATCCTGCACGGGCCTCCTGCACATACTGTACTTGAGTTTCAATTGAGTTCAAAGAGATTACTCATGCATGTAATGTTATTCATACGAGTGAGTGCTCACTGGATCCAGGGGGGAAAAAAGCAACCCTTTTCAAAGATTCAGAATATTCAGCAGCCTTTATTATTAATTATCACTCTGATTTACTTTTCATTTAATAACATGCTGCATTTCTTCTTCATATTTTATAAACATGCACACAGAGATCAGCATCTGCTGGTGTGGATTTCAACAAGAGCAAATCCAGTAAACCATCATGAGACTCTTCTCGATTTTAATTCTGGACCAAAAAAACCCAAGAAGCTCTACAAATCACACCTGACAGAGACCTTCTGAGTGACTGTTAGTCACCAGGGGTCTGCATTAGGTCTCGCTGTGAAATGGATTTACCTATATACTCAGATAAAGAAAAAGAAGGATTGAAAAAATAGCATTTAAATTGAATTCAGACTATGGGAAACGTCGAACTTTTTTACTGAAAATCGAAACAGTTTTTTGACCAAAACTTGATTTTCTCCTCCAACTTTCCCATTTTAATTTATCAATGCTAAATCACTATTTCCAGGGGGAGGGGGGGGAAAAATAAAAAAAAAAAAATCATAAAAGCCTAGCTAGGTGAGATATCTAGTTACTTCCAAACACAGCTCTGATAGAACATTTTAACTAAACCCTATTTGGACAAAGCTTGCAAATAACTCTCTGCTTCCTTTTTGAGAACCTCATCTCATTCCTTACAGTTGATACTTCTGGTAGGAAGCTGGAAAACATCAGAGCTACCTCGCTTACATTGCATGGGTTATCAACATTTTCTAAAGTATACCTTGATGCTCTGCCACAGCTGAACTATGGTCTTACAAAGTTCAGGAATAGTAAACCACAGGTTTTGGGGGATAAGGGGTACTGTCTGCAATGGATATTCTCAAATCCGCCTTCTTTTAGGAACATGGAAAAATGTAATTTACAGTGACAAACTTGTCTGGTGCCACAGCCAGGCTGAGGATCCGTACAGGCCTTTCTCAGCACTGGTGAGATGGGCCATCTTATAATCAACAGGGTCTTCCCTGTGGACAAGCATTTGGGGTTGCCGCCTCTTCCAGTGTGCAATCCAGACTGATACTCCCACACGAGCTCTCTACCAACGCAGCTGGACAAATCATGTTCTCCACAGGAAACATTGCCTAGTTTGTGCACTGAAAGCTTTCCCCAAGAGAACTTTGCACTCTCCACTGACGATACAGGGAAAGGAGGGATCTCTAACACCAGGCTACGCAAACACCCCTTCCCAATCCACCTTGAAAGGTGAAGTGATCTGCCCAGGTCATGCAGTAAGTCAGTAGAAGCCTATGACTTCTGAGTCTTATCCCAGTGCCTTCTCCACAGATTTGTGTTCTTCCCTTTGATCTAGCTGATGCCCTCTAAACTGACAAGCCCAACTTCCAGAGTCCTCCTGGCCCCGTCTGTCATCCCAGCTGAAAGAAACTCCATTCAGGCTGTCCAACTTGGGCCAGCCCGAGCAAGCAGAGCTCACAGATGGTTAAATGCATTTGACATTTCACTGCAGGGCCTGCAGCAGAAATCCTTGCCTGCTGTAGCCGGAGCCCCGGATAGTAGCGAATCAAGGCTCATGGCTCCAACACTGTGTGTGCACACTCTGCTGTGAGTTAATATTATTGGCTCGCCCCTCAATCATGCCTTTTCCAGCTAGCTGCTCCTGTCAAAGCACATCTCATTAGGCCTGAAGGCTCAATGAAATGGAAATTCATGTTTAAATTTAAAAACAACATATTGACCCTGGGAGCCAGTGATGTCTACATTTTTAATAACTTACTGAGAATAAAAGGAGTGTATGCGTATGGAGGAAGGGGGAGAGCTGGGCAGCAGGAGAAAGAGGGAATGTAGAAGTGGAGGGAGGACAAGTGGATAGAGTGAACAGCCAGCCAAGGACTCTGGTCCTCTCCACTTCCCTCCAGCTCCATTCTCATGTTATTTATCCCTCTTGCTGCATGCAAAAGACGTCAGGCTTCACTTAAACAGACCTCATAGCGTCAGCAGCAGAGCATGTCCATAATCTGATCCTAAAACAAGGAAGGGAGAAGTGCATTGCCTAATGCAGCCTGTACGTATGCATACATGTGTACCCATCCACAGGCAGGTGCGCACCCACGTGTGAACTCTGGTCCCCAAGCCCTGAGCATCGCAGCAAGATGCATTTATATATATATATATATATATATATATATACACACACAGAGAAGTAGCATGCTGCAGAGTGCGAGTAAACACAAAGCCTTTTGGAGGAGGATGTGAAGACAGCCATGCTGCATGTGACTTGCCATGTGGCACCAACCTCAGCCCCCTACGCCTCGCTCTGACGTCATTCCCAGAGAGGCACGTACAGCTCCCTTGCTCCTTCCACCCCGCTGGTTAGGTAACCCAGGGGGGAGGCAGAGACAGCATGTCTTCTCCTCTGTGATTACAGGAGGAGTGATGCTCGTTCTGCTGGGCTTGTGTTCTCTGCTAGCACTCAGGGAGCCAGGGAAGGGGAGGCGAAGGTGGGAGGTCCTCTTCTTGTGTGATGACTGTGGACCCCATGTCAGTGTTTTTTTTGAAAGCAAGCAATCTGACAATGTCATCTTGGCTGCCATCCAGCTTAGGAAATCACACGCTGCACAGATAAACCTGCTCTGGCTGGTGCATCTCCAGAGAGGTGTGGTTGTGTTGCTACAAGCTAGCAAGAGTCTTCTGGTGCAAACTACATCTAAGCGGGAGGTGAAAGTCACGACTCCTCATTTTTGGGAGGAGCATGGAAAGACAAATTTGCAACAAGCTTTAAGATCTTTGGATGGAATTGCTATAGATGAGCAAATTACGCCTGTCTAACAAGGGAGAGCTGAAATCAGTTTCTAAAGAGCTCAGTTGTTTCTCCTGTACTCCCTTCACTTTCTCAGCACAGTATTCCTAGAGAACTGAGCAGTCCTCCTGTGATGTCTCTGGCCCATAGCTCAGCCCTAGCCATCTCTCTGCCTCAGAGGGACATGCTTGTCTGTGTATCAAGAACCCAAACTGAACAGGACTGAGGACTCCCTGACCTACATTCCTGTTCAAAGATATCCACTGCAACTCAAACTAAGCTCTAAACGTTGTAGGTATGTGAATTCTTCAGGTTTTCCTCAGTTTAATGTGAGATCTATGCTATATAATTTATCCCTCTTGCCCTGCAATTTATCGTCCTGTCCTTTCTTTTAGACTGCTTACCATTAGCCTTCATTTTTACACTGCCTTTCCTATCTTCCTTCTTTGCAGTCTTCGACTACTTTGATAATTTCCCCAGCATTTTTATTCTGACACTGATGGGTTTTGGTTTGGACTGTTGTAATTTTCCAGATGTTTTTAAATAATGATAACAACAAAAACAATAATAATAATAATAATAATAATAATAATAATAATAATAATAATAATAATAATAATAATGTGTTCATAGAGTTTAAGGACAGATTTCTCTATCTCACCTCCTTGACTTCACACACCACAATTTCCACTCACTGAACACCTTACCCTTTGCTAAAGCATCTTTTCTAGGAAGGCATCCAATTGTTGATTTGAAAACTTCAAGCAATGAAAAATTTACCAATTTGAAGTTATGACAAAGTTCAGTTACACTCACTGATTACAAAAAACCCCACACCTTACTTATAATTTTGTCTGGCTTCCTTTCACAGGTGTTAGTTCTTGATGTCACTTTCCCTAGAGATATTCTGTTGTTCACATCACCTAAGTTATGACACTCTTAAGCACCTTTCACCTTCTGCAAGCCTGTTCCATCTGCCTCATTTCCTTTACAGCTCACTGAGTGATTCTCCATCCTGACACCTTTTTCCTGATGTCCCAGATACCACCGTAAGTCCTCACTTGCTGTCCCCCATCACCCGGGAGCCCTGGTGAGGTTTACATACATAGGGACCTATGGTGGCCTTTCAGACTCGTGTGTAGGGGCTGTGAATCTTCTCTGTGGGCCAGATACCAGATACCTCAGAGCCCCTTCAGACATGAGCTTGCACATCTTACCAAATGGCTACAGAATTCCATGGGGCTCCTTGCATATCCCACCCAATTCTGAGGCCTCGTGTGCAAGCAGAACGAGAAGGAGGGGGCAGAAAATCTACAAGGGTCAGATGAGAATGCTATTAAATAGCCTTTGGACTTCTATTTTATTTATTTATTAAGCTAGATGAGGAGTGCAAAAAGGGATGGAGGTACTTTGTTTCTCAATTTGTGTCTATTATCTATTGAAATTTGACATAATGTCTCCACAGTTCCCCTTAATATTCCACTGTATATAGAATGTGACTAGCTCCACCATCTAATGTGACAGCTTAGGAAGATTAAAAAGAAAAGCTAAACTAGCAGTAGTTGGAAATGAGGAAAAGTAGCACATTTATGAATAATTTCAGCTGAATTCTAACAACATTGCATTCCCTGGACAGGACACATTTATTATCTTATTCACCATGACTACTGCAACATTAGTGATTTGTTACTGAATCAATTATTAATTCATGTGAGTGAATAAGGCTCTGTCACTTAACTCTTAAGCTGGCCATGTCCATTATATACTGATCGCAATTTTTAACTGTTTTCTCTCCCCTCCAATCATCTTCCTTATCTTCACCCTCCCTGCACATCCATAATGAAACAAAGTTATGCTTTCCATTTCAGAAATCCATTTTACAAAACTCACTTGTTTTCCTTTTAATTGTGAGTATCTCTCCTGCAAAGCTCCTCTTTTGACACACCAACTTTGTACCCAAATGGCCAAGAAGGTAGTCTCAGAAACTGGTCGGGTAAGCCGATCTGTGACAGCAACTGGTTAAAAAGATGAGTCAAATGAAGATATCTTCCCCTGAAAGCTTTTTAAGTTCCCACCACTGAAGCTGCAGGAGCAAGACATTTAAAAGGTTTGAGATGTTTTGTCACTAGGATATAAAACACGCTAGAACAAAGCATGCAGATGGCAGGTTTTATTCTCCAACAGTGAGATACAGGAACAGATGAGCTCATGGACTCAATCAAGGCCATCAAGCAAAGCAGAAGCAAAGATACAAGTAATGCCCACATCATCTGCTCTCGTGCTTTCAGTTAATACACCTCTGTCAGGTAGTTAGAGAACCAGGCAACAAGTTGGAAGAACAAGATTGTAATCAAGGCTCTATCACTGATTTACTGTCATAGGGAGTGATGGTCACATCTGAATTTTGTCACCCCACTGCCTTTGAAAAAAACACTAGAAAGAAAAGGGATCATACTTAAATCTTCACATTATCCTTTACAAGCAATTGAAATGACAGTTATTACTTATTCCTTGTCATGTGCAAAGCACAGCCTACCTAACAATGGTCATTAGAAATAAGGTAAAAACAATAATTTTAACAGTAACTACTGTTGATGAAATATATTGTGATTAAGCTCTAAGATGTGCTTAAACCTTATGTGTACAGTGACAGAAGAAAGGAAGTTACGTAGCTCCAGGCCAGGACTAGTTGTTTCCTGAATTTCTCCTCTAGTCCACAGGAGAAAGCTGCAAGAAGATCATCTCTGCCTGATGCATGTGAGCTGTACCCCTAGCTGCATTCCTGGTCTTCCAGATCAGACTGTGTCAGCTCAGAGTGGCAACCAGACAGTTCTTAGTGTTGACCAAAGCAATGAATGGCTGTCATACGTGTGAGTCATGCAATGTAGCCATTTGTTCATTATAACAAGCAGCAATGTCCAACCCTAAGGAAAGGAAAAGATTGCAGCATTCTAAGAGTGTTCTTGGGTCTTCCAAAAGGCTTGAGTCTGTCTATGCTCATTGTTCAACAGCACAGTCTGAGGATAGTGCTATAAATGATGCGCATAGTCACCAACCACCCTGGGCCCCATACCAACATGTCTGCTGAAACTTGCTAGTTTTGTTTGATATCAAAGTGGTTTCCACCTCCCAAACATTTGGAAAGGATGAAGAGTTTTAATGTTTTCTTTACCTTTCTCAGACTGTCTCGAAAAAGTTTCAACAGAAGTAAGTTTCAAGACAAGGAAAAATGATTTGGTGTAAAACCTAAGCCAAGATCTCTAAAATGGATTTCGCTATGTTTACTAGAACTTGGTTTTCAGATGGTAAAAAAAAAAAAAAAAAAGATAGTTTCCATATCACACCTTTGAAGCACATCAATATAAGGCCATCCTCCAGCAGCAATGACTGATAATGAAGAGTCTTCTGATATCTATCACAGAGGGACTCAGTATCTGATTAGTGAAATCCTGGCATCCTTTGGCTTAGCAGAATTAGCCAGTAACACAAATCAGTATAAAGCCAGAAAGATGACACTGAAATTAACAGAGATCTTCCAGTTGACTTTACTGCTACCACCGATGAAGCTTTCAGGGCACATGACTCTCATCTCTACTGCCAAACAGCGTTTCACTCACAGTGCAGTGTACATCAAAGGTCAACACAAAACCTTACCAGCCAGGTTTGCAAGGATAGTACTTAAATGAAAAATTTCCTCAAATTATGCTTTGTAGTTCTCTAATGAGAGACCAGAGAAACAAGGTAACATTTTTAGGGAGGTGATTCTACATCATGCTTACTCACAGCTCATACCTGATGGTGCCAGGTTGTTGCTTTCAGAGCTATTACTTGATATAAAGGTTTCTATTGCCATGAAAGGACTAAAGACATCTAACTTATGAACAAAATGTCTTTTCCCCCATTCTCCTTCCAACTTTACCGGCCAAGCTGGGAGCACCACAAGAACTAAAGTAAATAATCAGAATGATGGCAGGTCAATTAGAGGATTGAAATCATGTCCGATTTCATAATCTGAAGTGTTATAAGTAACACAGAAAGGAGTCTACACGTGTAAGAATAAATATTTGATTTTTATCTTGACATTGTTCTTTAAAGGAATGTCAGAGAGAGGAACAGATAGGAATTATAAAGAGGATAACTAACGTATTGAAAAGCAAATGGTTTATGTTTAACAGGTAGCATAGAGTGGATGCCACCAAGTCACTGTATTTGTTGGAAAAAGGGCCCAGTCATGACAATATGACCCATTCTGTCTACTAAGAGGGGTTAAAAAGGGCCTTGATTAATTATTCTGCATGGCATCAACCTTCTCATGCAGTCACATCCAATGACTTCTGCCCCACACATCCTGCAGTCACTGAAGGTGATACACAGATTAACATTCACAAACAAACACAAATACACATTGCACTGCCTGCTTCACTCAGAGAAAGACTGTATTTGCTACAGTCACCTGAAAAAGTCAGTGATAAAAGAAATAATAATTAACCCTCTACAGTCCTGTTCCAGCCAAAACTGATCAAGATCTGGCTGCTTATTTTGTCAATTTTTTGTCAGACTTTTGACTCACGCTTGATGTTCCCACGCTTTCCTCAATATTCTCCAATATTCCAGTTCTCTCTCATTTTGACATGAAAAAGGAGATGTAAGTCTTGGAAGTCATGTGCAAGAGTTTTATTCCATGCTTCAGAAACTGAAATTCACCTCTCAGTTTTCCACAATTCTCATTATAATTAAAGTGGCTGTGAAAGACAGGCAAGGTCTCTGCATCAGCTGAGCTGGCTTGACATGGACCTCAGGAAAACAAAGCTACTCATGGAAAACGTTTGTTTATAAAAAAACCTAAAAGGACAAAAATGAAGAAAAAAAAATCCTCTATCATTTAAGCTTGCCCATAAATCTCAGTAAGACTGCAAAGTTGCAGCTTGCTTGGTATATTTTATAGACACAGATCTTGCTGACTTGGCTGACACTAGCTAGGAGGCGGGGAAGGCAGGAAAGTTGAGATTTGGGGTGCGTAAACATTCCCATCCATCAAACGATTGGATTTGCAACTAAAGCTGTGAAAGCCACATCAGATTAACGTTGCCAGGGCAGGAATGATGTGAAAATCATCCGTCTTTAATGCATGTGACAGTAGGACAGGGAATACACACGTGGGGCCAGGACAGTTCTTGCCCCTCTGTACATTTAGGCCAAGGTAAAGGAAATAAAGACTCCCATGCAGATCCATGCCTTTTCTACTACTGGAGCATCTCCTCAGCTCTTTGCACTTAGTGGGGAGCAGGAAGGGAGGATGGGGGATGGGGTCCAACAACCAACCCTGCAATTTCCCTTCAGCCTTACATCTCTTCTGATGGCAAGATGCCCCAATTGTGCTGAACCATGTGGAAAAAAAAAAAACCAACACAAAACAAACTACAGAGGTTTTTGTCCTCTGGAATATCTCGTCAAAGGAAAGAGCTGAGACCGAGCAATTTAATTCACTTAGGACCTTTGTGTCTTAATCCATGGAGCAAGGTTTTCAATCAGCTGTGGGGGGACAGGGGAAGGCAGCTCTGCATTGGCTCACCGGGGCGCAGGCGTGTGGGTGGAGGGCAGAGAGAGAAGCAAGGAGCTGAGCTGTGATCAGTCACAGAGCTCCCACCCAGTCCGAGAGGAGCTGACCAGGCATTACTGCACGCCAGCCTTCACAAATGCAAAGCAGCTTTTGTGTGTAGGTCATTTCAGGACGATACTGATAATTAAAAAGAACCCTAAAACACACACACCAAATGACGAGGGGAAGTGGAGTCTGTGAGTGAAAAGGGAATAGGTCCAATTCCTCCCTAGGGGGGCAGATGAAGGATGCACAGAAGAAAAAAAAAAAAAAAAGCAGCTTTACAAAACCCACATAAAAACACATACAAGGAAAATCTATGGAAAGGTGAAGACTAGGAAAAAGAAAACCAAAAAATAAAATAAAAAAAAAACCAAAAAACCACCAAAACAAAACAAAACAAAACACAAAAAAACCCCACCAAACAGTGGAGGGACAGCACATATTTGGACCGAGAGAGCAAAGAAACAAAGACAACTGGCTGACTAACAGCACAGGTTGCATGACTTGGGCAGTACCTCAGCATATCTAGAAGCCACCTGCTTTCCATCCTCAGTCCCTTCACACTTCCACAGCCTTGCCAGGGCAGGGACCAGTTTGGACCCTGGCACTGAAACAGGCCACTGGGTTGTGGGAATGTGAAATGACCTCCAGTCTCATGCAGAATAGGATGTGCTTCACCTCCCTGCCCACCCACACCCTGACTCTCAATGTCTCCAGCTACCAATGTGTCATTGCTTCCCCTCACTGTTTACAGTGTGGTTCTGAAGAAAAAGGACCAGACACCATGATTTGTACAGAACTTGGAAATCAGAAGCCAGCTGAGGAGACAGAGCAAAGCTTTATTCATATGTGTGACACCTATACATACACATACACCCATACACATACATACAAACCTGTTTGCCTCCACCCTTGTATTTATAAAAGGTTTGATTTTACTTTAAGGACAGAATTCACACAGCTGTTGAATCACAGTTCTCCATAGAGCACACAGCTCTGAAACAAAATGTTATAATGAAAATCCCTTTGGGCTGAAGCTGGGAAGGAAAAACAGATTCCTGACCTGCAGTTGTTAAAAACGGCTTTTTGCAGATGAATGGTAATGCGTAGCGCTATCTTACAGAGGATAAAAAAATAACACTGGGAACTAAATTGCATGTACTTTTAGCACCTTGAAAAACAAAACAAAACAAAAAACCCAGCACAGCCTGTAATCACTATCAGAAAGCAGTATTGGCACAGGTCTGTGGTGTGCTAAGAGCCATGTGTCTGCTCCTCAGATAACGTGACAGTGATACCATAGTTAGAATTTGCGTCTTGCTGCTCAGACCCAGATATATCTCTACTGCACCATGCACATTCAGGCCTATGGCAAGGTGGTGAAAGAGAGAAGTTTGAGTAGAAGAGAGAAAGAACTAGAGATGGTTTCTCCTGAGCTCCAAGTGCTGTAACTCAGACAGCAGAGACACAGCAGACACAAGTCTTCGAAGGTCCAGGTGGGTTGCTACCAAGGTTTTGAAGCAGCTGAGATCATGGGTCAAACTAGTGACATCAAGATTTGGCAGCAGCTGGGCAGTAGGTTTGACAATCACAGATCTAGATGCTGACACCAACACCCTGTAGCAGTGCTTTCTCTGCCTCCTATCCTTAAATGTAAAACACCGGTATCTTTCCTCCTTCTCACTAGTCTTCTCTACCAGAGCCTAGGACTTGTGTAATATCTAGAGACAGTTCCTGTTGACTCAAGTTCCCAACAGGAAAATCTGTAAATGGTAACATATAAGCAGCACTTTCCATAAAAAGAAAGACAGCTCAGTGTTAATGTAATGATCAGAAATTAGTTTAATTCAAGCATTATCAACAACATCTACAATTGGGAGGTGGAAAGAGAACCGTTGCTTACATCTGGTGCATCGTGCCTCTGACAGTCATATCAACTCTTTCCTGAAAACTTGGGGAAGAGAAGGGACTGTCATCCACGGTTTTCAAAAAGAAATCAAGACCCCTGGATCCCAGACAGCTACTGAAAGTCTGATCTGAATTTACTGCTGCAGACGGAGGGGGAAGTAAATGGTGCTTTATGAACTCCATCATTTATTGACTCACCAACATTGTTTGCTTTTGGGGAGGCTGGTGATGCTTTTAAAACCTATTATTCTTCACACTGTAAAGGGAGTTGCATTTGTTTGACTGGCTGTGCTGGCCTGATGCAGCCAGTGCCACCACCTCATGTGACTAAGCATGCTCCTTCTCCCTGTCCAGGTACTGAAAATGCTTCCTTTCACATCTGTTTTATTTGAAGCCTTCTGACACCCCCCTATAAAGACATCTCCTGGAAACCCCCTGCTTCAGCTGGTCCAGAAGCAGGCTGTTGCACATTGAACAGGAGTAACTGGGAACACCCAGAGCTTTTGGGAGCCACAAGAGAGTAGACAGTGTCCCTCCACAGTCTGTACATTTGAGCACAGTTACAGAGAGCTGCAGAATGAGTTCACTTAAGCTCTTCCTACCTCAAACACTGGTCTAGCAGAGTGACTCCAGATTTAAGATCCTTGTATGACCCCAGGCAAACTGACTCACATGGGAATCACCTTCCCTAACTGCAGCCAGCTAGGAGTTAGGCTCTGCACTAAGGCAGTCATCTAGCTGTTTTCAGAAGTTAAGAGAAACAGACAGCAACCTCAGGAGATATTTTGCCCCACTTCTGGATAGGATAGACTGCATTCCATGTGTTTCTCCCCACAGACAACAGAGCAGTCTAGATGACTAATTTAATACTAGGTAACATCCCGTCTTTTAGGTGGTTAGAGCTCGAGGAGGCGAGTCCTACACCCCTAGTCTCTGTGCCTCACTGCCCCATTCAGAGAGTTCTCATTCCTATGCTCTGGCTTCCAGTTCAGTTAATGTAGTGAAAATATAGCCTTGAAACTGAGATCCTTAGAGGTCTGGACATAAATGTGGATAGGTGTCTATCACAGACACATGAAATTTCTGCTAGAGTTAAAGGAAAAAATATGGCGGAAGTACTTCAAAACAACTTGTAAAGCTGCCTGTGGACAAATAGGAGTAATGTGAAAGAACTTTTAATACAGAGCCTCTGGTCACCATACCAAGTTCTCTCCTCCAACTCCTCAACATCTATGTGAGGTTGAAGGACATTTGGACAAAGATTCTGGGATGTCTTAATTGCTGTAATAACTTCTTCTGAACGAGGGCCACTGACCAGCCACACGCAAATTTCTAGGTCCAAAACCTGACCTTGTTTCCATTGGGCCACTACCCATGCTCTGACCAGTGCATCTTGCTTGGTTCTGACCATGGAGCACAGCTTGGACTCTTCATGGCCCAAATGCAATGCCAAAACAGTTGGTCCTTGCATGATGTCCTCAAGGTACAAACAGGTAAGTTCTGAACTAACAAATCCTGATTTCTGGTATCTGAGTATGTAATTGTTGGAATTCTTAGTGTCTCTCACAGATAAAGCAGCAGCTAAAGCTCCAGGAGTTGGACAAAGTAAAAAGTTTCTTTCCTTCATGTGTGAAACAATGAGGTCAAGATGAGGCTTAGGTTTTCTACAGGAAGGTAACTGGTTGTCCTTTTCTTATACCAAGATGAAACATGTAACACCTAAACATCTTTTAAACCAATAAAGCAAGTGCTGTCAAATTAATCTTAAACTCAGCAACAAGTTCAAAAGCTATTGCATGGGAAGGGGAGGTGGGAAGAGACAGAAGGAGAGAAGAGGCAAAGAGAGAGATAAGGAGTGCTGAAAGGAGCATTTCTGCACAACTGTTAATTTACCCCAGAAACAGCCAGAGCTGGAAGAACCACAGGAGGATGAAAATCTCAGTAAGAGGAAATACAGTCTCAAAGCCCCCAGTGCAAGCCCTGTTCCCCCCATGTATGCCGTGACTCTGAGGAAGGTGTGGGAGCAATCTTGCTGGCTCAGTGCTGAGGGACACATCTCCTGCTCAGCTCTTCACGTCCACTCCCACTTAGGCTGCCACTGAATAACCTTGTGCTCCCCGCTGTGCCACTGCGCAAGGGCTGGCAGGGGAAGGGGCTCGGGGATAATGAATGAAGCTCTATATTAGCCACAGAAGCACAGGACAGTCAAATGAAAGGGTAAAAGTATGGTCATGAAAGACAAGCAGTCACTGCGACTGTGTGCTGGAGGTAATTACTGCTATATAAATAAACCAGAGGAAAAAAAAAATCTTTTAAAAATCTAATTACCATGCAGCACTGTGGGTTTCAACCTTGGTCAAGTACAGGCAGACCTGATTTACGCTCCATCGTAAAATCCTAAGCACGAGGCTGGTCGGTCTCTCCCTTTACAATATGAGTCAGGGAATCAGCATAGGGCTCTTCTCAGAGAGGAGCTGCCTGATGGATAGATGTGTCCACGTCTGGGTGGGTCAGCATCTCCAACAACCCCAGGACTACACAAGTACACCACCTGCATGTAGTTTTTCTCATGATGAGTATTTCTCATGACCCTTAGTAAGGATATTTCTATTTAGTACAGAGCTGTCTTCTTTCTTTCAAGCATGTGATGAAGGCATTTCTATGAAACTCTTAAAACTGTGGAACAAAGGGAATCTGAGGTAGAGGTTTAATTTACGACTGAGACTTTTGGCTCCTCCTATTCAAACAAGAGTTTTGGGCTTGGCTTTTCTGAAAACCTCAATGTGAACACTTTACCCATCATCCCAAGACTACAAACCTAGATCTATTTTTTGTGCCTTTGCTTATTGCAAGACAGAATATCAGGTGACTAAAATGCATCAACTAACTTTAAATGTATCATAATTTTGAACTTGCAGAATTGAGGTGTATTCAGCAGCAGAGCAAAATAAATCCTAAGGCACATCTGCTTCTCCTCATGTGGAACGAAGTGCTACAGTGCAGCTTCTTAACTGCAGAAACACTTCTGACAAAAATCAAGTTCACACTGGATTTGCAGCTCCGTGTTCAGAGCTATTGATATAAGTGGACAGGAAACAGATTGCCCATCATAAGCAAACAGGAGGCATTTTTTTCCCCATCCTAAATTGAGAGGAGAAATCAGAATCTATTAATAATTTTTATGTCAGTAGATATGCACACATGCATATACCTATAATGACAGATTTGTTAGGTTAGTGAAATCTCTCTTACAAATTTCAAAATGTAAAATTGTGTTAAAAAAACCTCAACAGATTTCGAATCTCAACATTGTTTAAAATCTGAAGGCCAAGCATTTTGATTAAAGCCATATCAAAACAATATGCTTCAATAATTTCTAAACATAAACAGATCTGAAAGTGGTGGGACAGCCTAGGGAAAAAAATAGTTCATTGTGTCATCTAATTGTTTCCAGCACTTTTGGAAAACAAACAGTGAAACCAGAGTAAGTATTAAATAGTAACAAAAGTTAGGGAAAAAAATGCCATCAGAGTTCAAAAATAAGATAATTTCCCTATCATCATTAATGAGATTTATTACCCAGCATCTGTTATCCTACCTTTAAAAAGTCAAAGCCCACTTTTAATAATTGCCTCTTGCTTTTATACAGCATCTGGCACTCATACAGCTTCCTTGATTAAACCTCAAAGCAGGTAAGCATTGTGATTCAGAGGAAGAAAGATTCAGAGGTAAAACAAATTGCTCAGGGTTTCAGAAAAATCAGTGCCAGAGCAAAGACTCAGAGGTCCAACCGCTCATCCTGTATAATAAACCACGCCGCAGCTAAAGTCTTGGCTACTGTTCCCCACCGTCAGAGCATTATTCCTCACCATTAGTGTGCATTTTGCAACCTTGATGGCAGCAAACCCTCTGTAACTGGAGTAGTTACACACAAACATAAATAGCCTCATCAGAAGAGACCCTAGATGTTTAAACAGACGCAGTGAAGCAGGTGGGTGCTGCTCTTCATGGGGCTGGTCAGGAATAATACCATAAAAAAAAACCCTAATAAGTGCAAATGGGTTGCAAACATTTTAGACATGAAGGTTTACGACCTGCAGAAGAGTAAAATTGTTGAGGAGCACAAGTGAATTAGTACACAGCTTTACCAAGAGCTGTGGTATAGGAGCAGCACTAGGAGGGGGCAGGAGTGGGTAACTAAGATGCCCCACCTGGTCTCATGTTAAAGATGTTACGGGAGAGTGTGTGGGGCAGGGAAATAACTCACCTTATCTTGTACCCACTTCTGACAATCATCCTTTTACTTGGTTTCAAATTAAGATCTCACCCCATTTTGATAAATTTTGTATGGGACAAAGAAAGAGAAATCATCTGAGTTTAAATTTTACTAGCTGTGAAAATCTCAGCTGTAACAGCATGCCTGTAGCAGCAATTCTTGAAGTGTGTTGATCAAAATCATGACCCATGCCTTTAAATTTTATCCTACCTTCCCGCAACCCTTTCAATCATGGAAAATGTAAGCAGAGAGTTCAAACTAACTACAGATCCACTTACATTATATTTAAAATTAAAAGAATGAGACAAATATTAAAATGTTTCCACACAAGTAAAAAGAGAGAGGTCTAAAAGCGACTGGAATAGCTCTTGGGAACACCTCTTGTCTCTTGAATAAATACTTTTCAGCTTACAGCTTTCTATAAAAAAAAGAAATTTTATTTTCTCCATCTTTCTTCAAGCTACACACAAGCTTTATGTCGTGAAACGAGTTTGATAAGCCCAAGAATGGGCTGCCTGTATGTGTGTCAGAATATGTTTCATTTTTAGACTGGGTTTAAGAAAAACGCATATACAGCATGTGCCACACAGAGAGACTGTCCCTGATTTAAACACTTTGGTACTTGCCCACAATGCAAAGAGTGTATGAGATGCGTAACCTGGAGCTTCATAGGTGAAAGTGGAAGACAGAACTGCAGGGACATCCAGAGAAACTTAGATCTTTATCGTCAAACTGATGTACCTATTTTTTCTTGCACTGTTCTCCACTCTCTCCTTCCTCTTTCTTCCCCATTTGGCTATGGCCTCCACACTCCTAAGTATCTCTAGTATTTGCAGCATTCACAGTTTACTGAACCTTTCCCAGACAATATTTCTTGCTTGCCAATAGGGATTTCATTTAAAAAAACCCAAACAAAACTATTCATGTTAGCACTGCAGGAAGGGTTATTATTGCTTTTAAAAAAAATATAAATCTACAGAAGCTGATTTTGAGGAAGACAGGCAGTTGTCAGAACAGAATAGCCCAGTGGTCACACATGACTAATACACTCACTTACATGGGTGATCTCTCTCTCTATAGACTAGCCAATGAATAGTTTTGCTTACTCCTGTCTGATTCAGCTGACCTCAGGCAACCTTCCTCTGACTTGTCACAGAGCAAGAATCATCAAGGAAAGAAAGCACAGTGTGAAATTTGGAAAAGTTCAAAAGCACATCAGAGATTTTGATTTCTTCTTTTAAAGAAATAGGATGTGCCACACTTACAAATGATCCTTTAGGTTCCTGAAGTGCCTCATGGGTACAGTAAAAGAGCAAATATTTTAAGTGGTTAGCTCCTACTTTACTGTCTAGAGTAAGTGACAAAACGTTGAAGTCTTGCAAGCAGAATATCCATGTGAACAACAGGAGTTGCTCAATAAGAGACAATCTTTAAAGAGAGAGGTACAGGGGCCTTATCTAGGGCAAACAAGACTATGTATTTAATATCCAGGCTATTACTCTTATTCTGTTATGCCATGAAACTTATCCTGTGATGCAGTTTCCCCATTCTGGAAGTAAATCTAAATATACTTACTTTTGTTTTAATCCCACAGTGAAGTTATGTGGACACAGTCCACTAGAATTTGCAGAAAATTGTTGAATTTCTGAAAAAAATAATAGCCTTTATTCTGATTATTAAAT
Organism: Athene cunicularia; assembly: GCF_003259725.1. Classification (NCBI taxonomy): domain Eukaryota; kingdom Metazoa; phylum Chordata; class Aves; order Strigiformes; family Strigidae; genus Athene; species Athene cunicularia. The sequence goes on from NW_020799142.1 coordinate 28,280,783, forward strand.
ATCTTTAAATGCATTAAACTCTACAAACAATGACTAGCAGTCTCATTTCTTTTATCACCATAATAATGTATATTTTTAAAGAAAAATTGAATTTTATATAGTATTTCCTGCATAGGTCTCCAGTGTTACATAGAATTAATAATAGAAGTTCTGAATTGTAAAACAGATAAATAAATTCTAAATAAAGGCATAATTAAAAATGTAAAAGGACAGAACTAGGCAATAAGAATTCTAGTCCAAGAACAGGACAAAAAGTGAGTCCAAATCTCAGATGGAAACCTGACCACTGAGCCACAAAACGAAACTCAAATTTACCAAACCGTAAATGAATATATTTATTCCAGCCTTTATAGTATGAAACAAGGGTCAGGACAAAATGTGCCTTACTAAGTCTGCCATTTTTCCCTAACAAAGGATATGAGGAATGGTTGGGAGCTGTTTCACTTGTACAGTAGCAGAGGAAGGCACCGAGTTACACAGAGAACTTCATGAGAGAACTATACTTACATGGTTACTGTGATGCAGTCAGGTAATTTAACAGCATTGTCTTGGGGGGGCTAAAGCCTTCATCATTCCATAACACAGTTTAAAATAACCTTTCTCTGAAAACCAGTAAAGAGTAGCTAGGTAACACAGGCTGTAAATCTGCCCCTAAATTTCTGCCCCCTCTTACTGGCAAGGACCCTGTGGTGGCATCCCAGTGTTGCATCAGCAACACACCCAGCCCATCATGAGAGATTTACAGCTGTGCCAGACCGAAGGAGGCTGGGTGAGGGCAGCCGCACAGCAGAATATTTATCGTGCATCACTTAGGAGATGCAGAATATTGCTTGGACACTTTAATAGATGCATCAGTGTTAACTGATTTGCTCTGAGGCACCATATGCTAATCAAATGGGGTGCGATGCATAATGTCACATTAATGTTGTAATAAAGGAAATCTCGATGTGTTCTGTAATGTCTTTATGATTACCTTTAATTTTAGATAGCTAGTGAAGGAATGTGTGTTCAATACCTGGATCTGCTGTCTAATTACCTAGGATATAACAAGAACCAAATGTACAATAAAAGGCCAGGGTTTTTATTGGAGATCACTGGTGACAACATAAACCATAAATAAGTCTTACAACCTGTACAATCCTGAAACACCACAGAGTGATCGGCATGTGAGATTGTTTTAGGCATATTTTGATTTCTTTTCATCTTTAGGCACCAACCTGGAAAAAGGAAATATGCAGACACAGAGGGATATAGCTTCAAAGCTGCTCCCAGGAGGATTAAATACACAGGTCCAACAGATGTTTTACATTTACTTTTACAAATAAACATACTCACAGTTCTGTCATTCAATTCAAGCCACCCCTTATGCTTACGACAGCCTTTCAGGTAAAGTCACCTTAAGCCTGCTCATCTTTTTCATAAATGTTCTTACTACTTCCTTTCTTAACACACACACAAATACACCTACTACTTTGAATTAGCTTCTGAGAGTTTGAAGCTATCACAGAATAATCTCTTATTAACAGCATTTGGGTTTCAGGTCTTTTATGTAATTTGCCTAATCCTTAATGTATTTTACATAGGAAATGGTAACTATTCTCCTTTTATAACTGGGGAAACCGAGGCACAGAGTTCCAATAACCTGTCCTGTGGGAAGCACTTTGGAGGTGGGATTAGGTGCCAGGCCTCACAATTTTTAAATCAGCATCTGAGTAAATAAGTGCTTGGGATGGAGTCCCTCACACCAAATGTCATGTGCTAGAAGGAAATTTTAGTTGTGTCAGGTAAAAGAGGGATTAGGAGTTTTGTGCAAAAAAAAAAAATTGATTTAAAGTGATGTCCTTGTTATCAAGATACTCACCCTAAATCTGGTGCTTTTGCACATATGTAAAAATCACCATTTTACCCTGCTTTTGTAGTAGAAGCTTTTAAACCAGGACCCTGGAGGAAAAGTTTTGCAGCTGAAATAGTGAAATTGAAAACAGAACACAAATGAAAATTTATGCGAGATCCTTCCCAACCAGCCTTGCTCGATGGTGACATTTGAGCTCCTTCACAGAGGCAGGCTCCAGAGTGGCTTCTCTCAAAATATATTCAACAGTTGTACATGAACGGGGTTATTTCAGGCTGCCGTTGACAGAACCAAGATCAGGATCTGGCCATTACGAGTGAAGCAGAAGAAGAATGGGAAAGAGTGAATTCTGTGTCTCTGAGTTAGCTACAATCTGCTACACTAGTTTGAATCAGAGAAAAGACTCTGCAGGTCAGTGTAGTCACACCAGGGTAGAAGAAGTATAAAACTAGATGAAAACCAGGCCCAGGAATTAGAGCAGCAATGTTGCCTGGGCCCTAAGAGACAGACAGAAACCCTTTGATAGAGTAAAATCCTGATATGCTGCAAGAAACAACCTGCAAGAGAGTTCCCTATCGGCATCATTAATGCATTCCCCAAAGCAGAAATCAGAAAGCTCTTTCCAGAGCACCAAAGCTGTAGAAAGACGCTCCCTGTTTAATGACACCAGTGAATATTTTGCCTGATGTGGAGACAAAGAAACTGTCTCCTGCTGACTTGCTATGAACATAGGCTGGGATTGGCCCAAATCTCATGGTCAGAATGGGTGCAAGGCAGAGCGAGAAGGGGAAAGGAGGAGCCACTCAAGTAGTGGGGTAAACAGAGAGTCGTTTTAGAATTTATGATTACTTCTAGCCCTTTGGCTTTCTGGAATATTATAGTCTGTTGTTCTGCCTTCTGGATTTATGGAAAGTGTGGAAGAGGTGCTCAGGATCAAGCAGAACAAAATCAAACAGCCCTGGGGACAGTTTTGACCTCCGACAAGATTTGAACTCTGCATCTAGACTAAGGGTCAGGTTTTCAAATATTACAGGATTTTGAGTTTGTATTTGGTTCCAGCCCAGCTCAAAATGCTATTTCTAGGAACAGAAGATTTCCTTCTCTCTCTTCTTTTCTTCAAAGTTCTGGTCTCAAGTCAATTTTGCTGTTTCTCAAGCTAGCAAACAGGACTGTGGGGATCCCAAAAGATCAACTGATCCAAAAGGAAAGATTAACATCCAGTTGTTCATGGATGCTTGTCTAATATCATCTGCACAAACTCTACAGACAGACAGCACAACACACCCTCGTGCTTAATATCTTTGTTGGCCAGTTCCACATCACGATAGATTTCTGCAGCTTTTTCTATATTTTGAAACTATTGTTTCCAGCAGTAGCTGGAAAGTGTCCAAACACAGAGGTTAACCAGCTCCACAGAAGAACATGTGCCTGACTTCTGTGCTACAGAGGCCAACAGTCAGTTTCTGTCACCCTTATTTTTTTCTAGTCCTTAACTCTACCCTTACATTTAGTGGTTCCATTTTCCCTCATCTGACTAATGCAATTCGCACAATTTCTACTCTATCACTTTCTGTGATTCTATAAAGTCCAATTTGCATGGGGATGCCTTGGTTCTTGTACTCTGCACTGTCTCTGTGCTGGATACCAAGATATCAGTTTTATCATTGAAGTTAGATGAGTGTTCAGAAAAGAATTTGTCACTCTGGTGCACCTTGACTCCTCAACTTTAATACTGACCAGTGGGTGCTCATGAAAAACCTGGAGATGATCAACATCATAAGGAGACAGTAAAAAAGAAAGGTCCAGGAAGAAACTAAAACCAAAAACAGACAAAAGGGATTATAAAAATGTTCAGGGTCTTAATGAGTTTAAATTTCTCCCCCAGTACAGTCCTGAAAAACACTGGCTGATATAGATGGCACAGTTTCTGTTTATCCTACCAATATTGCTGAACCAGAGTAAAAAAATTAAACATAGCACTTCAGGCCAACTCCAGCTAAAACTTAAGCTGAACCTGAATATTTCTGGGTTTGTCTAACCTGTATTTCTAATGCTGTTTGTTCTAAGTCAGCAAGCCCTAGTTTCCACAGGGAATGTTTGAACTTAAGTCCTAATCCATATGAACGAAGGCAAGAACACATAAGACCGGGAATCGTAAATCTAAAGCCTTTTATTTTTCATTGCCTGATAGTTCCATAGCTCTAAGCATTGTGGTTTTCACAGAGGGTAGCAGCGCATTGCCAGCAGCATACCTAATTAATTCCTCCTCGCCTGTTCCATGTGGCTTCCTCACCCCCCATTCAACTGACCTATCGCTTCTCTTCAAGATAGGTTAAATTAATGACAGTGAAACTAAGGAAGAAATGAATTATTTAATTCCAGAAAGTATCAAAGCTTACATGAGCCCAGAACTGACTAGGCCAGAAGGATCAGTCCATGCCCTTGGGATTGTTATTCTGGGCTCCTTGCTGTCCTCTCATCAAATTCAATGGGAATTTAGCCTGGACTTTAGTGGGTGACCTTTTGATTCTCCAGAGGTGTATAATGCTTGGCATTTACTCTGTGTAGTGTCTTTCATGAGAAGGGCTCAAAATATCTCTCTACACCAACACTCACAATATCCTCAAGGAGAAAGTAAGCATTATCCTCATTTAATTAATGCATTGCCAAAGGCTAAAATACGAACTAAAGACGACTGATCCTTCAAGGCACAGAGCTTGTTCATATTCTGGTGAAGCTGGTGGGGAGATGAACACACTGAGCACCAAACAGGATTAACCTCCAAGACCAAGGTCAGTTTTTAGATCAAAAATTCTGTTCCAGCATGATTTATCTAACGTTTTTAATCAATGTGTTCACCCACTGTTGCATCAAGACCTAAGTGACAAAAATAACACGATACATTTTAAATTAATTTGTTTGTGGGTGTGCTGGTTTTGGCTGGGGTAGAGTTAATTTCCTTCATAGTAACTAGTTTTGGATTTGTGCTGAAAACTGTTGATAATACAGGGATGTTTTAGTTATTGCTGAGCAGTTTTAACACAGTGTCAAGGCCTTTTCTGCTCTGACCCCAAACCACACCTGAGTGGGCTGGGGGTGCAAAAGAAGTTGGGATTGGGACACATCCAGGACAGCTGACCCCAACTGACCAAAGGGATATTTCATACCATATGATGACGTGCTCAGCATATATAGCTGGGGGAACTCAACATATAAAGGGGGGAACATTGGGAGCTACAGCTTTTTGTCTGTTAGGCATGAAGGAGCCCTGCTTTCTTGGAGATGGCTGATCCCCTGCCTGCCAATGGGAAGTGGTGAATGAATTCCTTGTTTAGCTTCATTTGTGCACATGGCTTTGGTTTTACTTTTTAACTTTATCTCTACGCACATGTATTCTCATTCTTACTCTTTTTATTCTCTTCCCTGTCCCAGCAGGGGAGAGTGAGGAAGCAGCTGAGTGGGGCTTAGTTGCTACCTGGGGTTAAACCATGACAGTGGTGGTGAGTGTATGTATAGGTAACCAATCCTGAAGCGTGTTGCAAAAGCACATAAACCAGTATGGCTCCTTTCTCTTGCCAGTCACTACAGCACAACAAGGAGAAAGGCTCACTAGGAAGCCACCAGCCTTCACAGGACTCAGATTCCATTTCTGCACTGGCCAGGATTTGGCACATGGCCTTGGGGTAAGTCACCACTCTCAGATTCTCTGCTCAACTCCTATCTATTACCATCACCTTGACACTAATGATGAGTATTCTACTATCCTACTATCAGCAATGTACCACATAAAAACAGGGAAGAGGAACTGAGGCACAGAGAAGCTAAGTGACTTCTAAAGTCGTATAGGATGACTACTGTAGCCAGGGAATTCAACAGAGTTGATGCAAGTCTTTGTGGGATTAAGTTCTGTCCATTGGACCACAAGGAAAGCACAAAGATGTAAATTTCCCTCTGCCTATACTCATCTACCATCCACCCTCTCCCTCCTCTTTTTTGGTCACAAAGCTGCTTATTTTCATTACATTCTAAGTGTTTACAGGCTTTCTCTACATTTGAGGCAGACTTGATGGTTTGACTGAGACTCATAACAAACATGTAAACAGGCATATCTCTAAATTAGCTAAAGTATCCTGATAGATGCATCATTATAAGAAAAGAAGGCAGCAATGGGGGAAAATAAAACTTTACTGTGGTGCAGACCAAAAGCCAAATGCCCAGAGTTCCACTGAAACCGAGCATCATATTTTTTCTGCATAGCAGCTGTAAAACAGAATTAAATTAGCATGTCACTGAAAATAGGATCTCTCCTATGGGGCATAATGCCTACCATCATCTCAGAGCAAATTGCTGCTCTACATTCAAAGAACTCCTGAGTTTCTACAATAGACAGTCTAATTGCAAGCATTTGATGTTAATGTTTGATGACCAGAAGCACAGTAAAGCCAAGGTGTATTTCAGAACAGTATGTGTGTTTTCTTTGCTTCGGGGTCAGGATAAGACATCCATTAGGAGGTGATGAGCTAACTGCAATCTTCTTGGAAGGTTTTATGACTGTACCAGGATTTAAAGGGGTATTACTAAATGCACCTCAAATAGGTCCAGATACGAGACCAGCTCACACATAAGTACTCTGACAGAGTCACTTTGACATGGAGAACAAGGATTTCAGGGTTTGAAACCAAATAAACAAGGCAGTGAAGAAGCAGGATAACCCAGTCAGTCAAACACCAGTCATAAAACTAGCAAGCATGGTGCAGCGTATGCTGTATGTAATTGATATCAACTAGTTTTACTGAACTAACCCGAACTGTCTTCAGCACAGCCTTGAGAATGTTAGTGATGGAGAAAGTGTATGAAAAAATATCCTAATGATGTCAGCTTGATGAATGCCAAAAAGTTTCTTCAAAACCTGATTCTGCATTCGTGTGTTTATAATCTCTTTGGCCACAACTTCTGTTGACAGTAAAATGCAGGTTCTGTTACAGCAAAATGCAGCTGTGAGAACTTCCCTGTTCTGCAGCATATTAATGAAAATTTAAAATTCAAAGTTTCTGGAATGTTTAATTTTATTTTTTTTTTTAATTGAGCAATTCTCTCAAATCTTTGTATAAATTGGTAATGAAAGCTGTTAAAACAAATAAAATATATTTATATTTTAACAGATTTTTTTTTTTTTTTTTTTTTTTTTTTTTTTTTTTTACCTGAAATTCCATGAGCAGAATAACATATTAGTACATGCTTAATGCATAGACTTTATAAAAGAAAAGGAGTCATGAAAACCTTCTGTCAGAGTACTTTCCTTGATTGTTAGTAGGGTATTCCTTAGTGCGTGTTCCAACCAAGTGCCACTGTTATAAACCCATAAACAACCTGACCCATAAAAATTCCACACTAGCTCCTAGTTATATATTGTTACTTACTATTTACTTTATTATATTAAACATCTCCCATGCTCCAGGTATTTTACAGCTCTTAGGATAGTTAATGCAATTTAAATATATATAGTGGCTGTACTGAGTTTTCATTCGGGAAAGGAACTGTAATCTATCAGAAAAAAAGCTAATTACAGTTTATCCCATTGATTTATTTCTCCCCAAGCCTCCCCTCCCAATTTTTTGTAAGTATTATAAACCTTAGGTTGTAATTTTGATATATGCTGCTGGATAGATTAAATACCAACTAATTCTCATATAAAACGTAGTTTGATCAATACAGCTAAAAGCTTCATTCCTCACATATGTATTTCTCAGGTTTAGAACTATCAATTTTAATCTCATGTGTTGGGATTAGATAATAATCAGGCCAGGAAGTCAGTTCCACAGAATTCAACAAAACCTCCTGTGCAAATTCTTTAGTTGGAAAAGAATACTTGATCCCTCTCTGGCATAAGAAAGACGGAATGGATAACTTCAGCAGGTGCTGTCCAAGGCTACCTCTTACTCTTCTATCATATCTCTCTGGCCTTCCTCCCTCTCCTTCTGCTCTCTCTCCAGGAAGCAACCTTGTAGAAACACATGTGAGAGAAAACACCTAAGCCAAGTTAGAAAATGCACTTTCTGAGATTATTTGTTCCCAAGCTAGAAACACAAGAGAAGACAGTGGAAAACCATCAAGGTTTGTCCTCATGTTCTGCAAGAAACTCAGCAAATCTGTTTTACCCCTCCTGTATGATACAAATGGATTTCTTGCTGAGTGAGTCATTTCATTTCCCAAATAGCCCCTATGTCCTTCTTATGAAGGAGGCCACAAAAGAGAAGGGAAAAACAATAAATGAAAATCACTTGGATTCAGTAGCAATAGGTGTGATGTGGGAACCCAAATAGAACGTCATAATGTAGCCCTGATAGAGCAAGCTAAATAGACCAGAGTAAGCAGCCTACAAAGCTTTTCCTTTCAAATAACATTTATTGTCTCCCTGGAAAAAAAGAGAAAAGGAAGAAAAAAAAAAAAAAAGGGAGAAAAAAACAAAAAAGAAAAAATTAAAAAGCAGCCAAGCAACATAGCTGGTGCTGGATCTCCAAAAGGTTTCTACAATTACTTTGAAGAAGGTCATGTGAAGAAGAGAGGAAACTGGAGACTTTTCCTTCTACAGAGGTAAATATATGGGTGACATTATGCTAATGAAGACAATTCACTCCCAGGATGAGTCATTCAGCAGCGGCAAGTCTCTGTCCTGCCTGTTGATTCATATTCTTTCCCCCCTAGCATCAAGAAGTCATCTCAAAAGGGCTGGCTGGGTGACCTACCCACTAACAAGTTTGGGTTTGATTTTGTTATTTATTGGTTATTAGCATAGTGTCACCTCCAGGAGATTTTCCCTTCAGTGATGGAATATCCTCTGGGTTATCTTCTGTGGGGTGAGACAGAGAGAAGCTTGAAACAAGACATGATGCCAGAAGAACTATAGCAGAAACAAGACATGAGCAGGCAGCATGTCTGTTTATGGGAAGGTCAGCTTGGCCTCCACCTTGCAGTACAAAAATTAAGATAGGATCTTTTCTTTTGCCTTGAAATCTCATTGTCATTGTATGAATAATTCCTAACGGTTCTATTTCTCTCCTCTGCTTTGACACACAGGATCTTTTAAACAGATCAGCTCCTTGGATGTGAGAGCCCAGCTCTGAACTAGCAGTGATGGCATATAGATACAATTATGCAAACCTTCCTTGAGCAAAATTGTTTAAAAATCAAAATAAAATGAAGATGTTCACAATGTTTGTTGTAATGAGAGTATGAGCTGCACAAAGACTCTGCATCTGACCTGATCAACTGCAGTGGAAAAAATTATAAATGTTGTCCTTCAGAACTAGGGCACTTTATTTTCATTTAATGACAACTATGATGATCTTTTTAAGCAGCAAGCAAAAATTAAAGTACTATTTTTTAAGTGTGTATTTTTAAATGTATCACTTATGGAGATATTACTAACCTGATAGCTGGTATAAACTGTCATACTTCTAGTGACTGAAGGCAGCTGAATCAATACTTCAAACTAGGTTCAATATTTGAATGCAGCAGTAAGGAAGGTGGTGTAATCCACTGTTATAGATTAGATGGCAAGTCAATCCTAAATTGCACATTACAGAAGCACCTTTAGTTAGAGAGACTTTTCTTCTAAATATAACTGGTTTTTCCTGAATGGTAAATTTTCTTTGTACTAAGTCATTTAGTCCAAGTTTTTCCTGATGTCACAGAATGCAGAATTTGTCTCCTGCATCTATCACATTGCCAATAACACTCAATAAAACATCAAATTAATTATCAAAAAGTATTTAAGATCAAAATCTTTGATTGCCTGTAATGAGATGTCCAATGATGCTAATCACAGAAAAAGTGTCTGTTAGAACTAATCATCAGAAACACATTTCAATGTGAAATAAGCAGTGATCAGTATGACAATAATAATAATAATAATAAAAAATAATCAATTGCACATATATTAAGCAAGGGCTCTTGTACATTAAATATTCATTTTATGATTCACATTACACCTATAACTTAGTAAATAAATGTTAATGTTTATTAGGGATTTCCTAATTTTCAGCAGTAATCTTTTGAGAAGAAAACACAAATCTATTTAGAGAATTCTGAAAAGGTGACTTTCAGTTCCATAACTCAGATGAATATTTTTCCTCCAAATTGTAAGAATGGTGATAAAAATAATTCCCTCTTCATATTTCACTCCTTTTTGTTTAAAATGTTGATTTTCTATCAACCAAGGCACCGTTTCTGCTGTCCATGAAATTGAAGGCAAAATTCCCATCCACTTCACCAGGAACACAAGAGGGACTCAGATTCACTCTCTCTCAGTGAGTCACAAAATCCCGCACCGTCTTTTCCCTGTCTAGATAGGTTGATGCTACATTGCTTAAACAAAGAGACATCCAGACTAATGTGAGACAGTTTACCACCTTTTACTGTACCAGGCAACTAAACAAAACCTGAGCTGTGCTACGCTAGGTTTACCAGGTCTCACTGACAGCAGTACCTGGCTCTGATATCACATGTGAAGCCAACGGAGGAGACAGATCACTTGTGATGGGCAAAGACTAGGTGAGCTTTGGAAACTTCCCTCCTCCCTCTTGTTTGAATAGCAGCCGCTGTGCTTGCCTGGAGCTGCTGCAGTGGCAACCCATGGATTGTACTCCCTTATATCATCATTAGCTTGAAAAAACATGTGATCCGTGCTCCAATTTACCAGTAAGGATTGGATAGATGGCTCTGTGGAAGGCAGACATATCCTGGCGGCACTGCTGCAGCACTAGTGAATGATATCTTGTACTCAGGTTGGATTAGCAGATCTGCTCTCTTAAGGTTTGGGATGCAGGAAGGCCAAGCAACTCCTATATTTTTTTTTTTTTTTTTGGATGGGGATTGCTTGAGATGGGCCCACTGGGTGAGTGGGACCTCACTGAACTGTTTTCATGTTATATATATAGGTTTGTCCCCTTTACGGATAGATGCATTGTGTCTCCCCAAATGCCATCACCCACAGCTTTGGGTTGGCTTCTTGGCCCCTGTCCTACACCCCCTGTGCAGAATTACCTGGTACTTGTCTCCCAGCTGCCACACTCCGCTGCAGAGGCAGCTCCTGTGGGAAGCACTCATGCAAACACTCTCAGCAACAGCCCCCATTTGTTTAAAGAGAAGGAAAGCATTTCATATAAGGTTCTAGGAGTATTTTTCTGTACTGGTAAATTGCTTGTCCCTGCTCTTCATGTCATGAAGCCCCAGAGAGTTTTAAAGAAAGGTGCAGTGACCTACCCTGGTACAAATGCTTGCAAAAAGTCCTGGTTGACAACCACTTCATGATGTTTGTTAGGCCAAACTAGACATCCAGGTGAAAGGTGTGTGATTCTGGCTATAATCAACATACAGTTCTTGCAGTCATATCTCTCCGTGACATTCCTTTTAAAATTTATTATTTACTTAATTAATATTACCTCTCTGAAGGAGCAGATTTCCAGGAATTCTGCAAGTAGATGCATAAATGATGGAACTAATGAAAATTAATTTTCTTAGTCTTTCTCCCATTTTGGATTCTCTCGTGCCAAAATAATATGCTTAATCTCAACTGAGGCTTTTCACTCAGTGGGAATTATACTTTCCCTCCTCTATCCACAGTCCTATTTTCATTAAATTTGTAGGAACAGAATACCTTTGAGAGGGCTTATTCCAGACAAAATTAAAAAAGGGGAAAGAAGAGAGAGAGAGAAAGAGTAATTTGGTCACTCAACTGAAAATTTTGAAATAAAGGCAAGAATGGAAAATAGAACTACAATACAAAAATTTAAAACTTACATTCTCAGAAATCCAGAAAACTTACTTTCTCAGAAATATGGTCATTTCAAACACATAGCTTCTTGACCTACTTACTCCTAATATTGGCTCTCATTATATTCACTTGATTTAAAAAAATAGACAATAGAGAAAGCAAATAGATTAAAACCATTGGAAAGAAAAATGGATGAAGAGTTCAAACAAAAGGTCTAGTTATACTGGTTGACTGGTTAAACGGCATGCATTGCCAGCTACTGAATGCTGACACTGAATTCTTCTGTCTGCTCTACACCCTCTTGTGTATTTGTCCACTTCTTTTGTTATGGTATGCACTGACCTTCTAGGTCTCGCATATTTTCTAAACACCTTTGAGGCTCTTGAGCCTTGGTTGCAACCACTGGTAGTATTATAGGTAACCATGGATATTCCTGCCCTTGATTGTGAAACATTAGGAATCAGCATCAGGAGTGCAGACATAGAGCATCAGGGAAAGTCAAGGCATCACTAAACCAACGGAGGTCTGAGTCCTGCCTAGGATGAAAAAGACTCTGTATGCCTAAAATGGAAATCCATCTCCTTTCAAGACAGAAGAGCCTCTGGCCATACACAGTGGGTTCAAAGTGCTATGTACAGACCTGCCATACCAAACAGAGTTTAACTTGTGGAGGGCAGCTTAATTCCCAGTTTCACTGGGGACACATTAGGGAAGGATTGAGCCTATAGGCATTTCAGGCCAAATTGGAAGCAAAAACCACTTTTTCTGATGCAGCACATGGAGAAATAAAAATTATCTGCACCTGTCTTCTCACAGTAAGACTCTTTAAATAAAACACTGTTTTCCTGTGCAGTGTAACAAAAATGACAGCTGCCTCACAAGTTGTGTTTTGTCACTTTCTCTGACATCTCCTGTCTACTCAATTATTCAGCGGCCCAAGGGACCAAGCTTACTCTGGTCTTGTTCAGAACCTCATGGTCTGAGCTGCTAATCTAGAGAAGGCTCTTATTCACAGGTAGTTGAACAGCAAAGTTTCTGTTGAGACAGAAGCCCCCTAGTGCCAAAAAAAGTATGATATTCTGCAAAATGGATACCCTGTTATTAGGCTGAGGTCTCCCAAGTAGTGTGGGAAGAAAAGTGCTTGACAATAAATAGTAGTAAAAAGATTATTTTAGACCTTTCTGTTGAATCAAAATTATTCATTTTGATTCATCCAGAAATCTAAAGTACTGACTTATTTTCATGTTACCTTGTAATTTTAACCCTTTAAAAAAAATAATTCAAAGAACCTTTCTGAAAAGAAAATGATAAATTTTTAAAAATCTAGCAATCATTTTCTTATCTTCAAAATGTGGCCTTTTATCACATTTCACATCTTGTTATTGTCCAAAATAGACATCAAATTTGACCCAAATTAGTTAAACCTACATAAACTTGTTTTTGAGCTACAAGTTTAACAAAAATATCCAACTCTGTCCTTAAATCCCTGGGACATGGGAAAATAAGGTTCAAATTCTTGGCTTTATTGCAAGTTTTCTGTAAATAATGTGAGGAAATTTAGTGTTCATCATATGTTAGTTTGTCCAGCCCTCTGGCTCATTCTGGAACCCCACTATGCAAACACACAACCTCTGAACAGTTTATAATTTGAGTCCAAGATAGAAAATCAGGAGAAGATAAACAGGAAGGAAAAACAATGAGACAATGCCAGAGGAGCACATTAAGTATAAAACGTTTCCCTTGTCACGCTGCTGTAGATTTTGTCTATATATTAAAAATAATAATAAAAAAGTCTTCACAGCAGACATTGTCTTACTGAAGGCTTAGCATAACAGATCACAACACCTAAGCAATAGATGTAGTTTCAACTCTTGCCAATGAGTTGCCATTTGAAAATATTTATCTGTTTCTAGATTTTGTGCATTCTGGAAGAACACACAAAGTAGTTTTATACAATGTAAGAGCAAAGGTAGAAGCTTTAAACACACTAGCCAGTCTTCTTACTGCACCATCACTTACATGCTGCAAAGAGGGTAACCCTTTTGTGTTGGATATCTAAATCTTGTATTCTGCAGAAGCTGCAATGATCTTCAGTTTTTCATCTCGGTTCTCTGCACTAGACAGAATGAAACCCTTAATATGCACTTTAATGTAAAAAAATACATTCCTCTTTAAGGGAAAACTAAGCCACTTTACACTTTGCCAGAATGACCATATTGCTAGGTGGGGCAGAGCAGATGAAGGTCAAAAAATTGCTCAGGGCTAGGATGGCTGATGTACTTAAGCATTTGTAGCCAGCAACACAGTAGGCAGTGACTACCACAATGTCCAGGCACCGGATAGACACAGAACCTGTAAATGTGTTTTTGTGTTAAATAACTTCTCTAGACAACTTATTAACTCATTGTTTTACTTGTTAGTTACACTATAGTCTTGTAAGCAATTGCCAGAAATGTACTTACAGTTGTTAAAACGTAGATTTTTTTCACCTATGCCGCTCTTTTCTTTTGGTCCATGCAACTGCTATCAGAGGTGAGCAGCAAATTTCTAATCAACACATTTAATCACACTGGCTCTTCAGAGAGGCCACTGTAGTGCTCACATAATCTCATTTGTCTGGGTTCCTGGAAATTACTTGGAAAAACAATAGTGTGCAGCTGCAGAAGTGTTGCAGGGTGAATAGGGAAAAGAGGTGCTCCAGCCTCTTCCTCAGCTCCAGCAATTCTCCCTCAATTTAGAAAATGCAGAGGATCCAACTAGCAACACTGGGTAGGGTTTCCAGAGCTACTGATGGGGCTTTGCATGGAGCCCTTCACCCAACTGGAGAAATAACATATGTACCCCAAAATGCAACCCATGCTACTAACATGTTTATACTATATTGGAGACACTGAAGCCGTCATCATCATTGCTTAGGATTTGTCATGTGGGCACATCAAATACATGTTGGGGATTTCAATGGGCAAAACTGACAGCAACTTAAAGGGGCACCAACTGTTCAATTTATCTCATTAACTTCAAGCTCTTAAGTAACCTGTCCTTCAGAAATGCTTTAAGAGATTTCATTGACTGCAGAGTGAACTGAAGGGAGATTAGCTCCAAACTTGACACCTCAGCTGGAGTGAATCAGAGACCAGCAGTCAAAGACACAAGACTGAATCTTCACAGCTGTAGCGCTGGCTACCTGTGAACAAGCCTTTCTCTACCCCACTTCTCTGCCATCCCTCTCTGCTCCCTTCCCTAGACTAGAAAGCTTCCAAGAGCAAAGGACATCTCTGCACATTTGTGAGACACTAAACCCTGTGGAGTCTTGACTTTCACTGGGGCCTGCAGCAATTTCTGATGCATAACTCTACAATCGGAATTACTACATCACCAGCAGAACTCATTTTGACAAGGCAACAGTACACATTAAAAAAAACCCATCCTGCGAATCAGATGATTCTAATGGAAGTACAATCTTCTACATCTGAGTAGAATATTAATGTAGAATTTGAAACAGCATCTTAGTATTAGGAGCCTAGTCCCTAAGTTCAGTATATATTGAATGAGCAGAGATTGGCATAGCCAGATGGCAACTCAGATCCTAGGTAGGCTGAATTGACCCCTGGAAGTGTCTGTGAATATTAACAGTTCCCCTTAATGATTTGGAAAGCACGTCTTAATTTACAGTGAAACCTCTAGTGTATTTCTTTCCTTTCTCACACGCCTCACAAAACACTGACATAGAAGACACCAAAGCAGAAAATTCCCCCCCCCCCCCTCAAAAAATGAAAGATTTGCTTTCATCTTCTTTTTGGAGCTGTCTATGCAACAGATTGTTTTAACTCATTTAGTTGCACTTTATGGACTAAAACACCATTTCAAACTAAAATTTTATAATTCTAGATTTCAGGTAATCAATAAGAATTTAGGTGCCGTATAACAAAATACTCATAACAAAAGGGCAAGTTCTGCGTCCACTGACACAAATGTTAAAGGTCTCACTCTTTGCAGGTTTGGGCTTTAAATGGTAGGGCCACCAAAGCAATATTGTCGGAACTGGTAAATGATGGGGGAGAGAAAAAAAACATGAAATGAAGTTGCCCTTGCACTGATATAGCATTTTCCCCTGTTTCCACGGAGCATAACAGTTGAAGAGGGGAAACCTGGGCATAGGCCTATTCATATGAACAGCTGCTCCTGCTAATTACCTGTCGGTTTCTAAACTCCTTATTGGAAGGCAAGGGAACAGCATTCATACCACTGGAACTATTAAATGATCATCTGTTTCTATCATCAGACCAGAAATGGAGACTCGTCTCACCAGGATGTCTAGTAAAGAAATTTAGGAGGGAACCGTAGTGCACAAGGATTCATTTATCTCAAATTCTGCCGCTGTATTTCTGACCAAGACCTTTTCTGTTTCCACCTGCTATGCTGGGAGGTTCTGCTCTGATAGTAGCAAATGAAGTATGAGTAGCATAGGAAGGCAACAGGGCAGGAGCATACATGGATGACCAGAGACACGAAAAAATGAGATGGGATTAACACTCTTAAGAGAGAAACACTGTTCTCCACTGGAGACTCACTCTGAGATCTTTTTCACTAGCCCCTTGGTGGGTTTCAGGCTGGGAATGAAAATTCCAGGCTACTTGCTTTCATGATCCATTCACAGCTGTTTGAAGCCTCTGCTGTAACTGTTTGTAGGTGCCAGGTATCCAGGGAGGTAAGAGTGGAAGCAGAAGGCGAAATACAACTCACAAGACCAGCAACATTTCAAAAACTTTAAGAAGAAAATCTATTGGGGCCAAATAGATTTTTCCCTGTGAGACTATCATCAAACTATGAAGGGAGATGTTCAGATCTTCCAAAAACCTCTTGGGGAAGAACATAAGTGGGGTTTGGATCCAAAAACACTGAAGGTAATGGAATGATTCCTGCTAACATCAGTAAGCTTTGGGTCAGTCTGGCAGCTGCTTACCAGGCATTTTCACAAACAACTTACTAAGACCCTATGTTAGGAAACAATTTAATTCATCCACAGAAGTCAGAGGTTTTTAAGGAGATAGTTCAGTCATGTTCTGGATCAGACTTTAGAATATACTCACTCTCATCCAGTTTATGTAAAAAGCAGACATCATAAAAACGTAATCAGCTCAGTAAAAGCTTAGTATTAGTCACTGTTAAAAGCCCACACCACTTTTGTTCATTATCAATATGTGATATCAAATCCAACAGAGGAAAGGGTTGGTGGATACTGTACACAGTATGGATTTTTCATGCTGCCAACAATTAATTTCTCCCACAAATGAAACACCTTTCATGTTATTTTGTCAGGGAAATACCAACTTGCCATCAGAAGGGTCTTTTGGCAGTGTAATTTATACATAATTTTTATCCATCTGTTAGTATTAAGGCTTTCTATTGTTTTGGTGGTGAGGGTTTTTTTTATATCCTCTTCCAACTCTCCTTGAAAATTGAAAGGGATTACACTAGGATTAGGTTAGTGTTTTAAGTGAAAAGTCATAGAGATGGATGAAGATACTTTTAAAGAGATAATACACTAGAGATTCTTTGCTACCAATTGTCCCTAGGTGGGAGGATTTTCCATATTTTTTTAAATCTATATGTGGTTTATATTAATTTTTTGCTGCTTCTTTCACAGTAAACAGGCCAAGTATCACTTAGCTTCATTTCCTGAGACCTGACCAAGGGTCAGCAATTACCTTGAACTGATGTCTGACATTAGCAAATAGACAACCTCCTCTTGTTTCCCACTTGGTGAATCAGCAGTCCCCATGCTAATCGCGTCGACAGATTTTGCTAAAGCAGAGGAAGGGGAATTCCAGGTTGACAAATAGGTCCCTGGAGAAATGCACCTGTCAGTTACAGGAGAGACTACATGGCATCGCAGTGGAAAAAGCAACAGGACGGATCCATGCCACTGAAAGTGATATTCACAGGGTCATGGCGAGAGCGAGGTACGCTGATGTGCACAGGTTACCAGGGCAGCACGCAACCAGTAAGTATTATCCAACACAGAGTCCAGAAAGAAAGACCAAGCAATGCATCATTTAAAAAATCACATCAGTGCAGAAAGAGGAGATGCACTGACCAACAGGCCTTTTGCTCCTTTTGTTGTTTCTTGCTGCACTGCTACCATCAACAGTTCAACAGTGTCTACCTCCTTGTTACCTAAAAACATTCCTTCACTCAGTTGTCCCAGAAAAAAATGCTAAATCTTCTAAAACTTGTTATGCTTCTACAAGGGTTTTTAAAAAAGTATTTCAAAGACCCTCTATTTTTTTTTTCCCCAAACTCTCTCTCCAAATTAGATCATTACTTTCCTTTCCCCAGTAAATAAAAATCTTGGGCCATATCCTGAACCAGAACTAACTACAGCACTTGAGTTTTTAGTCTTGCAAATAGGAAATCTGAACTGCTACACTATTCATAGAAGGGAAGAAACATACAGATCCAAAGACCACCTTTGTGACCTGTTGCAGGAAAGGTGACTTTAAAAGGAGTGGAATAGGTGGAAGCAAAGTGAGAAGATTTAGGATGGGAAGGAATTGTCTGGGTCATGGGTTGGGGTCTCTCTTTTCTCCTTCTCCCTGCTCTCCATAAACTCCTTTCTCTCTGTCACACCAAGCCAAGCTGGGGACCTGGCTGCAATCCGAGACTATTTCACACCACATTGGAAGCTTCAGCACTGAAGGTACAAAACTCTCCTCTCTACTCAGAAATCTTCCACTAACTCCCCACTTCTGTTGCAGCTCTGGTCACTGCAGCACTTTGCTAGGGAAAATTAGTACCACCATGAGCTGGGGAGATCATCTCACTGACATCTCCTTTTCCCTACAGAGCCTGAGCTGAGCCTGTACAGTCCTACAATCAGGACATGGAAGGACAAGGCAGAATGAAACACAAAATTAATAGCACCATTATTGCTATTATCATATTAGCAGAGGCTCCAAATCCTTTTGAATTTCAAGACCAGCCTGGAATCAGCCTTCCCAAACAAGTCGTGGAGATACAGGAAATACACTTCTCTCTAGCTGTCAAATTGTGCTCTTTGCTCAAGCAGAATGTTTTTTTTTTTGCTTTCAAAGAAGTGAAAAATATAATTCATGGAAAGCTAGCATTTCTGTTTTAATAATGAAATGTACATCAATCCAATTTTACTCATCAAGACCAGAGAGCTTTAAGAGTGCCCTGAATTTCCGGTATTCAGGTGGCCACTGATGCTCAAATTAGCTCCGTTTCACAGCTGTTATTAGTAGTGCTTTGTGCCTGCTTCACAACTAACAAAACAGTTTTATATTAACACAGGGACCTAAATAGATTTGTCCATTAAACGCTAGTACATTAGACCCAAGGTGTCCCTTACAAGTATCCCAGTGGAGTTTTCTAAACAATCTTGGCTAGAGCAACCTTGGGAGGCAAGTTTACTGCGAAACATTGCTATTAATAATAACCCTTCCAGGGCTGAATCCAGGGTGTAACACGGAGCTGTTCTGGAAGCATGACTAAAGCTACACCACCCTAGTGGGAAGATGGCAAAATAAACTGTTAGAAAAAAAAAAAAAAAAAAAAAAAAAAAAAAAAAAAAAAAAAAATCCCAGCAGAGAATGATATGAGTAAAGATTTAGATTCAAAATCCATTACATTAAGTAGGGTCCTTCCCCTCCCTCCCTGCATTGACAATGATATTGCAAGAGCCACAAAAGTATATTCCTGACTGATCAACTAAGATTTTTATCTCTAGAGGGGAAAAGACTTGTTAATTTCTTGGTGGGCTGGGCAAAGCAATGAGATTCATATTGTAATTATTAATTTCTTCTGTAAAGTGTTAAATCTCCAGGTATTTTACCTATTGGCTACATTTTTTTTTTTTTTTTTTATTTCCAGCAAAGCTATTTAATGTCTCATCTCAGAGGAAAGAAATCTGAATGGAATTAAGGATGCATGATCACAGCTAGCAAAGTGAGCAGAGACAGGAAGAGGGACAGAGAGAAAAACTTAAAGCTCTGATAGACTGCCCAGGAACACCAGTGCAATGTTAATTTGCTCTTATTTAGGTAGATTCTCTATCCAGATTAAAATATTTTTTCACTGTTTTTGTTGTGCCAATTAATAGATACTACCTGTATCAGACCAAAAATATTCTCTAGAAAGGGACACTTTCAAGATGGTGTTTATCTAGAAGTAGCACACACACACAAATATACCTAGTCTGAATACAAACACATAGATATAATTTCTGTGCACAACTCTTTCTTGAAAAACAATCACCAGTTGCTTTAGCTCCTCTTAAACTGCACTAGGATCAAAGACTTTGTGACTGCAGATCTGCCCCCAGTTCTTGTCCTACCAGTGAAAGCTGTACTGTTACAACCATGGAATATAGGCTGGACAGAGAAAGGAAAGGAGGACAGAGAATCACTTACTGGAAGACACCATCACCGTCTTTCTCTACTCCCCTCTCCAGCAAACAAGCCTGATATGGGCACCTGTTCCCCTGACCGTGACCTGCTGTGGAAGGATGGAACCATTACGGAAGGTCTGGAGCCAGTAGAACCAGTTGTTTGGGAAGACTGCTGGGCAAGGGGACCGTGCTGCAACAATGCCTGTGCCCCACCATTTCCTGGATATGTGCAAGAGAGAGGCCACCAGGGAGGTAAATCCAAACTCCCTTCATCCAAAGCCAGTGCCATCGTAGAGAGGGTAAAGGTTTCACATTAGAGGTCACACTGAACATCAGTCTGATGTTCTTAGCAAATGTCTGAGAAAACCTTTAAGTCCCAGTTAAGGAATTTGTTCAGCCCCAAATTATTATTATTTTTTAGTTTATTGAAAATACCAAGATGATTGTGCTAGGGGACAAACCAAAAGATTTTGCTTTTAATCTTTTTTTTTTTTTTTTCTTTCTTCTTTTTGCTTACTCAGTGCTATTCATAAAGCATTGCCACCTAGGGACAGGTTGCGAGAGGTCCAAATGTGATGATAATTTCCATATCACTACCTGAGACTAGGAGAGGCCAAGGGGGAACGTACTTTCTACCGAGCTTAATATTTTCAAGGAACAATGCCCGTTACAAACCCACAGTGCCGCTGGGCCCAAAATTCTCCTTTTATTAAGAATCAGTCAATGCAGTTCCACCTTGGGAAAAATCAGTCTCCAAGCCTCAGCCATGAGTCTTTCTCAGAAAAAGGGGTTCTTGCCCTGCCTTTCTGGTTTCCCCCTTTGGCCTCACCGCAGCAGACCAGGATGTTAATTGGCAAAGCAAGGCTAATTAAAGCCAGAGAGGCAAGAGAAACTGTGGGGGGAGTGGCGAGGGATAAAAAAGAAAGGTAAATTCAAGCACATAATAAAGAACATTTCTGCCTTGCTGTTCCTAGGAGGGATCTCATAACAGTGGTGCAACAGCCCAGAGGCTACAAGGAAAAAAATTAAGCTTCTGTGTATAACAATGAAAACATCAAACCCTTTGTGTACCATCAAAATGGAAACCAAGAAATAAAGTTAAGATGCTAAACATGTGTTTGAGGAGCACTGAAGCATGCAGCATGTATTTGACTTCCACCTTCTGGGGAGTGCAGGGAGGCATGACTGAGATCTATTAAATCCAGTGATGGCCGACTGCTCCGCAGGTGTATACAGCTCCAGTCAGGGCACAGACCCTGAAGTTCAAACACACAGATTTTGAAGGGTTGTCCCACCAGGCAAACATGCTGCCTCCCTTTCCTCTTGAGAAAAGTATCCATCATCTCTTGGGAGAAGGCATCATAACCTTTCTCGGTCAGGTTGCTTACAGATGCTACCTGTGCTCAACTTTTGACCAGACATTTTTGTCTCTCACACTCTGAGAGCAGCCCAGATCCCATCCACCACAGCAGGGAAGTGCCTCTGCACGGAAGGAAGTGGCATAAGGCCTGAAGTTTGTAACAAAACCTCTCCTCACAGATGTGACATCACAGTTCCTCATAGTCTCTAAAGCACTAGTGTATACAACAGCTTGCTGATGGAGAAGTGCCATCAGCAAGGCCCAGAAAAGGTATCAAGATTTAAAAGATAAGAATAGAGATACTTCTTTTTCTCTCAATTTAAAGACCTGTTTTGTATTTCTCGAAGAATGATAAGGCGAAGATAAACCTCAGGTGATGGAGAAACTTTTTTGGTTTTGTCCAACAAGTCAAAGGGGCAGAAAGATGCAACATGAGGGCTAAGACTGACTCTTATTTCCCTCCTTGCACATCCCCTCCTCCTTTTCTTGCCAGTGAATTTCACTTTTTTTTTTTACAGAGTCCCCAAATGTCCCCAGTACTGTTAATCCCTTTGTGGCTCCACACAGAGCTCACTGTCTTTCCTGCAGGTCACCGAATTCTTCATGTCCCAACCTGTACATGAGAAGGAAGAGCTTGTGGTAGCAAATATGGACAAGGTCATATTCGTGACCGCTCTGATTTCAGTAACCCAGAGGTGACTGTCTCCTTCAGTAATACAGCTAGAGACTCATTTTAAGGCCATGCAGACACAGAGAAATTTAGAATTCCCAAGTAAATTCAAAGCCTGTAGGAATATATTAAAGTCTCTCAACAAAAATGTAGGAAAGGCTGCTTTTTCCCCTACAAGACCACTTTCATTTCACCTGAAAAAGAGACCCAAATATGTGATACATGCAGAAAGTACCTAAAAGAAAACTCAATGCACAATTTACCTTTTTTTTTCCTGCACTCAAGCTAACTTTTGTTATTAACTTAAAAGCTTATGACATTTAGCTACTGGGGGTAAGAAAAAAAAAAAAGAAGGATAAAGCAATATGTATTGAGAGCTTGAACACTGTTTTGCATCACAACAGGCTTGGGGGTGGGAAGTTACATTAACTTTCAGCATTTCTGTCACCCCACAATCAAACCAGCCTTACCTAACCTGCTTCATCAGCTTAGAAAGAATTCCTGCTTCTAAGGGATTTTGATCTCACCCCCTTTGCTTCCTCACTAGGATCACAGTAAGTGTGATAGGACCTTAAAGACAAAGGGAGGAAAATAAATAAATAAAAGCAGGCAAGGACAATTGCAGAGCGGCCAGTGTTAATGTCACCATATAAAGGGTCTGTCAGCATTTCCATTAGAAACTCCTATTTTCAAAGGTTTATAACTTGGTCATAAAAATTCACTCTGAGCAGCAGCTGGAAACTTGGCAAACAAAATCTCACTCAGCTTCAATTGATTTTTCTTTTTCTTTCTCTCCCCCAGCTCCCCATCCACCTTCATTCTCTTCCCCCCCCCCCCCCCCCCCCCCCCCCCCCCCCCCC